>NC_071636.1:17156745-17489499 GCF_014839835.1 Dryobates pubescens
GGTGCTTTTTACGTTGATTTTGCTGGTTTGGGGTTTTCTTTGGGGGGGTCTCGCTGTTTCAGGGAGATTCCATTGGTTCCTGGGGAGGTTTTGCTGGATTTCAGGGCGATTTTGCTGGGCCTGGGAGATGTTTTGGTATTTGGGGGGAGATGGTGCTGTTTTCAGGGTGGTGTCGATGGGTTTTGTGCCAGTGTGTTCTGGGGAGCTCTTGCAGCTTTCAGCTTGGTTCTGGTTTTGGGGAGTTGAAGCTGATTTTGCTTGGTTTTAGGAGGTGCCTTCCAAGCATTGGGGGGTGGTGGTGGTGTCACAAACCTCTCCCCAGACAAAACCATCCCCATTTCTCCTTACTTTTAAGACCAGCAAAATTCACCTGGGGCTGTGCTGCTTGAGCACTCCTCCCCTCCCCCCCCCCCAATCCTTACCTATGGAGTTTGCCTCAAGCTTTTTAAATATTTTTTTTCCTTTCAAAATCTTTTTTTCTTTTTTTTCCTGTCTCGATTTTTTTTTGTCCTTCCTCCCCCTGCAGCTTAAAGAAAGTAAAAAGAAAAATAAATACAAAAAAATCCAGCCTGGACCCAGCCCATAGCAACCACTCCCTGCACAACTATTTCAAAGTAGGGAAGGGCTAAAGAAACACAACGAAATCCCCCTTTTTGTGTGTGTGTGTGTGTGTGGTGTATGCATTTCAAACCCCAGCCCCCAACCCCCAGCCCCCTCCTCTTTTTTTTTTCCCCTTCTCTTCCTTTTTGGGCTCAGATGAACAAAGCAGGGTTGGGGGGAAAGAGGGGGGGAAAAAAGGAGGGGGGGGGGGGGGAAAGAGAAGGGTTGTGACTAGTATGGAACTAGTTAACCTTTAACAATTTATGCTGATGTCACACTGAGCATGAGTACTGATTAATCCCCCCCTTCACCCCTCCTTCCTCCTCCCTGCCTGAAATATTTTTATTGAAGGAAAAAAAAGGAGGGGGGGGGGGGGGGGGGAGTAAAAAAAAAAAGCTCTAATTTCCCGCAGCCATCTTTGTTTGATGCAGAACTCTTCCCCTCGGGGGTGTCCCCCCCCGCCCCCCGCAACCAGCCCTCCCCAGGAACGCACAAATGTTGCTCCCAGCCCCTGGCTCCCGCAGCCTGGGATCTGCGGCGGGCCGGAGGCAGGGAGGGACACAGCCAAAGAACCGACCCGACCCGACCCAACCCAATCAAAGAAAAGCCAAATTAAGCTAAAAAAAAGAAAAAAAAAACAACAAAAAACCAAACAAAAAACCAAAACAAAAAAAAGAACAAAAAGCAATGAGCTCCTGGAGCAGCGCGGTGCCTCGCCGCCCGCCCGGGCTGTAAGCGCCAAGGGAAAGGGTTGGGGGGGCTGGGGGGGGGTCGGGGGGGTCGCTTTCGGTGGTGTTTTTTGTTGCTTTCCCTCCTTTCCGAGAGGCTTTTCCAGGGGGTTTGCCGCCCCCCCGCCGCCTCCCTGCGCTCCCCTCTGCGCTCCCCTCTGCGCTCCCCTGCGCTCCCCCCTGCTCGCCAGGCTCCTTCTGCCCCCAGCGCGCGCCGCTCGCTCGCGGGGGGGGGGCGTGCGGGCAGCGGGGCTCGCGCACCCCCTCCGGCCGCCATCTTGGGCGCCTTTTTTTCCCTCCTCTCCCTTTCCCTCACCCAGGGAGGGGCGGGGGGGGGGGGGAGGGGGGGGCAGGGATATATATTTTTACCCTTTTTTTTCCTCCCCCCCCCCCTTCCTCCTCCTCTGTTGTTGTTGTGTTGTTGTTGTCGTTGTCGCGTTCTGGAAGCGAGGGGGGGGGGCACTTTTCGTGTTGTTTCGGTGCCCCCTCCCCCCCATCCACAGCTGGGTTTTCGGGGCGGCCATTTTCGCTGCCGCCTCTGCGGGCGGGGGAAGCGCCGGGCCCGGGCCCAGCCTCGCCTCCCCTCATTATTTATTTATTTTCATACATGCGCCTTTTTTTTTTTTTTTTTCCCCCACATGCATCCGTATTTTGTAAATTTTTTTTTTCCCCCTGCGACAATATTAATCCTTTTTGAACCTTTTTTTTAGCACCCCCCGACCCTTCCTTTCCTCCTTCCCCCCCCCCCCCGCCTCTTAACCCAACCTAACCCAGCGAGAAACGGGGGGGGGGGTCGCCAAGCTTGTCTTTATTTTGTGTGTACCGCTCCCCCTGCCCTCTCCCCGCCGCGCTGGGCTGGGGGAGGTGGGAGACGTGCGGAGGGTCCCGGCCCCGGCTCTGCCTCTCCCTCCCTGTGAGTGTCCCCCCCCGCCCGCCCCGCACACACAAACCCCCGCCCCGGTCCCTCCCGCCTCAGCCCCGCCATGGCTTCCCCTCTGAGGGAGGACGAGGAGGAGGAGGAGGAGATGGTGGTGTCTGAGGCGGAGGGCGACGAAGACGACGAGGAGGAAGAAGACGACGAAGAAGAGGAGGAGGAGGAGGAAGGGGAGGAAGATGCCGCCACCGCTGCTCTCCTCACCGTTACCGGCGGGCACCGGCCGCCGCCGCCCGCCGACATCTTCCCGCCGCCGCCTCCCGCGCCGCCGCCGCCGCCCCCCCCCCCCGTGCCCGTTGCCGCCGCTGCGGGGCCGCCTCAGCCCGGCGCAGGTAAAACCAAATCCCAGCCCCCCCCGCCCCCCCTCCTCCCCTCCCCCCCACCTCCTTTCGCCATTTTCACAACAAATCCTCAGCTCTCCCCCACCACATCCCCAGGAGCCCCTCGGTTCCCGCCACGGCTTTCCCGCCACGCCGGGGGGGAGCCTGGGGGCTGTTGTAGGGGGGCTGTTGGGGTCATTAGAAGGGGCTGTTACAGGGGTGTGCTGGGGGGAGGGGAGTCGTTGGGATGATTAGGGGGTGGGGGGTCGCTATGAGGGGTGTTACAAGCAGGTATTAGAGGGGGCAGTGTGAGGGGGGCGTTATTGGGGGGCTGTAAGGGGGCTTGGGGGGAGTTGGGATAATTCGGGGTGGGGGGGTTGCTATGGGGGGTATTGGGGGGGGTCCTGGGGCATGTTACAGGGACATATGAGAGGGGATGGTGTGAGGGGGCTTGTAGGGGTCTTATAGGGGCTAGTGAGGGGGGGTATGGAGGTATTAGAGGGGTTTGTGGGGGGTGTGTCGTTACAGGGGAGTATTAAAGGGGGAGTTGTTATAGGGGGTGGTGGGAGTGTTGTTAAGGGGGGGTTAAAGGGGGGGTGTTACAGGGGGTGGTGTTACGGGGAGTATTGGGGGCGTTGTGAGGGGCTGTTAATGGAGGTTGTTTGGGGGAGTAGGAGAGGTGGAGAGGGTGATAAGGGGCAGTAGTGGGGGCAGTATGGGAGGGGGGGTTGTTGTGAGGGGTTTGTTAGCAGGGGTCGTTTGGGGGCTGTTGTGAAGGGTTACTGGGGAGTTGTTGGGGGTCCAGCCAGTTTGTAAACAACCAACCTATGGCTGGGGGGAGGGGAGGCAAAATCATGGCCAGGAGCAGACGAGTACCCCTCCCCCTCCCCCTGCAGTGTCTGTGTGGGACCAGCCGTAGGGAGGATGACACAAAGGTACAGCCCAGCCCCCCCAGAAGTGTGTCTGGGGTAATGGGTGCTGCTGGGTGCCAGTGAGGACCCAGGTTGGATGCTGAACCCACGTTGGGTGCTGCTGGGTGCCAGTGAGGACCCAGGTTGGATACTGCACCCATGTTGGGTGCTGCTGGGTGCCAGTTGGGGCCCAGGTTGGATGCTGCACCCGTGTTGGGTGCTGCTGGGTGCCAGTGAGGACCCAGATTGGATGCTGGACCCATGTTGGGTGCTGCTGGGTGCCAGTGAGGACCCAGGTTGGATACTGCACCCATGTTGGGTGCTGCTGGGTGCCAGTGAGGACCCAGGTTGGATGCTGCACCCATGTTGGGTGCTGCTGGGTGCCAGTTGGGGCCCAGGTTGGATGCTGCACCTGTGTTGGGTGCTGCTGGGTGCCAGTCAGGGCTGTGGATGCTGCACCCACGTTGGGTGCTGCTGGGTGCCAGTTGGGGCCCAGGTTGGATACTGCACCCATGTTGGGTGCTGCTGGGTGCCAGTTGGGGCCCAGGTTGGATGCTGCACCCATGTTGGGTGCTGCTGGGTGCCAGTGAGAACCCAGGTTGGATGCTGCACCCGTGTTGGGTGCTGCTGGGTGCTGGACCCAGGTTGGATGCTGCACCCATGTTGGGTGCTGCTGGGTGCCAGTGAGGACCCAGGTTGGATGCTGGACCCATGTTGGGTGCTGCTGGGTGCCAGTGAGGACCCAGGTTGGATACTGCACCCATGTTGGGTGCTGCTGGGTGCCAGTTGGGGCCCAGGTTGGATGCTGCACCCGTGTTGGGTGCTGCTGGGTGCCAGTTGGGGCCCAGGTTGGATGCTGCACCCGTGTTGGGTGCTGCTGGGTGCTGGACCCAGGTTGGATGCTGCACCCGTGTTGGGTGCTGCTGGGTGCTGGACCCAGGTTGGATGCTGCACCCATGTTGGGTGCTGCTGGGTGCCAGTCAGGGCTGTGGGTGCTGCACCCGTGTTGGGTGCTGCTGGGTGCCAGTCAGGGCTGTGGGTGCTGCTGTTCTTTGGGGGTCACCACTAAGCCCCCCCAGGTCTCTGTGGTGTCCCCAGGTCCTGCTCTGGCAGCTCTGAGTTCCCGTGGGCCTGGAGGGTGCTGCTGCTTGGCTTTGGGTGTTCAGCCTTGTTGGTCTCCTGTTGGGTCTCCTTTTGGGTTTCCTTTGGTAGATTTTGGTTACTTTTGGTGCTTTTTGCTCTCTTTTGTTGTATTTCACGGTGCCTTTGGGGTCTTCCTTGTGTTTCTGCTCTTTTGGTGGCCCAGCTGCTCCCTCCCCCACATCTTGACCTTATCAGCACTTTTGGGACTACTTCGACCTCCTCCGACCCTCCCCTTTGGAGCTTCCCTCCATGAATGTCACCCCCTCGGGGCTCCAGACCGGCAAGAATGGGCAAGAATGGGCAAGAAAGAGGATTTAGCACCACCCCCCTCCCATTTCTTTCAGTGGGGCTCCCACCCGTGGTTCCCCACCACCACTCTGGGGACTCTGAGACCATTTTTTAGTGGTTTTCCAGGAGGTGAGGGCCTAAAATTTACCATTGGTGTGCCACACGAGACTTGCCCTCCCATTTTCACTCCGGTTTTTGGGGGGTTGTTTCCTAGTTTGGCCTCAAAAAGGAGAGGGAAGGGCAGCGTGGGGCCCGAAGTGGCCGACTTGAGTGGGGGAAAAAAAGGCAACCTCGCTTCTCCAGTGGCTCAGCAATAGGGAGAGGAGGAGTTCAGAAGCCCTTTTCCCTCAGAAAAGAGCCAAAAATGGAGAAAGGAGAATTTAGTTTCCCCTCTTTCAACCCCAGTTGGGGAAAAAGTGGCTGTGAGGCTCTGCCCCAGGCAGCGCTGCCGGCCCCGCTGCGGTCACCTTTCCTCTGCTCCCAGCAGCCCCCAAGCCACTTTCAGAAACCCTTTTTCTCCTAACTTCCCAACCCCCTTCCAACCCTTTCTCCCCCCCTACACCTCCAAACTCCATTTTTTAACCCATTTCTCCTCCAGTCCACCCCAACCCCCCCATTTTCCCCACCAGCCTCCCAGTTCCCATTTGCCCCCCCTTTTCCTACCCCTCCCCCCAAAATAGCGATTTTTGTTAACCCTTCTCCCTCCTCCCCTTTTCCAGCGTCGTTTTTTGCCTCATTTTAAACATTTCTCCCCCAGCTCAGGAGCAGCTTCCAGCCCTCCATCCCCGCTCGGGGCTCCCCAGATTTGAGGGGAAATCCCCCTTTTTCCCCATTTCGCCAATATTTGACGAATTTAGGGTGGGTTTGGGGTTTTTTTGCCCCTTTTCCGCCGATTTCTGCTGTTTCCAGCCCGTCCCAGCGGAGAACAATGGCGGCGGCGGAGGCCGCGGGGGGAGCTCCCTGCTCCCGCGCCGTGGCTCCGCAACCCGCCCCCCAGTCAGCCAAAAAAGGGCTTTTGGGGGACCTCTTTCACCAGAACTCCGTCAGCCCAACAACCTCACCGCCTGACCCTGGCCTCAAACCCCCTGAAGAACCCCAAAATGACCCAAAAATGGGGCGGAGGGGGAGGAGTAGGTGTTTGTGCTGCGAGCAGACCCGGCTCTGCGCCTCTCCGCTTTGCCCCTCTCCCCCGCCTCCCTTTTTGCCCCTCTCCCCCCCCCCCCCCCCCCCCGTGTCCAGGCCGTTTGCCCCCTCCCTTTGTGCAGCCTTTTGCCTCCTCTTCTGCTCAGTTGCCCTCCCCCCCCCAACTGCTCCTCCCCATTTTCTTTTTTTTGTTTTACCATTTCCCCACTTTTTCCCCTCGTTTTTACTTATGACCCCCCTCCTGCACCACCACTTCCTCTTTTTATCCATTTCCACCTTTCCCCCTTCCCCCCCTTATTTTCACATTCCTCCCCCTTGTTCTTCCCCCTCCCCTTCCCATTCTTCTCTCCTCCCCCTTCGTTCCCCCCACCGTTTTTCCTCCCTCCCCCCCCCCCATTTCCCCCTTTTCCTCCCTTTATTCCCATTCCAACCCTTCTTCCCCTCACTCCCCCCTCAGCAGCCCCCCCAGAGCTGGGTGCTGGGGGGGTCCCTGGCTGCCTAGCAGACCCCAGCAGTCTGGGGGTGCTCCCCTGCTCCCCCACCCCGGGCTGTCACGTGGCTGGAAAATTCTGGTTGAGGCTTTGCCAAGGCGCATGTCTGGGGGGGAGGGGGGCTGGAAATTGGGGGGATGGGGGGGAACCCCCCCAGAATGGCAGGATCAGGCCTGGCGAGCAGCTGCACCCTGCAGGGTGCCCCCCAAGGTGACAGCAGTGGGGGGGACAGGGGGGATTGGGTGGAAGAGGAAGGGCAGGATTGAGCCCACCCCGGAAAGAGAGCAGGGAAAAAGGGGGGGGTCGGGGGGGGTCGGGCTGGGTTTTGCCACCGGGGCCCTTCACTGGTGTCGTTGTCACCCCATCCCCCACCAAGGCCCTCACACCCACGGGGGAGCGGTGGCCTGAGCTGGGTGTCCCCAGGCTGCTGGCATGACCTGGGCGGTGCTGGCTGTCCCCAGGCTGTCCCCGTGCGGTGCCAGCTGTCCCCCGGCCGCACACGGAGCGCCGGTGCCAATGGCTGTGGCTGCAGCGTGCCCCTGCCAGCGCCGGGCGTCACCTCTTGTCCCCGTGCCGGCCTTGGCACCGCCCTCGCCCCCTGCTGGACCACCTCCCTGCCTCGGGAAGCCCTCCCTAGCCCGGGGGGGTGGGGGGTATTCCCCGGGTGGCTGGCACCGGCAGCCTGGCACAGGCGGTGATCTCTGGGGGCAGCCAGGTGGTGACGTCAGCAGGGGGGGCGGGCAGGGGACACCCAGCGCCACAGTTGGGGACGTGCCAGCTGCCACTGGGGCCGGCGGGCACAGGGGACAGCCCTGAGCCGGCTGCCAAGGCGCTGGGGGACAGCCGAGGCCGTGACACCGGCAGAGGTGGCGCCGCCCCCGGGGCTGGGCCTCCCCCGGGTGGCCTCCCTGGCACAGGGACACCGCCAGTGGCTGGCAGCCAAGGGCTGGGGAAATCCTCTGCTGGCAGCTGGGCAGCGTGGCAGGGGCACACTGGTGGCACCGTGACACTGGTGGCACTGTGACAGGGACACAGGGGTGGCGCAGTGACACTGGTGGCACCATGAGAGGGGCACCAGGGTGGCACCGCAACAGGAACACAGTCATGGCACCATGACACTGGTGGCACCGTGAGAGGGGCACAGCGGTGTCACAGTGACGGGGCACAAGGGTGGCACTGTGACAGCGGCACAAGGTGGCACAGTGACAGGGGGCACAAGGGTGGCACTGTGACAGGAACACGTTGGTGGCACCACAGTGCTGGCACCACCAAGAGTGGCTGGGGAGGTGTCTGCTGGCATCTGGGGACCTGTGTAGTGACACTGCTGGCAGCTGGGGTGGTGGCCTCAGGTGGTCTCCTGTCCCTGTCCCCCACCTCTGTGAGACACTGTGGGGGGAAGAAGGGGGATGCAGAAAGGACCTCAGGGTGGCCGCCTGTGGCTGTCACCCATGTCCCCATCTGTCCCCATCCTGATGGCTTCAGAGGGGACCTCAGCCTGGTCCCCTGCCCCTGTCTCCCACCTCCTCTGGTGTCACCTATTGCCAGAGCCCTGTCCCTAGGACCCAGCCCCCACCATGACCTTGTGGCTCCCCCAAGACCCCATAGTCCCCCCTCGTCCCATCTCCCCACCAGGACCCCATCCTCAGACTCTGTCCCCCACCCCAGAACCCTGTCCCTAGCACCCAGCTCTCCACCCAGGACCTCTTGGCCCCCTTCAGGACCCTATCACCCCCCCCTCTCCCCCCCACCCTCATGTCCCCCCTCCAGGACCCCATCCTCAGACTCTCCCCCACCTCAGACCCCATCCCCCTGCCTCCAGGCCCCCATCCCCCACCCCAGGACCCGTCCCTAGGACCCAGTCCCCCGATAGGACCCTGTGACCCCCTCCAGGGCCCTGTCCCGGTGGCTCAGGCCTTGGTGGTGCCCCTGCAGATGGGGAGGAGGAGCTGCTGCAGGGGCTGGAGGGGGCCCTGGGGGTGAAGAAGAAGAAGCGAGGTCCTCGCAAGCAGAAGGAGAACAAACCTGGCAAGCCCCGCAAGAGGAAGAAGCAGGTGAGGGGGAAGGGGTCCTGGAGAGCACATGGGGTCTTGGGGGGTCTGGGGGGGGGTGACAGGGTCATACCGGGGGGCTGGGTCCTTAGGGATGGGGTTCTGGGGTGGGGGTTGGCGCCCTGGAAGCAGGGGATGGGGTCTGGGGAATGGGGTCCTGGGGTGGGTGACATGCTCCAGGCAGAGGTAGCGTCCGTGGGGGGTCATTGGGGTCCTGTCACCCAAGTGGGGTCCATCAGGGGGGTCCCATTGCCCTGAGGAGGGGTGAGAGCCCCTGAGGGAGAGTGAGAGCCACTTTGGGAGGGATGGCAGCCCCCCAGGAGGAGGTGCCAGCCCTGGGGTGCTCCCCCAGGTGAGCGAGGATGAGCTGGAGTCGGAGAGGGAGGAATTCCCCCGGGATGAGAGTGGGGGCAGCGACTCCGGGGGGGCCGCCAGGAAGCGGCGCCGGAAGCACCGCGAGAAGAAGGAGAAGAAAACCAAGAGGAGGAAAAAGGGCGAGGAGGAGGCAGGGGGCAAGGTGAAGGTATGGCCCAAGGCGGGGTTCCTGTGGGTGGGGAGCACCCAGCATGGTCCTAGCTGGGGAATCTGGTGGGGGTCCTGGCACCCAGGAAGGTCTTGGCACTAGTGGGGGTCCTTGTGGGGTCCTGAGACCCACTGAAGGTCCTTGGGGGGGGGGTCTTGGTGGGGTCCTGAGACCCATTGAGGGTCCTTGTGGGGGTCTTGGTACCTATGGAAGACCCATTGAGGGTCCTTGGGGGTCAGGTCCTGGCACCCATGGGGGTCCTTGTGGGGGTCCCATCCCCCATTTGAGTGTCCATGGGGGTCCATCGCCCACCTTGGTGCCTGTGGGGGTCCCAGCAGCGTTCCACCTCCTTGTCCTCCTTCTGCCCCTGTACCTTTGTGTTTCTTGTCCCTCCCCCATCCTGGGGTGGGTCCCTGTCCTCTGTGCTCTCCTGTCCTCCCTCGTCCCATGGTGTCCCCCACGCAGGCGGTGGAGCAGAAGTCCTCGGCACAGCTGCTGGGGGCCTGGGGGCTGGAGGACGTGGACCACATCTTCACTGAGGAGGATTATCACACCCTGACCAACTACAAGGCCTTCAGCCAGTTTATGAGGTGGGTGGGGGGCACCCAGGGCTGCTGGAGGGTGCTGAGAGATACTTGAAGGTTCTGGTGGGGGCTGTCATGGGGCACCTGGGAGTGCTGGAAGGGCCCTCTGTGTCCTGGAAGATTCCTCAGGGTGCTCTGGGGGTGGCATTTTAGAGCACCTTTGGGCTTCTGGCTCCCAGCTCCCTGGAATCCCCACCGCTCCCCATCTCCTTGGTTCCCTTGATGCCCCCCAGATTCCAGGCTCCTTGGGTGCCCTTCCTTGGGCTCCTGGCTCCTTGGGTGCCCCCCAGCTCCCTGCCACCCCAGCTCCCCCCCATCCCCTTGTCTCCCTGGCTGCCCCCCAGGCTTCTGGCCCCTCGGATGCCTCCCAGCCCCTTGCTACCCTCACTTCCTATCCCCCAACCCCCTCACCTCTGTCTGCCCCCAACCCTGGGTGCCATCTGCTGCCTCTACCCAGGCCTCTGATTGCCAAGAAGAATCCCAAGATCCCCATGTCCAAGATGATGACCATCCTGGGGGCCAAGTGGAGGGAGTTCAGCGCCAACAACCCCTTCAAGGGCTCTGCCGCCGCCGTGGCTGCCGCCGCCGCCGCCGCTGCTGCTGCCGTGGCCGAGCAGGTGTCAGCTGCTGTGGCTGCCGTGGCCCCCGAGGCCCCTCCCCAGCCCCTGCGCAAGGCCAAAACCAAGGAGGGCAAAGGTGGGGGTCTGGGGGGAGCTGAGGGGCTTGGGGGTTGTTGGAGGGGCTTTGGAGGGTCCTTAAGGGGTCTTAGGGGGGATTGGAAGGGGTTTAGGGGGTCCTTAAGAGGGTTTGGGAGGGATTGTAGAGGGTGTGGGGGGTTGTGAGAGGGTTTGAGGGGGATTGGAAGGGATTTGGGGGGCATTGGAGGGGCTTTGGAGGGTCCTTAAGGGGGTTTGGGGGGCAATCTCATGGGGCTTGGGGGGTTGGAGGGGGGTTGGGGGGGATTGCAGGGGGTTTAAGGGGTCCTTAAGGGGTTTGGGGGGGATGTAAGAGGGTTTGAGGGGGCATTGGAAGGGCTTTGGGGGGGGTCCTTAAGGTGGTTTGGTGGGGGTTGGAGGAGGTTTGAGGGGTCCTTAAGGGGGTAGGGGGGGTATCCTTAAGGGCATTTGGTTTCCATAAGAGGGTCCTGGTGGGATGTGAGGGGGTTGGGAGGAACTGAGGGGGTTTGGTGGGCATGTGAGGGGGTTTGGGGGGCCCTTAAAGGGGGTTTAGGAGGGATTGGAGAGGGGTTGGGGGCGGAGGGGGTTTGGGATGTCCTTGAGGGGGTTTAGGGGGCCCTTAAGGGAGTTTGGGGGGTCCTTGAGGGGGTTTAGGGTGTCCTTAAGGGAGTTTGGGGGGTCCTTAAGGGGTTTGGGGGGGGATATGAGGTTATTTGGGGGTCCCTTGAGGGGGGTTGTGGGTCCCTGTTAGGGAGGTTTGGGGGAACCTAAGGAGATCTTCAGGAAGTTGGGGGTCCCTGGGGGGATTCTGTGGGGGTTGGGGTCCATGTGGGTAAGATTTTTGGGGCCCTGAGGGGGAGTCTGGGGAGGTCTTGACCCCACCCTGCGTGCCCATCAGGCCCCGGGCACAAGAAGCGCAGCCGGAGCCCACGGGTGCCCGAGCTGAAGCGAAAGCTGAAGGGCAGGAAGATGGCACCGCTGAAGATCAAGCTGGGGGTGCTGGGGGGCAAGCGCAAGAAGAGCAGCTCGGTGCGTGCCCACCTAGCCCCTGCTGTACCCACAGGGTGCCGCCCAGACCCTTGGGGACCCAGCTGTCCCTGCCGCATCCCCACTGTCCCCGCCGCGTCCCCGCTGCCTCCCCACTGTCCCTGCCGGGTCCCCGCTGCCTCCCCACTGTCCCTGCTGGGTCCCCGCTGCCTCCCCACTGTCCCTGCTGGGTCCCCGCTGCCTCCCCACTGTCCCTGCTGGGTCCCCGCTGCCTCCCCACTGTCCCCGCCGCGTCCCCGCTGCCTCCCCACTGTCCCTGCCGGGTCCCCGCTGCCTCCCCACTGTCCCCGCCGCGTCCCCGCTGCCTCCCCGCTGTCCCCGCCGCCTCCCCGCCGCCTCCCCACTGTCCCCGCCACGTCCCCGCCGGGTCCCCGCTGTCCCCGCCGCCTCCCCGCCGGGTCCCCGCTGTCCCCGCCGCCTCCCCGCCGCCTCCCCACTGTCCCCGCCGCCTCCCCACCGCGTCCCCGCTGTCCCCGCCGCCTCCCCGCTGCCTCCCCACTGTCCCTGCCGGGTCCCCGCTGCCTCCCCACTGTCCCTGCTGGGTCCCCGCTGCCTCCCCACTGTCCCTGCTGGGTCCCCGCTGCCTCCCCACTGTCCCTGCTGGGTCCCCGCTGCCTCCCCACTGTCCCCGCCGCGTCCCCGCTGCCTCCCCACTGTCCCTGCCGGGTCCCCGCTGCCTCCCCACTGTCCCCGCCGCGTCCCCGCTGCCTCCCCGCTGTCCCCGCCGCCTCCCCGCCGCCTCCCCACTGTCCCCGCCACGTCCCCGCCGGGTCCCCGCTGTCCCCGCCGCCTCCCCGCCGGGTCCCCGCTGTCCCCGCCGCCTCCCCGCCGGGTCCCCGCTGTCCCCGCCGCCTCCCCGCCGCCTCCCCACTGTCCCCGCCGCCTCCCCACCGCGTCCCCGCTGTCCCCGCCGCCTCCCCGCCGTGTCCGTGCCACCCCCGGCTTCACGCCGGTGTCCCCATGCAGAGTGAGGATGCAGGGGAGGCAGAGGAGGAGTCGGAGTCGGAGAGCCCAGGGGCGCTGGGGGCCACCCCCCGGCCCGACCCTGCTATCCGCCTCAAGAAGCTGAAGAGAGGCCGCCCGGGGCGCAAGAAGAAGAAGGGTGAGTGGCCCCCAATGTCCCCATCCCCCTTTCCCTAGTGCCACCACTGACCCCTCTCCTTGGGTGCCCCCCAGTGCCACCAGTACCCCCCAGTCCCCTCTCTCCTTGCAGCCCCTGGCACCGGCCTCAGCCGGGAGCGTGGCCCCATGGGGACGGGCACGGCGCCCGGGCATGGTGAGACACCCCCAGCTCGGCCCCCCTGGGGGGGCCCCAACCTCCCTGGCAATGCTGCCCTGTGGCTGTTGGTGGCAGCTCCTGGGGGAGGGGCTTCTGGGTCTTTGGTGGCCTCAGGCCTACCTGGTGCTCTTGGTGTCCCTAGTGCCCCTGTCCCCTGCTGTCCCTATCCCTGCTGTCCCCATCCCCTGATGTTCTTCAGCTCCCATCCTTGATGCTGCCAACCCTCACCCAGCCCTCATACCCAGTGCCTCCCAGCACCCATCCCTAGTCCCTCCCAGTGTTCCCAGTCCCTCCCAGTGTCTGTATCCTCTGGTGTTCCTCAGCTCCCATCCTCAGTGCTCCCAGTAACCTTCCCCTGTGCTCCCAGTAACCCTCCCCAGTGTTCTCAGTCCCACCCAGTGTCTCAATCCCTAGCATCCCCATCCCCTGGTGTTCCTCAGCTCCCATCCTCAATGTCTCCCAGTGCCCTCCAACCCTCATCCTCAATGCCCCCAGCCCCCATCTCCAGTCCTTCCCAGTGCTCCCAGTCCCTCCCAGTGGCCTGTGCCAGTGCTGCTGGGTGACAGGAGGTGGCTGGGTGTCCCCTCAGGCCCCGAGGAGGAGGGGGATGGCTACGAGACTGACCACCAGGACTACTGCGAGGTGTGCCAGCAGGGTGGGGAGATCATCCTGTGTGACACCTGCCCCCGCGCCTACCACCTGGTCTGCCTCGACCCCGAGCTCGACAGAGCCCCCGAGGGACGCTGGAGCTGCCCCCACTGTGTGAGCAGCACTTCTGGGGGGCTGGAGGCTGGGCTTGGGGGGTCCTGGGAGTGGTTCTGGATGGGGTTTGGGGGTGCTTAGAGGATCCTGGAAGTTGTTTGGGGGTCTTAGAGGAGGTTTTGATGTCCCTCAAGACGTCCCCAGGGCTTCCTCTTCTCCCTGAGTGCCATTTCAGGGCCACCCCAGGGGTGTTTGGGGTTTTTTTCAGGGCAGGGGGGAGGTACCTGAGGCCTTTCCTGTGCCCCTCAGGAGAAGGAAGGGGTGCAGTGGGAAGCCAAGGAGGAAGAGGAGGAAGAGGAGGAGGAGGAGGAAGAAGGGGAGAAGGAGGAGGAGGACGACCACATGGAGTACTGCCGGGTGTGCAAGGACGGGGGGGAGCTGCTGTGCTGCGATGCCTGCGTCTCCTCCTACCACATCCACTGCCTCAACCCCCCCCTGCCCGAGGTCCCCAACGGGGAGTGGCTCTGTCCCCGCTGCACGGTAGGGATGTGGGGAAGGGAGGGGAATGGCGTGGGGATGGCATGGGGGCAGTGATGGGGCAGGGTGGGGATGGCAGGGAGGGGATGGCATAGGGGTGGGGTGGGGATGGCATGGGGGCAGAGTGGGGACAGGGTGGGGATGGCATGGAGGGGATGGCATAGGGACAGGGAGGGGATGGCAGGGAGGGGATGGAATGGAGGGGATGGCAGGGAGGGGATGGCATAGGGACAGGGTGGGGATGGCAGGGAGGGGATGGCATGGGGGCAGGGAGGGGATGGCATGGGGACAGAGGGGGGATGGCAGGGAGGGGATGGCATGGAGGGGATGGCATAGGGACAGGGTGGGAACAGGGTGGGGCTGGCATGGGGGCAGGATGGGGACAGGGTGGGGATGGCATAGGGGCAGGGTAGGGACAGTATGGGGGGTAGTGAGGGGACAGAGTAGGGGCAGTGTAAGGGCACCGTGTCCCTGAGTGTCCCCCCTCAGTGCCCCCAACCTTGTGTGTCCCCCCTCAGTGCCCAGTGCTGAAGGGGAGAGTCCAGAAGATCCTTTACTGGAGGTGGGGGGAGCCGCCCCCCCCCGTGGCTGCCCCCCCTGGGGCCCCCCAACCCGAGGGCCCCCCCCAGGCTCTTCAGGGCCGTTCGGAGCGTGAGTTCTTCGTCAAGTGGGTTGGGCTCTCCTACTGGCACTGCTCCTGGGTCAAGGAGCTGCAGGTACTGCTGGGGGGTCCCCAAAACTCACATGGGGTCCCCAGTATTGGAGGGGTTCATTTAGCTCCCTGGGGGGGGGCACTGAATGTAAGGCAGTGCTGGAGGTCTGTGTCCTACTGGCACTGCTCCTGGGTCAAGGAGCTGCAGGTACTGCTGGGGGGGTCCCCAAAACTCAAGGGAGGAGTCCCCAAAATTGGAGGGGTTCATTTAACTCCCCTTGGGGGTTGGGCAGTGAATGTAAAGCAGACCCAGTGTTGGGGGTCTGTTGCCTGCTGGGGCTGCTCCTGGGGGTCTGGGGTCTTTATTTAAGACCCCCCCATCCCCCTCTAATTTTGGGGTGTCCCCCCTCCCCCAGCTGGAGATCTTCCACCTGGTGATGTACCGCAACTACCAACGCAAGAACGACATGGACGAGCCCCCCCCGCTGGACTATGGCTCTGGGGATGATGACCCCAAAAGTGAGAAGAGGGGGGGCCCTGGGGGGGGCAGCGACCCCCTCTTTGGGGGCATGGAGGAGAGGTTCTACCGCTACGGCATCAAGCCTGAATGGATGACTGTGCACAGAATCATCAACCACAGGTGGGCAGCTGCTGGGGGGGGGTGTCCCTTCCCTCTCTCTACAGACATCCCTGGAGGGCAAAGGGAACCCTGGGAAATTGGGGAGGCCCCCCCAGGGAGCACCCCCAGAAAGCAGGGAGCACACCCCACCCCCGACCCGCTCTCTGTCCCTGTCCCCATGTGACTTCTCCATGTCCCCTTTGTGTCCCTGTCCCCAGATGACTTCTCTGTATCGCCTCTGTGACCCTGTCCCCATGTGACCCCTCTGTGACCCTGTGTCCCTGTCCCCAGATGACCTGTGTCCCCACATGACCCCATGTCCCTTCTGTGTCCCCAGGTGACCCCATATCCCCTTTGTGTCCCTGTCCCCAACTGACTCCCTTTCCCCCCTGTGTCCCTAGCTGACCCCATGTCCCCTCTGTCCCTATCCTCAACTGATGCCATGTGCTCATGTGACCCCCCCTGTGTCCCTGTCCCCCTTGTGTTCCCATGACCCCCTTGTACCCCTTTGTGTCTCTGTCTCAAGGGACCCCTATGTCCCTGTGTGACCCCAGGTGACTTCTGCTCTGGGCTGTCCCCAGTGGCCCCCTGATGGCAGCTGGTGACACCAAGGGGCCCTTCCCCCTGCCCCATTGTCACCCACACCCTGGTGGCAGTTGGCAGCCTTGATATCCCCATGGGTGCTTGGTGTCCCCATGGGTGCCTGTTGTCATCTAGGGGTGTCCAGTGTCCCCATAGTGCCTTTGTCACCATGGTGCCCAGTATCTTCTGGGGCTCTTTCGTGCCCATGGTTCCCCTTGCGCCCCCCGGGTTCCCCTTGCCCCCATGGCTCCGCTTGCCCCCCCCGGTGCCCGCTGGGGTCTGTGGGGTGCGTGGGTGACGTGGTGCCCGCAGCGTGGACCGGAAGGGGCAGTACCACTACCTGGTGAAGTGGAGAGACCTGCCCTACGACCAGGCCACCTGGGAGGAGGACGAGATGCCCATCCCTGACTACGACCTTCACAAGCTGGCATACTGGAAACACCGGTGAGGGCACTGGGGGGGCACTGGGGGCATGGGGACTGGGAGCACTGGGGAGGGCTCTGGGGATGTGGGGACTGGGACCCTGTGTCCCCATCTGTCCCCAGTGTTCTCTTACTGCCACCTCTCCCTGTTGTCCCCATGTTCCCTCCTGGTGTCCTGATGTCCTGACTCCTCCTGTCTCTGTGTCCTGGCATCCCGTCCTGCATGGTGTCCCCTGTGTCCTCAATGTCCCCTTGAGTGTCCCCAATGTCCCCAGGGAGGTGTTCATGGGGGAGGACCCGGCCCAGCCCCGGCGCTACAAGAAGAAGAAGAAGGAGACCCCAGGGGAGGGCCCTCCTGACTCCCCCACCAATGATGTGAGTGCCACCACCTTGGGGTGGCTCCTGGGCCACCCATGGTGTCCCCTCAGCCTTGCCTGGCCCCTCCATGCTCCTTTTGGTGCCTCCAGACCCTTGGGTGCCATCAAACCTCTATGGCATTAGGTTGGGTCTTCAACCCCCTGGCCCTGTGGCACCTCCCTGGCTTCAGTGACCTCCTGGGGCACCTGGGGTGGTCTTTGTCCACCCCCAGCCCTCAGTGCCCACCCTTGTGCCCGCAGCCGACGGTGAAGTACGAGACGCAGCCGCGGTTCATCACGGCCACGGGGGGTACCTTGCACCTCTACCAGCTGGAAGGCCTCAACTGGCTGCGCTTCTCCTGGGCCCAGAGCACCGACACCATCCTGGCCGACGAGATGGGGCTGGGCAAGACCATCCAGACCATTGTCTTCCTCTACTCGCTCTACAAGGAGGTGAGGACACCACCCAGCTGGGACCGGGCTCAGCCACATCGGCCTGGGGTCAGCTATATGGGTCTGGGGTCAACCAGCTGCACCTGGGGTCAACTGTATGGGCCTTGGGTTAACCATATGGGTCTGGGGTCAATCAGCTGGTCCTAGGCTCAACCACATGGGCCTAGGGTCAACCAGATATCCCCAAGGGTTACCTCCAAGCCCTCTCCCTGTGTCCCCAAATGCCACCCTGTCCCCAAGGGGCCCCAGCCCTGGGCCACCCTCCAGCCCTGTCCCCTTGTCCCTAAGTGCCATCCTATACCTGTGGGCTACCTGCCAGTCTTGTCCCTGTATCCCCACGTGCCACCCCCTCCCCGTGGGCCAGCCCTGTCCCCACGTGCCACCCTGTCCCCCAGGGCCACACCAAGGGCCCGTTCCTCGTCAGCGCTCCGCTCTCCACCATCATCAACTGGGAGCGCGAGTTCCAGATGTGGGCCCCGGCCTTCTACGTGGTCACCTACACCGGGGACAAGGACAGCAGGGCCATCATCCGCGAGAACGAGTTCTCCTTCGACGACAGCGCCATCAAGGGCGGCAAGAAGGCCTTCAAGATGAAGGTGAGCAGCTCCCAAGGCCGCCTGGGGCACTGGGCACAGCTGGGCGCTGCCTCCGGCCATCCGGCCTCCTCCGGGCGCTGCCAGCACCACCTGGGGTCTTGGGTTCCTCTTCTGGGATCTTGGTGCCCCAAGGGTGCTGGTGATGCTGGTCTGGCTGGGTCCTGGTGCTGGTGCAGATGCCACAGGTTGGGCTGTTGGTGCCCTACCTGCCTTGGTGCTCCATCATGCCCCAAGGGTTGCTGGTGGTGCTGGGCTGGGTGGGGCTGTGGGTGCCCCAGGTGCCTTGGTGCCCTGTGGGTGCCCACTGGGTGCTGCTTGTGCCCCTGGTGACCCTGGGGTGCCCTGGCAGAGGGAGGCCCAGGTGAAGTTCCATGTCCTGTTGACCTCCTACGAGCTGATCACCATCGACCAGGCGGCGCTGGGCTCCATCCGCTGGGCATGCCTGGTGGTGGACGAGGCCCACAGGCTGAAGAACAACCAGTCCAAGGTGCCTGCCACCCTGAAAGGGCACTGAGGGGGCAGCTGGGAGGGCACTGGGGAGGGCAGCTGGGGGGACACTGGGAGGGTTCTGGGGCAGCTGGGAGGGCACTGGGGAGGGCACCTAGGAGCCACTGGGAGGGTGCCTGTGCAGCTGGGAGGGCACTGGGAGGGCAGATGTGGGGACACTGGGAGGGTTCTGGGGCAGCTGGGAGGGCACCTGGGTATCTGGGAGTCTCTGGGAGTGCACCAGGAGGGCTTTGGGAGGGCACCTGTGCAGCTGGGGTCCCTCAGGGTCTGTGGGTGCCCAGGGGGGAGTCAGGGGGTCTGTGGGTGCCTGGGGGGGGGGGTCAGAGGGTGACCCTGTGCCCCCTCCCCAGTTCTTCCGGGTGCTGAACGGTTACAAGATTGAGCACAAGCTGCTGCTGACTGGGACCCCCCTGCAGAACAACCTGGAGGAGCTCTTCCACCTCCTCAACTTCCTCACCCCTGAGCGCTTCAAGTGCGTGGCCCCCCTGCTACCCCCTGCCATCCCCTCCCTTCCCCATCCTATCACCCAGGCTCTTCCTGTCCCCTCTGTGTCCCTTGTTTCTCTCTGTGCCTCCTCCCAGCCCTTCAGCACTGGGGGGGTTCCTACTGCTTCTGGGTCCCCTCCTGTCCCCTCAGGTCCCCCCAGTGTACCTTCAGGTCCCCTTTGCCTCAACCAGGCTCTTCCTGTCCCCTCCTCATCCCTTGTTTCTCTCTGCATCTCCTCCCAACCCTTCAGCACTGGGGGGGTTCCTGCTGCTCCTGGCTGCCCTCCTATCTCCTGGTATCCCCTTCTGTTCCCTGGTATCTCCTCAGGTCCCCATGTCCCTTCACCCTACCACATGATGGCCATCCCCATGTCCCCTCACCCCCACCATATCCTGGCTGTCCCCACATCCCTTCACCACCCCACCCCCTGCCTATCCCCAATCCCCAGGTCCTATCTCTTTGTCTGTCCTCCCCCCTCCTTTTTCTCAGCAACCTGGAGGGCTTCCTGGAGGAATTTGCTGATATCTCCAAAGAGGACCAGATCAAGAAGCTCCATGACCTGCTGGGGCCCCACATGCTGCGGCGCCTCAAGGCCGACGTCTTCAAGAACATGCCGGCCAAGACCGAGCTGATCGTCAGGGTGGAGCTCAGCCCCATGCAGAAGTATGGACAGGGCCAGGAGGGTTCCTCTGGGTTCTCTCGGGTGCAGGTTGGGTGCTGCTGGGTGCAGGTTGGGTGCTGCTGGTGCTGGTTGGGTGGTGCTGGGTGCAGAGATGTCCCTGGCCCCCCTGGTGCCACCGCGGTCCCCACAGGAAGTACTACAAGTACATCCTGACCCGCAACTTCGAGGCACTGAACTCGCGGGGCGGCGGCAACCAGGTGTCCCTGCTCAACATCATGATGGACCTCAAGAAGTGCTGCAACCACCCCTACCTCTTCCCCGTGGCTGCCATGGTGGGGACACTGCAGGGACAGGGCCTTGGGGGCATCCTGGGGGGGGGTGGAGTCAGCTGGGGACATGTGGAGGGATGTGGGGTGGGAGAAGATGGGAGGGTGGGGGCACGAGGGGGACAGGACAGTGGGTGCAGGGGACAGAGGGACCTGGGGACCTGGTGGAGCATGGAGACATGGGGACTTGGTGGGACATGGTGGGGAATGGGGACTTGGTGGGACATGGTGGGGAATGGGGACATGGTGGGACATGGTGGGGCATGGGGACTTGGTGGGACATGGAGGGGACATGGTGGGGCATGGGGACGTGGGGACTTGGTGGGACATGAGGACATGGTGGGGCTGGAGGGACTGTGGTAGGGTTGTGGGCCCGTGGAGTGGTTGGAGGCCCATGGAGGGGACCCCTGGGGGCCTGGTGACATCACTGATGATGTCATTGATGACATCATGGGTGGTATCCCCAGGAGTCCCCAAAGCTGCCCAGCGGTGCCTATGAGGGGGGTGCCCTGATCAAGGCCTCAGGGAAGCTGCTGCTGCTCCAGAAGATGCTGAGGAAGCTGAAGGAGCAGAACCACCGAGTGCTCATCTTCTCCCAGGTGTGACCCAGGGGACAGACCCAGTACCCATGGGACCCTTGGGAACCCACCAAGAACCCATGGGACCCGTAGGAACCCTCCAGCACCTGCGGGACCCTTAGGAACCCACCAAGTACCCATGGGACCCATAGGAACCCCCCAGCACCCATGGGACCCATAGGAATGCACCTAGCACCCATGGCACCCTTAGAATAGAATAGAATAGAACAGAATTAACCAGGTTGGAAAAGACCTCAGAGATCATCAAGTCCAACCTATCACCCAACACCATCTGATCAACTAAACCATGGCACCCCACCTGGAGTACTGCATCCAGTTCTGGAGCCCCTATTACAAGAGGGATCTGGAGGTGCTGGAAGGTGTCCAGAGAAGGGCCACGAGGATGGGCAGAGGGCTGGAGCTGCTCTGCTGTGAGGACAGACTGAAGGAGCTGGGGCTGTTCAGTCTGGAGAAGAGAAGGCTCTGAGATGACCTCATTGTGGCATTCCAGTATCTGAAGGGGGCTACAAGAAGGCTGGGGAGGGACTGCTCAGGATCTCAGGCATTGATAGGACTAGGGGAAATGGAATGAAGCTGGAGGTGGGGAGATTCAGGCTGGAGGTGAGGAAGTTCTTCCCCATGAGAGTGAGGAAGCCCTGGAATGGGTTGTCCAGGGAGGTGGTTGGGGCCCTGTCCCTGGAGGTGTTTAAGGCTGGATGAGGCTCTGGCCAGCCTGATCTAGTGTGGGGTGTCCCTGCCCATGGCAGGGGGGTTGGAACTAGATGATCCTTGTGGTCCCTTCCAACCCTGACTGATGCTATGATGCTAAGTGCCTCATCCAGGCTCCTCCTGAGCACCTCCAGTGATGGTGACTCCACCACCGCCCTGGGCAGCACATCCCCAGGGCCAATCTCTCTTTCTGGGAAGAACTTACTCCTTACCTCCAGCCTGAACCTCCCCTGGCACAGCTTGAGACTGTGTCCTCTTGTTCTGGTGCTGGGTGCCTGGGAGAAGAGACCCCACCTGGCTACAACCTCCCTTAAGGCAGTTGGAGAGAGCAAGGTCTCCCCTGAGCCTCCTCTTCTCGAGGCTAAGCAACCCCAGCTCCCTCAGCCTCTGCTCCCAGGGCTGTGCTCCAGACCCCTCCCCAGCTTTGTTGCCCTTCTCTGGACACCTTCCAGCAGCTCAACCTCCTTCCTAACCTGAGGAGCCCAGAACTGGACACAGGACTCAAGGTGTGGCCTAGCCAGTGCTGAGCACAGGGCACAAGGACTTCCCTGCTCCTGCTGGCCACACTGTTCCTGATGCAGGCCAGGATGCCCTTGGCCTTCTTGGCCTCCTGGACACACTGCTGGCTCATGTTCAGCCTACTCTCCACCAGCACCCCCAGATCCCTTTCTGCCTGGCTGCTCTCAGCCACTCTGCCCCCAGCCTGCAGCACTGCCTGGGGTTGCTGTGGCCAATGTGTAGAACCTGGCACTTAGCTGTGGTCAGTCTCTTGCCCTTGGCCTCTGCCCATCTGTCCAGCCTGGCAAGGTCCCTCTGCAGAGCTCTCCTACCCTCTGACAGCTCAACTCCTGCCCCTACCTTGGTGTCATCTGCAAATTTACTGATGGTGGACTCCATCCTCTTCTCCAGATCATCAATAAAGATATTGAACAGGATGGGGCCCAGCACTGGTCCCTGGGGCACACCACTGGTGCCTGGCTGCCAGCTGGATGTGGCACCATTCACCACTACTCTTAGGAACCCACCAACACCAATGGGACCTCTCTAGCACCCACAGGACCCATAGGAACCCCCTTAAGCACCCATGGGACCTTCATAGCACCCATGGGACACCCCCAGCACCCAGGAGTGGTCCCAGTGTGCCCAGTGTCCATCCCAGCCCCCAGATTCCTCCTAGTACCACCCCTGTGAGCTCCCCCCAGGCACTCCCAGTCTAACCAGTGCCCATCCCAGCTTCTCAGTTCCTCCCAGTACCAGCCCTATGGGTGCCCCCCAGCCCCACTAGTGCCTCCCAGTCTAACCAGTGCCCACAGATGACAAAGATGCTGGACCTGCTGGAGGACTTCCTGGACTATGAGGGCTACAAGTATGAGCGGATCGATGGTGGCATCACCGGGGCCCTGCGCCAGGAGGCCATTGACCGCTTCAACGGTAGGCACCCAGCGGGCTGGGGAGGCACCCACAGGGTGCCCAGGGCTCCAGGGGGCACCCACAGGGCTCCAAGGGGGCTCCCAGAGTTAAAGGGGACCAAGATGACTTGGGAGGGAGTCAGGTGTGAGGGCATCCAAGGGGCACAGGGGGCACCCCAGAGGGCAGCCAGGGCTCCAGGGGGCACCTCAGGGTTTGGGGTAGCATCCAGAGGGTGCTCAGGGCACAAGGGAGGCACCTAGGGGTCTGACTGGGTTTGGGGGGTGCCAGGTTTGGGGGGTGCTGGGTTGGGGGGTGTGGTTTCAGGGGGTGCCAGGTATGGGGGTGTGGGTGCTGGGGAGTGTCTGTTTTTGGGGGTGTGGGTTGGGGGGGGTGCTAGGCTGTGGCTGCGGGGGGCCAGTGCCCCCTGGCTGACGGCGGGGGGGCAGCGCCGGGGGCACAGCAGTTCTGCTTCCTGCTGTCGACGCGCGCTGGGGGCCTGGGCATCAATCTGGCCACCGCCGACACCGTCGTCATCTTCGACTCCGACTGGAACCCCCACAATGACATCCAGGTGGGCATCTGTCCTGGCACCCTGCCTGGCACACTCCCTGTGCCCTGGCAGCTGTCTAGTGGTGCTCATCCTGCACCCTGCACCCACCCTGGCACCAGCCCTCTGCCCAAGCACCGCTCCAGTGGTGCCCACCCTGCACCCACCCTGGCACCTGCTGAGAGCTTTCTCAGCTGTCCAGTGTCACCCATCCTGGCACATTCCTCCCTTGCTGTCCTCTTGTCCCTGCCTGTCCCCCAATGACCCTGTCCCCCAATGACCCTGTCCCCCAATGACCCTGTCCCCATTTCCCTCTCTGTCCCCACTGTCCCCCTTCCTGCATTCCCAGCTGTCCCTAGCTGTCTGCACTGCTGCTCCCTAGCTGTCCCCAGGTGCCCCCAGCTGTGCCCCCAGCTGTCCCCTGCCCCCTCAGGCCTTCAGCCCTGCTCACCACATGGGGCAGGCCAGAAAGGGCATGCTCGGGCCTGTCCTCACAAGCCCTGCCATCCCCCCTGACTGTCCCTCTGCCCCCCAGGCCTTCAGCCGGGCGCACCGCATTGGGCAGGCCAACAAGGTGATGATCTACCGCTTCGTGACGCGTGCCTCGGTGGAGGAGAGGATCACGCAGGTGGCCAAGCGCAAGATGATGCTGACACACCTGGTGGTGCGCCCCGGGCTGGGCTCCAAGGCCGGCTCCATGTCCAAGCAGGAGCTCGACGACATCCTCAAGTTCGGCACCGAGGAGCTCTTCAAGGATGAGAATGAGGGTGAGGGCTGGGGGGGGGGCCTGGGGAGGGGCAGGGTAGGAGGGAGTGGGGACAAGGGAGGGCAGAGGAGGGTGTGGTGGGTCTTCGAAGAACATTGTGGATCATGAGAGGAGAACGGGAGGATGCAGTGTGAGCTGTTGGGGCATGTCGGGCCCCACTGGGTCATGTTGACTTATGCTTGGTCATGTTGGGCCCTGCTGGGTTATGTTGGGCCATGTTGGTTCACATTGGTCCACATTGAGCCCATGCTGGTCCCTGCTGGGCCATGTTGGGCCACATTGGACCATGTTGCATTATGTTGGGCCAGGTTGGGTTACATTCAGTTACGTTGGGCCAGGTTGGGCCAGGTTGGGTTACATTCAGTTACGTTGGGCCAGGTTGGGCCAGGTTGGGTTGTGTTGGGCCAGGTTGGGTTACATTCAGTTACGTTGGGCCAGGTTGGGCCAGGTTGGGTTGTGTTGGGCCAGGTTGGGTTACATTCAGTTACGTTGGGCCAGGTTGGGCCAGGTTGGGTTACATTCAGTTACGTTGGGCCAGGTTGGGCCAGGTTGGGTTGCGTTGGGCCAGGTTGGGTTACATTGGGCCAGGTTGGGTTACATTCAGTTACGTTGGGCCAGGTTGGGTTACGTTGGGCCACATTCAGTTATGTTGGGCCAGGTTGGGTTACATTCAGTTACTTTGGGCCAAGTTGGGCCTGGTGGGGCCAGGTTGGGTTACATTCAGTTACGTTGGGCCAGGTTGGGTTACATTCAGTTACGTTGGGCCAGGTTGGGTTACGTTGGGCCAGGTTGGGCTATGTTGGTTCATCCTGGGCCACATTGTGCCTATGCTGGTGCGTGCTCTGCAGGGGACAACAAGGAGGAGGACAGCAGCGTGATCCACTATGATAATGAGGCCATCGCCAGGCTCCTGGACCGCAACCAGGATGCCACTGATGATGCTGACGTGCAGAACATGAACGAGTACCTCAGCTCCTTCAAGGTGGCCCAGTATGTGGTCAGGGAGGAGGACAAGGTGAGCAGGAACCACGGGTTGGGGAGGGGAGGAGGATGAATGGGTGGAGAGGGTATGGGAGGTGGGGAGAGTGGAGATGGTGGAGGTGGTAAGGGTGGTGGAGGTGGAGTTGATGAGGAAGATGGGGATGGTGGAGCTGGTGGAGGTGATGGAGGAGGTGGTGGAAGTCATGGAGATAATCAAGGTGCAGATAGTAAAGGTGATGAGGATGGTGATGATGGAGAGGATGAGGCTGGGGATGGTGTGGAGACAATAGAGGCAGAGTGATGAAGGTGATGGAGTTGATGAAGTTGCTGAAGCTTCTGGAGGTGCTGCTGTCTGTGGAGCCCTCCAGGCCCCAGGAGGTTCGGGGGGGGGCCCATCTGATGTCTTTGGGGTACCCCCCAGATCGAGGAGATCGAGAGGGAGATCATCAAGCAGGAGGAGAATGTGGACCCTGACTACTGGGAGAAGCTCCTCAGGCACCACTACGAGCAGCAGCAGGAGGACCTGGCCAGGAACCTGGGCAAGGGCAAGAGGGTCAGGAAGCAGGTCAACTACAACGATGCTGCCCAGGAGGACCAAGGTGGGCACTGGGAGGGCACTGGTGGCAACTGGGAGGGCACCGGGAGCAACTGGGAGGAGCTAGGAGGAGCTGGTGTGGAGCCTGGACAAGGAGGTCCAAGAGCAGGGCAGCCTGAAGAGTGATGCTCAGGAGGACCAAGGTGGGCCCTGGGAGGGCCCTGGGAGGCTCCAGGTGGGCACTAGTGGGCACTGGTTCTGCTTGTGCCCTGCAGACAACCAGTCTGAGTACTCGGTGGGCTCTGAGGAAGAGGATGAGGACTTTGACGAGCGGCCCGAGGGTGAGTGGCCCCCAGGGAGTGCCCAAGTGTCCCCAAGTCCCTTGTGGTCCCTCCATGCCTCCCATGGTGTCCCTTTGTTGTGTGCCCCCCCATCTGGGGAGGGCTCTGGGTTGGCACTGGGGGGAGGGGGGAGCCTTAAGGTGCCCTGAGCAGGGGTCAAGGTGTTGGGGGGGGTCAGGGTGCCATGGGGGGGAATAAGGGTGCTATAAAGGGGGGCCAGGGTGCCATTGGGGGGATTAGGGTGCCATGGGGGGGAATAAGGGTGCTATAAAGGGGGGGTCAGGGTGCCGTTGGGGGGGTTAGGGTGCCATGGGGAGAATAAGGGTGCTATGAAGGGGGAGTCAGGGTGCCATGGGGGGGGTCAGGGTGACATGGGGGGGAATAAGAGTGCTATAAAGGGGGGGTCAGGGTGCCATGGGGGGGAATAAGGGTGCTATGAAGGGGGGGTCAGGGTGCCATTGGGGGGAATAAGGGTGCTATGAAGGGGGGGTCAGGGTGCCATGGGGGGGAATAAGGGTGCTATGAAGGGGGGGTCAGGGTGCCATGGGGGGGAATAAGGGTGCTATGAAGGGGGGGTCAGGGTGCCATGGGGGGGAATAAGGGTGCTATGAAGGGGGGGTCAGGGTGCCATTGGGGGGAATAAGGGTGCTATGAAGGGGGGGTCAGGGTGCCATGGGGGGGGTCAGGGTGACATGGGGGGGAATAAGAGTGCTATAAAGGGGGGGTCAGGGTGCCATGGGGGGGAATAAGGGTGCTATGAAGGGGGGTCAGGGTGCCATGGGGGGAGTCAGGGTGCCATGGGGGGAGGTGAGGGTGCCATGGGGGGGTCATGACGGTGATGCCCCCTGCAGGCCGGCGCCAGTCCAAGCGGCAGCTGCGGAATGAGAAGGACAAACCTCTGCCCCCGCTGCTGGCCCGGGTCGGGGGCAACATCGAGGTGGGACCCCTGGGACAGCACCTGGGGGGGCACACCAGGCATTGGGGGCTACTGGGGAAGGGGTGGGCAGGGTCCCTGGGGGGGCATATCTGGGTATTGGGGTCCCCACAGCCACCTGGGAGCGCTTCTGTGTGACACTTTCCCCCATCTGAACAATGATCCTCAACCCCTGCCCCCACTACTTGGGGCACCCCCACACCCACCCTTGACCCCTCCCCAGGTAGCTTGGACCCCCCCCCCGACATGAAAGACCCCCCTGACTCCTGGGACCCCACATGGATCTCTCTTGGCTCTCCCCAATTACTTGATCCCCCCAAACCCCTGGGTCCTCTCTGACCCTTGTGTCCCTCCTGATCCTCCTGCCCCCAACCCCTGTGACCCCCCCCAACCCCCTGGGTTGCCCTTGACTTTTGGGGCCAAAACCTGACCCCTGGGGTCCCCCCCTGTACACCCCCTCCCCCCGTCTACTTGACCTCCTCCCCAGCCTCTTAGGGCCCTCTCTAACCCTTTTGTGTCCCCAAGCCCTGTGACCTCCCCCAAGTCCAACACCCTGGTTCCCCCTTGACTTCTGAGGCCCCCCTTGACTTTTAGGGTTCCCTCTGGCCCCTGTGACCCCTGGAGACCCCTCTGACCCCCACTTGACCCCCCCCAGCCCCCTGGGTCCTCTCTAACCCTTCTGTGCTCCCAACTCCTGTAACTGCCAACCCCTCCCCAACACCCTCAGTTCCCCTTGATATTTGGGGTTCCCCCTAATCCCTGTGACCCCTGGGGACCCCTTCTGTGCCCCCCTAGGTGTTGGGGTTCAACACCAGGCAGCGCAAGGCCTTCCTGAACGCCGTCATGCGCTGGGGGATGCCCCCCCAGGACGCCTTCAGCTCCCAGTGGCTCGTGAGGGACCTGCGGGGCAAGAGCGAGAAGGAGTTCAAGTGGGTACTGGGAGCAGGGGGAGCGCTGGGACTGCCCCTCTGCGTCCCTCTGGGCTCTCAGCTCCACCAGGAAGGGGCACTGGGAGGGCGCTGGGGGTAATGGGGGACCTGGGAGGAAGGAGGGTTTGGGGGTGCTGAGGACGTGGGGGGCGCTGGGGGGACATGAGGACAGGTGGTGGCACTGGGGGCAGGTGGTGGCATCAGGGCCATCTTGTGCCTTGTCCCCAGATGTCCCTGTGCGTTGCTGCCCTGTGCTGCCCCCTTCTCCCCCTTCTCCCCCTGCTGCCCCTGCTGCCCCCTGCTGCCCCTTGCTGCCCCCTGCTGTCCTGGTGCTGCGTGATGAGTCCTTACTCAGCCAAGTGCTGCCCCCTGTTGGCCTTCCTGGGGAGCGTCCAAGTTCGTGTCCCCCTCAGCCCGACACAGAGCCACCCCTGGGGGTCCCCTTTCTCACCCCGGGGGGTCAGGGCTGGCCCCAGGGGCGTCAGAGTGGTGACAGCACCTAGGCCAGAGCTGGCACAGCCCCACACAGGCACCGTGAGGAGGGGACAGGCTGATGGCACCAGGACAATGGGGACACTGGGGACAGGGTCTGTGGGGACAAAGGATCTTGGGGGCAGGCACCATGGCAGCAAGGGACACTGGGGACAGGATCTGTGGGGCCAGGCGCCACTGATGTCCCCCACGGTGTCCCCAGGGCCTATGTGTCCCTGTTCATGCGGCACCTCTGCGAGCCTGGCGCTGATGGCTCTGAGACATTCGCCGATGGAGTCCCCCGGGAGGGGCTGAGCCGGCAGCAGGTCCTGACCCGCATCGGCGTCATGTCCCTGGTCAAGAAGAAGGTGCTGCCCTCTGCTGGCCGCTCCTGGCACTGCTGCTCCCTTCCTGGCCCCTGCTGCCCTCTGCTGGCCGCTCCTGGCACTGCTGCTCCCTTCCTGGCCCCTGCTGCCCTCTGCTGGCCGCTCCTGGCACTGCTGCTCCCTTCCTGGCCCCTGCTGCCCTCTGCTGGCCGCTCCTGGCACTGCTGCTCCCTTCCTGGCCCCTGCTGCCCTCTGCTAGCCGCCCCTGGCGCTGCTGCTCCCTTCCTGGCCCCTGCTGCCCTCTGCTGGCCGCTCCTGGCCCTCCTGGCACTGCTGCTCCCCTCCTGGCTCCTGCTGCCCTCTGCTGGCTGCTCCTGGTGCTGCTGCTCCCTTCCTGGCCCCTGCTGCCCTCTGCTGGCTGCTCCTGGCGCTGCTGCTCCCTTCCTGGCCCCTGCTTCCCCCTGCTGGCCGCTCCTGGCCCTCCTGGGGCTGCTGCTCCCTTCCTGGTCTCTGCTGCCCTCTGCTGGCTGCTCCTGGTGCTGCTGCTCCCTTCCTGGCCTCTGCTGCCCTCTGCTGGCTGCTCTTGGCACTGCTGTTCCCCTCCTGTCCCCTGTGACCACTCCAGGATGCCCCTGAGCCCCCTTCTCCCCTGTGTTCCACCCCCCGACCCCTGGACCCTCAATGTCCTCAAGTCTCTGCCTCTCATAACCAAACCCCTGGGTCTTTCCTGACCCCTCTGACCCCCCAATCCCTGGGTCCCACTTGACCTCTGGGGACTCTCCTGTCCCCTCTGACCCCTCCTGACCTGCCCCTGACCCCTGTGCCCCCCCCAGGTGCAGGAGTTTGAGCACATCAATGGCCGCTGGAGCCTCCCGGAGCTGGCCCCGGAGCCCAGCGCTGACTCCAAGCGCTCCTCCCGAGCCTCCTCCCCAGCCAAAACTGGACCCCCCAGCCCCGAGCAGAGCGGCCCCCCCAGCCCAGCGCCCCCCACACCTGGTAGTGGGACACACTGGGACTATCTGGGAGCTGCTGGGTTGCAGTGGAGGGGGGTGGGACCCACAGATGAGGGATGCAGTGGGAGGGGGGAAATGGGGGATGGGGGCATATGGAGGGATATAGGGACAGCAAGGGGACACCATGGGGGTATGGGAGGGCATGGGGACACCGTGGGGGGCATGGGGATGTGAGGACAGCATGGAGACAGGGGGGTTACGGGGACATGGGGACGTGGAGACACCATGGGGATGCTATGGGGACATGGGGGGATATGGGGACACTATGGTGATACGGGAACATGGGGGACATGAGGATGTGGGGACAGCATGGGGACATGGGGATACCATGGGGGACAAAATGGGACACAGGTGACAAGGATCATGGGGACAGAATGAGGATAGGGACAGAGGGTACAGGAGCATGGGAAAATGGAGGACAGGATGGGGACATGGGGAGAGGGGAACAGGAGTTGAAGGTGGCCAAAAGACAGCCAGGGACATGAGGACAAGGACATGGGGGACACCATGGGGACAGGATGGGGATACAGGGAAGGGGACAGAGAGGACACAAAGGACAGGGACCTGGGGACATGGGGAGCAAAGGAGTTACAGTGGGGCCAGGGGGCCACCCATGGCCTCATATCCCCTGTCCCCGTCCCCAGCCACGCCGGTGCCCAGCGAGCGCGGGGAGGGCCCAGGGCCACCCCCGGACAGGGACGATGGTGACAGCAGGGACGAGAAGGAGCCCAAAGGCCCTGAGAAGATGGAGACTGAGGTGGGTGACAGCCCTGGGCCCAGCCTTGTCCTCAACCCTGGCTTGACTGGCCCCATCCCTGGCACCAGCTGTGTCCTCATCCCTGTCCCCATCTTTGTCCCCAGCCTTGTCTTTCCTGTTCTCAGTCCTGCCTTTAATGTTGTGTTCCCTGTCCCCAGCCATCTCCAGTGTTATCTTTGCTGTCCCCACCCCTGTCCCCACCCCTGTCCCCTGCTTCCCACTGTCCCCATGGCTCCCCGCAGTAGCAGTGGGGGGAGGGAGGATGATGTCACCAGGGGGTGGCCCAGGTGCCTGTGGTGATATCACCTCCCCCTATGTCCCTTCACTCCCTCAGCCTCCTGTCCCCGAGGTGCCACTGTCCCCCGGTGACGGCAGCGAGGCTGAAGGGCTGCGGAAGGGGGAGGAAGATGAAGGGACCCAGAGGGACCCCGAGGCCGAGGGGACCCCAGCCCACAACGAGCGGCCAGGTGAGACCCCATCCAGGGTCACCCACCCAGGGTCACCCCCAAGTGTCACCCAAACCCCCTCTGGATGTCACCTCCCCTCTCTGGGTGTGACCTTCTCCCCCTTCCCCCCAGGTGCCGATGCTGAGAAGGGTCCCGGGGCAGAGAAGGGTGATGAGAAACCTCTTGAGGAGGAGCCCAAGGAGCGGCCAGGGGACCCCGATCCCAAAAGAGGTACCTGAGGGGGACAAGGTGACAAGGTGACAAGGGGGGTGGAGCCAAGTCCCCTCTCAGCCTATCCTAAGCCAGAAGTGTTGCAGTTTAGCCAGTGGGCTGCTCACAGAGTGCTGTGCCCTTAATTTGCTGCCCTTCACTCTGAAGCCTGCTGCTGGCTGCAAACTGCTTACTGGGAGGGACTGGGGGGGGAGAGGGTGACAAAAGGGGAGGGGCCAAGTCCCTCCCAGATTATCCCAAGCCAGAAAGGCTGCATCTTAACCCGGGGGGGCTGTTCCCAGAGCTCTTGATACACTGCCGTTCCCTCTGAAACCGGCCAACGGCTGCGGCGTTGCTCTGAAACCTACTGATGGCTGCGAACGGCGTCCTGCTTACTGGAGGCGACTTGGGGGGTCCCAGCCAGTGGCTGTGACCCCTCTGTGTGTGTCCCCTCCCTTCCCCTCTTCCAACAGAAGAGCTGAAAGCAGAGAAGGAGCCCAAAGCGGAGGCCAGGGCCAACGGCCGACGGGAGGAGAAGGTGGAGAAGCCGAGGTTCATGTTCAACATCGCCGACGGTGGCTTCACAGGTCAGGGTGGGGGATGGGGATGGGGGACAGGGGCTTGGGGACTCAGGGGAGGGGGTCCCCCACTGACCTGTGGGTGTGTCCCCAGAGCTGCACACGCTGTGGCAGAACGAGGAGCGTGCTGCCATTTCCTCTGGCAAGCTCAACGAGATCTGGCACCGGCGCCACGACTACTGGCTGCTGGCTGGCATCGTCCTGTATCCTTCCGCCACGCCTGGCCACCCCTCCAAGGCCTCGGGGTGACCCCCACCTGGCTGGGTGCCCCCTGACACCTCGGGGTGACCCCCACCTGGCTGGGTGCCACCCGATCCCCTGGGTGCCACCTGACACCTCTGGGTGACCCCCACCTGGCTGGGTGCCACCCGATCCCCTGGGTGCCACCTGACACCTCTGGGTGACCCCCACCTGGCTGGGTGCCACCCGATCCCCTGGGTGCCACCTGACACCTCTGGGTGACCCCTACCTGGCTGGGTGCCACCCAATCCCCTGGGTGCCACCTGACACCTCTGGGTGCTACCCTCCCCCTGGGTGCCCCAGGGGGCCACAGTGACATCACAGCAGGGTACCAGGGTGAGAAGGTGCCAGGGTGACATGGTGAAAGGATGCCAGGGTGACACAGGGACAGGATGATAAGGTGCCAGGGTGACACAGTGACAGCATGGCAGGATGCCAAGGTGGCATAGTGACAAGATGAGAGAGGGTGCTAGGGTAATAAGGGTGCTAAGGTGCTAGGGTGAGAGGGTGACAAGGTGGCAGAGTGACACAGTGCCAGGGTGACATCATGAGAGGACGACAGGGCGAGAAGGTGACAAGGTGCCAGGGTGATGTTGTGAGAGGGTGGCATGACAGGGGGCCAAGGTGCAGGGTGAGAGGGTGACAAGGTGCCAGAGTGACACAGAGCACAGCAGAGTGCCAAGATGCCAGTGTGAGAGGGTGCTAATTGCAGAGTGACATAGTGAGAGTATGGCAGGGTGCCAGGGGGAGAGGGTGACAAGGTGCCAGGATGCCACAATGAGAGCATGGCAGGGTGCCAGGGGGAGAGGGTGACAAGGTGCCAGGATGCCACAATGAGAGCATGGCAGGGTGCCAGGGGGAGAGGGTGACAAGGTACCAGGGTGAGGTGAGAAGATGCCAAGGTGACACAGTGACAGCATGGTAGGGTGAGAGTGTGCCAGGGTTTCAGGGTGCCAGTGTGTCAGAGGGAGAGGGTGCCAGGGTGCCCGTGTGGCACGGTGCCAGTCCTTAGCGCGCAGCCACGGCTACGCCCGCTGGACGGACATCCAGAACGACTCAGCCTTCGGCGTCATCAATGAGCCCTTCAAGGGGGAGGCCTCCAAGGGCAACTTCCTGGAGATGAAGAACAAGTTCCTGGCTCGGCGCTTCAAGGTGAGCTGCCTGGCTCCAGGGTGGGCACCACGGCCTGGCGTGAGGGCCTGGCACCAGGGTTGTGCCCATGTGGAGTTTGTGCCAGGGTGAGGATGCTGGTGCCAGGGCCTTGCACCAGGGATCTGGCACCAAGAGTCTGGGACCAGGGTTGTGCTTGTGTGGGGCTCGTGCCAGGGTGACGATGCTGGTCCAGGGCTTGGCACCATAGCCTGACATGAGGGCCTGGCACCAAGGGAGTGTCTGGGACCTGGGCTGTGCCTGTGTGGGGTTCATGCCAGGGTGAGGGTGCTGGTGCTAGGACCTTGCACCAGGGGACTGGCACCAGAGGTCTAGCACCAGGGTCACCTTTGCACTAGGGTTGTGCCCATGTGGGGTTGGATGCCAGGGGCAACCATGGCAGCTTCTTTTGAGATGGGGGCTTGCACAAGAGCCTTGCACAAGGGCTGCTGACAGCTGGGGGCCTGCTCCCTTGCACAAGTGCCTTGCACAAGGTTAGGGCTTGCACAAGAGGCATGAGAGTTGGGTGCTCGAACCCCCTGAGTCTTCCCTTGGCCTTGGTGGGTGTGAGGTCAGAGTTGAGTGCTTGGACTCCTGGGTTCTTCCATGCTCTTGGTGGTCCTGAGCTCGGAGTTGGCTCCCTCCATGCTCTTGGTGGTCCTGAGCTCAGAGTTGGCTCCCTCCATGCTCTTGGTGGTCCTGAGCTCGGAGTTGGCTCCCTCCATGCTCTTGGTGGTCCTGAGCTCGGAGTTGGCTCCCTCCATGCTCTTGGTGGTCCTGAGCTCGGAGTTGGCTCCCTCCATGCTCTTGGTGGTCCTGAGCTCAGAGTTGCCTCCTTCTGTGGTCTTGTTGGTCCTGAGCTCAGAGTTGCCTCCTTCTGTGGTCTTGTTGGTCCTGAGCTCAGAGTTGTTTGTTTCCAGGGTTTTGTTGAGTGTGAGGACACAGTTGAGTGCTAGGACCCCTGGATTCTTCCATGCCCTTGTTGGTCCTGAGCTCAGAGTTGCTTCACTCCATGCCCTTATTGAGTGTGAGCTCAGAGTTGAGTGATTGGAAGCCTGGGTCCATCCATGCCATTGTTGGTCCTGAGCTCAGAGTTGGCTCCTTCCATGGTCTTGAGGGTTTGAGATGACAATAAGTGCTTGAACCCCTGGGGTCTTGCTTGACCTTGTTGTGTGTGAGCTAAAAGTGGGTTACACATCTCCTGGCTACATCCTTGCTCTTGTGGGTCCTAGGCTTAGAGGGGGCTCCATGCCAGTTCTGTCCCTGAGCTCCATTCAAGGTGTAGAGAGCAGTAAGGTCTCCCCTGAGCTTCTTCTTCTCCAGGATGATTCGGTGGTGATATGTGACAACTCCTGAGGCCTCTGTGAGGACTCTCTGAGGACTCTGAGGATTCTGTGAGGACTGTGTGAGGATTCTGTAAGAGCTCTGTGAGGATTCTGTGAGGATTCTGTGAGGACTCTCTGAGGATTCTGTGATGGCCCTGAGGCCTCTCAGGATTGTGTGAGGATTCTGTGAGCATTGTGTGAGGGTTCTGAGAGGACTCAGAGGATTCTGTAAGGGTTCTGTGAGGATTCTCTGAGGATTCTGTGATGGCCCTGAGGACTCTCAGGATTGTGTGAGGACTCTGTGAGGCTTCTGTGAGGACTCTGAGGGGATTCTGTAAGGATCTTGTGAGGACTCTGAGGATTGTGTGAGGACTCTGAGAGGACTCTGAGTATTCTGTGAGGACTCTGAAGATTTTGTGAGGACTTTGTGAGGACTCTGTGAGGACTCTCAGGACTCTTTGAGCATTCTGTGAGCATTCTGTGAGGACTCTGAAGGACTGCTACGATTAAGGGTCGGGGCTCAGCCTGGTGCAGGCCAGGTGTCCACTTTATTACACAAAATCTTTTCTTTATAAAAGCTAACAGAACAAAGAAGCAGTTTGTGATTGGTTACAGAAAATGCATCACATGTCTGCCCAGATCTCATGAGGGTTTTAGGAGGCATCAAAGAAAAATTAAGAGACCAGGGACTGTGTTATAACAATCTATGATACGTGTGAAGTCTTACACATTCAGGTCATAATCACCCTTCCTAATCAGGTATTTGTGCTCCTCCAGCTACTCTGCTACACGGTGTTCCCGTGGTTCACAAGCCATCAAGGCTAACCCTGTCTCCTCTTATCAGTCTAGCAGTGCTTGCAGCTCTGCTCTCCAAGGTTTAACCCTTCATTTCCCCCTTCTCTTACATAACAAGAATCCCCTTAACAGAGCGATTAATCCAACCTTGTAAGCATCACAATAGACAAGGTGAAAACGCAGCGAGGCAGAATGGAGCAGTACAAGCATCCAGCATATTGCTGACCATTGCTGACAAGCTCCCACTGCTGCAGCTAGTTCTGCTGTCTGAGGCGAGGCAGGAACTGTAGCAGTATCTGACTCCCATGTCCACCAGACAATGACAGACCTGTGAGCCTTCCCCGAGCCGTCTGTGAAAACAGTGGGGGCAGGCACTGGTTGTTCGCTCCTCCGAGGCACAGGGGATAAAGAGAGGTCGAGATGAAACGATTTATGTGAAGGCAGGTGCGTAGAGAGTCCACCTGCATGGGCTGTTAAAGACATAACCAAAGCATCTGATGGCTGGAAAAGCCACTGCAAGTAAATCTCTGCAACAGCAACAGAGATGCAGTCAAAATCTCTCCCTGCTAAAGTTAACAGTCTCTATCTGGCCTTAATGATTAAAAAGGCAAACATTTCATGTGTGCAGAAATTGTCTTAACAGGCTGGTTAGGAAGAAAAGCCCACTCAATTAAAAGCAGTGGGTCTGTTTTACCTCTGTCCCACTGGAAAATGAAAGCATGTGGCTGTCCAGCAGGATTCAACAGAGTTAGGACGAAAGGTAGTTCAGGTGCACATCGTGAGCCTGCCTCGAGGCAATAGCCATGGTCACATTCTGCAAAGACTAAAGTGCTTCAGAATTCAAAACTGGAGGAGGGCAGAGATTAGTGTCACCCTTTAGGAGTTCACACAGAGGACTTAAATCTGCATTGGAAATTCCCCAAAGAGGGCGAACCCAGTTTGTGGTTCCCAGCAATTTCTGAGCAGCATGAAGTGTTTCCACGTGTGCACTGATCTGTAAAGGCTGTGGAACAACTGTTTGGGTCCAAATTCTCCACCCTAAATATTTCCAAGGTGGTTCATTCTGAATTTTTTCAGGTGCTACACAAAACCCCACTTGAGTCACAGTGGATGCAGTGAGGGCTAGGGCTTTCTCCATGAGCTCGGGGCTTTGTGCTGCCACTGGGATGTCATCCTTGTAATGATGTATCAGAGCATCAGGAAGTGCCTCTCGAGCAGGACTGAGAATTCTTGCTACATACCACTGACAAATTGTAGGACTGTTTTTCATTCCTTGTGGAAGCACCACCCAATGGTATCTCTGCAAAGGCTGTTGCATGTTGATGTCTGGGACTGAAAAAGCAAATTTAAGAGCATCATTTGGATGTAAAGGAATGCTAAAGAACCAATCTTTTAAGTCAGTAACAGTTAAATGCCAATATTGTGGTATCATTGTGGGCGAGGGTAGCCTTGGTTGGAGGCTCCCCCTGTCTTCCATAACATCATTGCTCTTCCTGAGATCACGGAGCAAGCGCCACTTGCCTGTTTGTTTTGTGATCACAAAAGCAGGAGAGTTCCATGGACTCGTGGAGGGTACAGTGTGCCCTTTCCCCCATTGCTCTGTGACTAGTTCTTGGAGTGCACGAAGCTTTTCCAATGGTAGGGGCCATTGATCCACCCAGACAGGGGGATTTGTTTTCCATGTTAACTGCGGGGTGTCGCGCACCGCAGGGGCCCCCTCTAGAAATGGGTGTTCGTGGTCACCCCCCATTGTGAAAGCACATCATGACGGCACCGTAGGCACAGGCAAAACAGAAGGTTTCACAGAAGCTCTGTGTCCCTCTGGTCCCTGAATCTGAATGAAATTCAGGCTCTGATGACTTTCCCCAGCTCCCCCTATGCCTGCCAGCGCCTGAGATGCACTAGCTGCAGGCCAGCGGGGGGCACTTAGCTTTAGGAATCACTGTGACGCCTGCTCCAGTATCAATAATGGCACTGAGCACTATTTCCTGCTGACCATACATCAGGACACACGGAGAGACAGGGCGTTTTTGAGAGACAGTCTGTACCCACAGAATCTGTGGGTCCCCAGTAGAGCCGAATCCTTCTTCATTTCTTCAAGGTCCCTCTGCAGGGGGACGTTCCGATCCCGAGGGAAGCGATAATGGCTGTGCAGCGCGACTTCCCTTCGGTGCCATGCGGGGGGGAACGGAGTCCATGCCATGATCTGAATTTCATCTGTGCTGTCAACAGCCCCAGGAAGCACAAAGTCCTGAGAGCGTTGTTGATGATCTGCCTAATATTAATGCCCGAGGTTTTACTGGGAGAGGACCTGGCACACCTGTTGGCAATAAATGCACCGTGGTATCGAGTGAAGTTGCTGTGCCGGAGGTCGCCAGGGCCAGTCCTGCGCTGCCTGCTGTTGCTGGGCGGAGGCCAGGGACGCGCGTGCTGCCGGCCTGTGGCTGGCCGGTGACGGCTGGGTGATTTGTGTCTGCGCGCGGCGCCGTCCCGCGCTCCGCATCCGGTTTGCCTGCGCAGGCTGCCCTTGAGCATGATACTTAGATCGACACTGGTTAGCATAATGCCTCCCCTTCTGGCAGCCAGGGCAAATCCCGGGTGCCTTAGGTTTGGCTCCGGTATTAGCTACCAAGCAATTCTTTCTGAGCTGACCCGCAGCCATAACGACCTCCTGTATTCACTGGGCCATTCATCGCTGCGAAAGCTGCAGCCATAGCTTCATGCTTCTGTTGCATCACACCTACCTTACTGCATGCTCCAATCATTTCTGGCAAGGTGGGGTTTGGATTAGGCAAAGATTTTAACAGCTTCTTACAATCTGCCTTTGCATTTTCCACAGCTAGTTTCAACAGGAATATTTCCCTTGCCTCCCCACTATCGCTTTGGCGCTCCAAGGCCAGTTTAAGCCTATCTATGAATTGCATAGAAGCTTCCCGTGGTTCCTGAACAATATTAGTGAGAACTTTTTGTGCTTTTGCGAGTCCTGGACTTTAAGAAAAGCCTTTCGTGCCTCCTCTCGCCACGCTTCCAGGGCCTCGCGCGGGCAGTCGCGGGCTTGCGCCGCCGGGTCGGTGTGTTGACCTGTGCCCATGAGGTGATGCAGCGCTGAAGCCTGATTGTTACGTCCCGCGTATGTAAGTAGGAGCGCTTGGAGCCCTTCTCTCCACTGGAGCTCCCAGAGAGTACACTGAGACGCAGTTAGCGACAGCTGTGCTAGAGATTCTAAGTCGCGCGGTGTCACTGCGCGATTGTCGCGTGTAGATGTTAAAGGATGAGCGAAATCAGGAGGAGAGAGCCCGTGCTCCGCGGCAGTGCGACGCAGTTCTCTGATCACTGCGAAGGACAAAGCCTCCCGTTGAGGGTGACCCGCTCTGCCCGCGTGCAGTGCAGGAGCCGCGATTCTTGCGGCAGCCTCGGTGTCTCCAGCCTGCAAAGCCTGGCGCTTAATAGAAGCCCACGCACTGTGAGGGTCCTGGGGATAAAGGTCTGGTTCCCGTTCAGGATTGACAGGACCTGGATCTGGGAGGTCTTCCTCGGGGGGGTATTCTGCTGCATATGTACCCAAAGTCTCCATCTGCAGCTTCGGCTTTGGTGGCAGCTTAATCCGCCACCGTGGGACTCTGCGCCTCAACGTTCCCTGTGGCAGCAGCATCCCATAACTGCACCCCCACTCGATCCCAGATTTCACTCCGAAACATGCTGGATACTGTAACTGTGGGGATGTTCTCCTGCACCCACTCCGGCATCTCCTTACGATCACGGCCACAGGTAGCTTTGCCATGCTTCCTGAGGAGTTCTTGCATTAATTCATAAGGGTCTCTTTCTGAGGAGCTCTCCTGGTTCCCCTTGCTTCCCACGGCTCACCTCTCGTCCCGCAGGAGGGATTGCTCTGGCCGGCTGGCTTGGCCGGCTCCCTTTCAGCAGCTCAGTTCCAAGGGTAGCGTTTCATCACCGCCATCCCATCAGGGGTCACCGTTTGCCGCGATTTGGAGTCGGGGCTCAGCCTGGTGCAGGCCAGGTGTCCACTTCATTATGCAACATCTTGTCTTTATAAAAGCTAACACAACAAGGCAGCAGTTTGTGATTGGTTACAGAAGATGCATCACAGGGGTGCCTGTATCTTATCAGGGTTTTAGGAACCATCAAAGAAAAATGAGAGACCAGGGACTGTGTTATAACAATCCATGATACGTGTGAAGTCTTACACATTCAGGTCATAATCACCCTTCCTAATCAGGTATTTGTGCTCCTCCAACTACTCTGCTACACGGTGTTCCCGTGGTTCACAAGCCATCAAGGCTAACCCTGTCTCCTCTTATCAGTCTAGCAGTGCTTGCAGCTCTGCTCTCCAAGGTTTAACCCTTCAGAGGACTCTGTGAGGATCCTGTGATACTGTGTACACTGTGCACACTGTGCACTGTGATTCTGTGAGGACTCTGTGAGGATCCTGTGATACTGTGTACTGTGCACTGTGATTCTGTGAGGACTCTGTTAGGACTCTGTGAGGATCCTGTGATACTGTGTACTGTGCACTGTGATTCTGTGAGGACTCTGTTAGGACTCTGTGAGGATCCTGTGATACTGTGTACTGTGCACTGTGATTCTGTAAGGACTCTGTTAGGACTCTGTGAGGATCCTGTGAGGACTTTGTGAGGATTCTGGGATTGATTCTCTGATTTTCTCACCTCCCTTTCTCCCCCTTCCCACACCCCTCCTCTAGTTGCTGGAGCAAGCCCTGGTGATCGAGGAGCAGCTGCGGCGAGCGGCCTACCTTAACATGACGCAGGACCCAAGCCACCCGGCCATGGCCCTGAACTCGCGCTTCGCCGAGGTCGAGTGCCTGGCCGAGAGCCACCAGCACTTGTCCAAGGAGTCCCTGGCAGGCAACAAGCCTGCCAACGCCGTGCTGCACAAGGGTAAGAGGCGGGCGGGCCGGCGTGCCCGGCGCGGACGCCCCCTGTAGCGCCCTGCACTGCCCCCGTCCCCCCCTTTTTCCCACCCCCTCTGTATCCTTCTCTCCTACTCGATCAATTAAAGTGGGGTCTGCTCCTCCCAACCGGCTCCCGGTGTATCCTTGCTCTTCTTGCGTGCGCTGCTTCTCTCTTGGCAACAACGAAACGACAGGGGGCAGGGGTGGCGAAGGTGGGGGAGGGTCTAAAGGGGCCAGGGACGCCCTCCAGTGGGGTTTTGGGGTGCGAGTAAACCACGAGTAAAGTGCAAGTAAATGTGGAGAAAGGGCAGGGGAAGGGAAGGAGGGGAAGTGTGTTGAAGGGGGCGGGAGAGATGGAGGGGGGGTTGTGGGATGTGGTAGGAGCAAAAGGGCGGGGTTGGGGGGGTGTGGGGGGTGTGCCTCTATCGCTTTGCGCTAAGGTGTATCTGTTGTGTAAGGCTGCTCTGTGCCCCCCCACCCCGCCCCTCCCCATCCCCACCCCTTCTGTGTGTTGTTTTGGTTTACTCGGAGGAGTTTGGGGGTGTGGAAGGTGGAGAATGAGCTGAGTATTGCCCTCCCCCCCCCTTCCTGCCCCCCAAAGTGGCCACAGTCTCCCTTGGTGCATGCAGTGAATAAGCCTGGAGGGAAGTTGGAGGATGGATAGGTTGAGTCTTCCTCCCTGGCCCAAGGTGTAACATCTGAGTAACTTGGGGGACAGAGTGTTGGCCTAGAGTACTTCTGGGGTATGCTTTTAGTAACCCTGGTGGCGCTAATGATTAATCCCAGGGTGTGCCAGAGGAATGTCCTGAGTAAGCCCCGAGTATCTCTGGCGTCTGAAATGGCTTTGCCAGCAGGCTTGCTGGAGTAAGCAGTGAGTAGCCTTGGTGTAGGTGGATGGGTCTGTGCAGAGCATCTCGGGACTCTGTAAAGAGTAACCCTGGAGTTACAGCAATGAGCAGCAGCAAGTGATGAGAAACCCCAGAGTATCTCTGGTGTGGCTGTAGCCTGGAGCTGGAGTATCTCAGGTGTACCCAAGGAGTAAATGTGGAGTATCTTTAGTGTGTGTCTATGTCCACAGTATCTCCAGAGAGGTTCAAGAGAGTATCTTGAGGGGCAGACCCAGAGTATCTCTGGTGTAGCTACAGACTGCCCTGAGTAAGGAGTAAACCCAGAGTATCTCAAGTGGGGCTAAAGGTTGCACCTAGAGTAGTCTGGTGTGCCTAGGGAGTAACTGGGGTGTGAGGAGCAAGCCTGGAGTATTTCCAGTGTTGGCTCTCAACCTGGAGTATCTCTGGTGTATCTAAGACTGTACCAGAGTAGCTTCGGTGTATCAAGACAGTAGACCTGAAGTGTGTAAGGAGTGTGGCCAGAGTATCTCTGGTATGTCTCAGGAGCAGACTCAGAGGGTAAAGAATAACTCTGAAGTATCTCCGGTCTGTGCAGAGTACACCCAGAGTACTCTCAGTCTACTCAAGACTTGTACCCAGAATACCTTCTGAGTCCTCCCATCCTGGAGCATGCTCCCTCCCCCCAAGTAGGTTCATCCCGTGAGTAGAAGACTGAGGTGGTCTAGGTGCAGCCCTAGTGTATGTTCATGATTCTTGGAGTAGTTGCCTCCTTGAGGAGGTGCATCCCTTGAGTAGATTCCTCCTCTGGGTAGGTGCTTCCCTGAGCAGGTCCAGCCTTGAGCAGACTCATCTCTTGCCCATCCTCTGAGTAGGTGCATGCTTGGGTAGGTTCATGCCTTAAGTAGGCTCATCCCTTGAGTAGCTGCATCCCTTGTGTAGGTTTATCCCTTGAGTAGGGTCATCCTTTGAGTAGCTGTGTCTTGTCAGCAGGTTCACCCTTTGACTAGGTCTACCCCTTGAGTAGCTGCCTCCTTGAGTAGCTCCCTCCCCTGAGTACCTCTCACCCCCCCACTCCCCACCCCCCTCCTTACTCCCACCTCACCCTCTCCACCTTTCCCACCCCCCACCTCTCCGCAACCTCCGAGTAACCCTCGAGCAACCTATGAGTAACCTCCAAGTAACCTATGTGTAACCTATGAGTAACCTGCAAGTCGGCTCGGGGCGGCCCCCCGGCGCTGACGGGCGCCCCCGCCCCTCTCTCTCTCTCCTCTCTCCCCCCCGGGCCGCTGCCCCCCGCGGTGGCAGTGCTGAACCAGCTGGAGGAGCTGCTGAGCGACATGAAGGCCGACGTCACGCGGCTGCCGGCCACCCTGTCCCGCATCCCCCCCATCGCCGCGCGCCTCCAGATGTCCGAGCGCAGCATCCTCAGCCGCCTGGCCAGCAAGGGCACCGACGCACACCCCCCGCCCGTGAGTCGCCCTCCCCACCCCCGGGGCGCAGGCGGCCCCTGCTGGGGACAGCCTAACCCTGCAGACCGCCCCCCCCCGGGAGTCACCCCTGGGGGCAGACAGCCCCCCGGGGACAGCTTCATCTTGGGGGCATCCCAAGCTAGGGACTCTTCCCAACCTCCCCCGGGGTGTGTGGGGGGGGCAGGGGACCCTCCCCCAGGGCCACTCTCTTGGGGACCACCCTGAGCCCAGAGCCCTTCCAGAAGCTTCTCCTCCCCACCCCCCGCCCGACACTGGTGGCATTCGGTGGGGTGGGAAGGTGACACTGGGGTGGGGGAGGGGAGGTGTCAGCAGTGCCCCCAATGTCCCCAGACCTTCCCGCCGGGGCCCTACGCCACCCCCCCGAGCTATGGGGGCACCTTTGGGACTCCCCCGGCCACTGCCCTCCCTGCTGGAGGGGCCAACTACAGCCAGATGCCTCCAGGCTCCTTCATCACCGGTGAGCACGGGCAGGGGGCAGGGGGGCTGGGGGGAGGGGAGGGGAGGGGAGGGTGGGGCGGGGCTTGGGGACATGGGGGTGGAGCCTGGGGATGGGAGTGGGGCTTGGGGACATGGGGGTGGAGCCTGGGGGGGGCATGGGGATGGCAGGGTGGGGCTTGGGGACATGGGGGTGGAGCCTGGGGAGGGGGGGCATGGGGATGGCAGGGCGGGGCTTGGGGACATGGGGGTGGAGCCTGGGGATGGGAGTGGGGCTTGGGGACATGGGGGTGGAGCCTGGGGGGGGCATGGGGATGGCAGGGTGGGGCTTGGGGACATGGGGGTGGAGCCTGGGGAGGGGGGGCATGGGGATGGCAGGGCGGGGCTTGGGGACATGGGGGTGGAGCCTGGGGAGGGGGGGCATGGGGATGGCAGGGCGGGGCTTGGGGACATGGGCGGAGGTCTCTGCCCCATAGCTCTACCAGAGGAGGGTTCCAGGCCCTACAGCTCTGTGGCTGCTTCTCATTGGTTGCTGGTGTTGGGGTGGGGGATGCCTGGCCCTGCCCCCCCTCCCAGCTGACCCCCCGCTCCCTGTGCCCCCCCGCTCCCTGTGCCCCCTCCCCTGCAGCAGCCAACGGTCCCCCGGTGCTGGTGAAGCGCGAGGCCGAAGGCCCCGAGAAGAAGGAGCCGCGGGGGGGGGAGGTCATTTGCATTGACGACTGAGGGCTGGGGGGGGGGCATGGGACCCCCCCCCCCCAACCCCCTCAACCCTCTCCCCCCACCCCCCCTTACCCCTCCTCAAAGCCCCCAAGGGGAGAGGAAGGGGTTGGGGTTTACAGGAGGGGGGGAGGGAGGGAAGTTCTCTTCCTCCTCCTCCTCCCCACTGCCAAAAATGCCTCAAAAGGCCTCAAAAATGTTGTGGGGGGGGGAGGGGCAGCACCCAAATTGGGGGTGGGGTAGGGGGTAGCACCCCTGAGTGGGGGAGGGGGAGTGATGAGGACCACTATAAATATGAATATAAATATATATAGCCCTGGGGTGGGGGGTGGGCACCTTCCTGGGCACTCCCCCTGACCCAAGACCCGCCCCCCCCCCCTCCCCACCTTGGGCACCCCTCCCCTCAAAGGGGACCCCTCCCCCCTCCCCCCCAAAAAAATCCTCCCCCAACCTCCCCCCCCCAGCCCTGGGCTCTTGTTAACCACAGCAGAATAAAACCTGGACCTTGGCTACGGCAGCGCCAGTGCCTGGCAGGGGGTGGGCACCGGGGGGGCATGGGCAGGGGCATGGGCACCTCGGGGTGGGGGGGTGTGCATCGAGGGGGCATAGGGGTGGGCACTAAGATGGGCATCACAGGGTGGTGGGCACCAGGGTGGGCATGGAGTGGGGATTTGGCTGGGGACCTTGTGGCTGGCACTGGCCAGCCCAGTCCATGCCAGTAGCCATCAGTGAAGTGACCAAAGGCCTTTAATTCACCCAGCACCAGGTGGGGCACAGTGGCACTGGGACCCTCCCACAACCCTCTGGCTCCACCCCCACGTGGCACCGTGTCTGGCACCGGCAGGCTCCCAACCCGAGGCCTCCAGAGAGGCAACAATTGGTGCCCATAGGCCTGGTGGCACCGTGGGGAGTGACAGTTGGTGCCCATAGGCCTGGTGGCACCGTGGGGAGTGACAATTGGTGCCCATAGGCCTGGTGGCACCGTGGGGAGTGACAGTTGGTGCCCATAGGCCTGGTGGCACCGTGGGGAGTGACAGTTGGTGCCCATGCTCCAGGTGTCCTCAGGGAGGTGACATTTGGTGTCCCCAGCTCCGATGTCCTCAGGGTGCTGACAGCCTCCAAGGTTCAGGTGTGCTCCGGCAGGGGACCCTCGCTGTCCCCAGCTCCACTCTCCCCACTCCAGGTGTCCTCAGGCCAGCTGCCAGGTCCCCACCACCAGAGCTGGAGCCGATTGTCCCCTCCCAGGGGGGGCCTCTGCTGCTCTGCCCCCTCCTGGCCGTCGCTGTCACTGTCCTCGGCCCAGGGCGTGGGGAACAGTCTCTGGCCTGAGGCCGTGGCCAGCAGGGGGAGCCCTGGGTGCAGGCTGGCATAGGGGGGCACAGGAGGCAGGGGGTTACTGGGAGCACTGGGAGAAGAGCTTCCTACTGCTCCCAGTACCTTCCCACTCCTCCCAGTTCCCTCCCAGTGTGCTGCCAGTACCCTCCCACTCCTCCCAGTGTGCTGCCAGTACCCTCCCAGTTCCCTCCCAGTTCCCTCCCAGTTCCCTCCCAGTTCCCTCCCACTCCCAGTTCCCGCCCAGTGCCACCTGGTGCCGTTGAGGCAGTCGTGCAGTGCCCGGAAGCGGAAGGTGGGGGGCAGCAGGGGAGGGTCCCCCGGGCCAGGGGGGCTGAGTGTGTCCCAGAGGCTGAGGAAGCCTTCAGTGTCCCCTGCCAGCAGGAACCTCCCCGACCTGTGCCCTCAGTACAGACCAATACAGACCAGTAAGAAGTAGGAAGCCCCCTGGGGGCTCCTGGTGCCCCCAGTAAAGCCTCCCAGTAACACCCCCCCCCCCCCCCCCCCCCCCCCCAGGGACTCCCAAGTCCCTCCCAGGATCCCTCCTCTAAGGGCCCAGCCTGTCCCAGTACAGACCAGTAAGAACCAGCCGCCTCCCCTCAAACTACAGCACTCCCAGGACCCTCCCAGTTCCCTTCCCAGTGCTCCCAGTCCCCCCGGGGTCACTGACGGGTCGAGGTCAAAGGTCAGGCGCTGGTTGGTGGTCACTTTGCGCTCCATGGCCAGCAGGGGGCGCTCGGGGCGCCGCAGGTCCCAGCAGCGGATGTGAGTGTCCTGGGGGCGGGGCCAGGGGCTCAGACTTCTGGTCCAGACCCTGCCCACTTCCTGCCTAAGCCCCACCCCTGTGTCCCTAAGCCCCACCCCTGTGTCCCTAAGCCCCACCCCTGTGTCCCTAAGCCCCAGCAGCGGCAGGGAGCTCCTGGTCTCACCTTGCGCCCCCCGGCGTACAGGAGGTTGCCATCGGGGCTGAAGCGTAGGTGGGTGGGGCTAGCAGGGAGGCGTGGCCAGAATGCCAGGGCTCCGCCCCCCTGCAGCGGGTACAGTGCCAGGCTCCGCCCATAGGAGCCAGCAGCCACCAGCGATTGGCTGGGACTCACCGCCAGGCAGCCAATCAGGCCCCGCTGCCCCTGCCCGCCCCCTGCAAGGAGGTGGAGACAGAGGACAGTGAGGCCACGCCCCCAGCCTCTAGGCCATGCCTCCCACTGCTCCCAGTGCCCTCCCACTGCTCCCAGTGCCCTCCCACTGCTCCCAGTGCCCTCCCACAGCCCAGTGCCCTCCCACTGCTCCCAGTGCCCTCCCACAGCCCAGTGCCCTCCCACTGCTCCCAGTGCCCTCCCACTGCTCCCAGTGCCCTCCCAGTAGCCTCCCAGGCTTCCCCAGTGCCCTCCCACTGCTCCCAGTGCCCTCCCAGTAGCCTCCCAGGCTTCCCCAGTGCCCTCCCACTGCTCCCAGAGCTTTCCCAGTGCCCTCCCAGAGCTTTCCCAGTACCCTCCCACTGCTCCCAGTGCCCTCCCACTGCTCCCAGTGCCCTCCCAGTATCCTCCCAGTGCCTTCCCAGTGCCCTCCCAGTGCTCACGGTGCAGCTGCCAGTGCTGGCAGTGCCGCCCAGGCCGCTCTGTGGGGAAGATCCTGAGGGCTCCATCGAAGCCTCCCAGCAGCTGGGAGCCATCAGGGGTGAAGGCCAGGGAGTGAGGAGCCACCAGCTCCTCCTGCACCAGCAGTGTTACTGGGAGGAACTGGGAGCACTGGGAGAGCCTCACCAGCAACCCCCAGGGCCCCCCCAGCCAGTGATGGGAGGGAAACTGGGGGGACTGGGAGGAGGTTTGGGGACACTGGGAGCAGACTGGGAGGGACTGGGAAGAGCTGGAAGGCACTGGCAGGGTACTGGGGGTTACTGAGAGGGTACTGGGGGATAGAGGGAGGGTACTGGGAGGTACTGGGGGACACTGGAGGACACTGGGAGGATACTGGGGGGTACTGGGACATCACCAGGTGGGTGTAGGCTCGGAAGGAGCCTCGCAGGGTCCCATCGAAGGCATCCCAGAGGTGCACAGGGTTGTCCCGGCTGCTGGAGGCCACCCTGACCAGTACAGACCAGTAAGAGCCAATAGTGATATTCAGGAACTCCCAGTAAGCCCCCCCCAGCCCTCCCAGTAACACCCAGTGTCCCCCAACCCCTCCCAAGCTCCTCTGCTAAGACCCCAGGCTCTTCCAGTTCTTCCCAGTATCTCCCAGTAACAACCACTGCCACCAGCAGCCCTCCCAGTTCTATTCAGTCTCTTCCCAGTGGTGCCCACTCCTCCCCAGCGCCTCCCAGTGCCTTCCAGCCTCTCCCAGTGCCTTCCAGCCTCCTCCCAGTGCCTTCCAGCCTCCTCCCAGTGCCTTCCAGCCTCCTCCCAGCGCCTTCCAGCCTCCTCCCAGTGCCTTCCAGCCTCCTCCCAGCTCCTTCCAGCCTCCTCCCAGTGCCTTCCAGCCTCCTCCCAGCGCCTTCCAGCCTCCTCCCAGTGCCTTCCAGCCTCCTCCCAGCTCCTTCCAGCCTCTCCCAGTGCCTTCCAGCCTCCTCCCAGTGCCTTCCAGCCTCCTCCCAGTGCCTTCCAGCCTCCTCCCAGTGCCTTCCAGCCTCCTCCCAGCGCCTTCCAGCCTCCTCCCAGTGCCTTCCAGCCTCCTCCCAGCTCCTTCCAGCCTCCTCCCAGTGCCTTCCAGCCTCCTCCCAGTGCCTTCCAGCCTCCTCCCAGCGCCTTCCAGCCTCCTCCCAGTGCCTTCCAGCCTCCTCCCAGTGCCTTCCAGCCTCTCCCAGTGCCTTCCAGCCTCCTCCCAGTGCCTTCCAGCCTCTCCCAGTGCCTTCCAGCCTCCTCCCAGTCTCCTCCCAGTGCCTTCCAGTCTCCTCCCAGCACCTTCCAGCCTCCTCCCAGCTCCTTCCAGCCTCCTCCCAGCTCCTTCCAGCCTCCTCCCAGTGCCTTCCAGCCTCCTCCCAGTGCCTTCCAGCGCCTCCCAGTGCCTTCCAGTCTCCTCCCAGTGCCTTCCAGCCTCCTCCCAGCGCCTTCCAGCCTCTCCCAGTGCCTTCCAGCCTCCTCCCAGTCTCCTCCCAGTGCCTTCCAGCCTCTCCCAGTGCCTTCCAGCCTCCTCCCAGTGCCTTCCAGCCTCCTCCCAGTGCCTTCCAGCCTCTCCCAGTGCCTTCCAGCCTCCTCCCAGTGCCTTCCAGCCTCTCCCAGTGCCTTCCAGCCTCCTCCCAGTGCCTTCCAGCCTCTCCCAGTCTGCTCCCAATCCTTTCCAGCCCTCTCTCAGTGCCTCCCAGTGCCCCCAGACCTCCTCCCACTGCGTTCCAGCCCCTCCCAGTCTGTTCCCAGCGCCCCCAAAGTTCCTCCCAGTCTGCTCCCAGGTCACTCACAGGCAGCTGTGGGGCTGGTTGGAGTCCATCAGTGGGAACCAGGTGAAGTCGTAAATGGAGTCACCCTCAGGCAGCCTCAGCGCTGGGGCCTGCCCCATAGCAACCCATAGGTGACCCACAGGGACCCATAGGGACCCACAGAGCCCTGTAGGGAGCCACAGAGCTCCATAGCAACCCATAAGTGACCCACAGGGACCCACAGAGCCCTGTAGGGAGCCACAGAGCCCCATAACAACCCATAAGTGACCCACAGGGACCCATAGAGCCCCACAGGGACCCACAGAGCCCTGTAGGGAGCCACAGAGCCCCATAGCAACCCATAAGTGACCCACAGGGACCCATAGGGACCCACAGAGCCCTGTAGGGACCCACAGAGCCCCATAACAACCCATAAGTGACCCACAGGGACCCATACGGACCCACAGAGCCCTGTAGGGAGCCACAGAGCCCCATAGCAACCCATAAGTGACCCACAGGGACCCATAGAGCCCCACAGGGACCCACAGAGCCCTGTAGGGAGCCACAGAGCCCCATAGCAACCCATAAGTGACCCACAGGGACCCATAGAGCCCCACAGGGACCCACAGAGCCCTGTAGGGAGCCACAGAGCCCCATAACAACCCATAAGTGACCCACAGGGACCCATAGAGCCCCACAGGGACCCACAGAGCCCTGTAGGGAGCCACAGAGCCCCATAGCAACCCATAAGTGACCCACAGGGACCCACAGAGCCCCACAGGGACCCACAGAGCCCTGTAGGGACCCACAGAGCCCCATAACAACCCATAAGTGACCCACAGGGACCCACAGAGCCCTATAGGGATCCACAGAGCCCCATAGCAACCTGCAGGGACGCACACAGCCCCATAGGGACCCATAGAGCCCCCCAGAAACCCATAGAGCCCTACAGAGCCCTGTAGAGACCTACACGGACCCACAGAGCCCCACAAGGACCCATAGAGCTCTACAGAGCCCCACAGTGACCTCCCCAGCCTGCCTCCCAGTGCCCTCCCAGTACCCACCAGTTCAGGCAGGGGCAGCCCGGGGCAGGGCGCGGGGCGCGCGGGCAGGTCGAAGATCCGCAGGACGTTGTCATCGCTGCAGGTCAGCACGCAGGAGCCGTCGGGGGCCCTGGGAGCACTGGGGTTGACCCTCTGCATCCCTCTGGGGTCCCAGCCCCCCCAGGAAGGGGCCCTGGGAGCACTGGGGTTGACCCTCTGCATCCCTCTGGGGTCCCAGCCCCCCAGGAAGGGGCCCTGGGAGCACTGGGGTTGACCCTCTGCATCCCTCTGGGGTCCCAGCCCCCCCAGGAAGGGGCCCTGGGAGCACTGGGGTCGACCCTCTGCATCCCTCTGGGGTCCCAGCCCCCCCAGGAAGGGGCCCTGGGAGCACTGGGGTTGACCCTCTGCATCCCTCTGGGGTCCCAGCCCCCCCAGGAAGGGGCCCTGGGAGCACTGGGGTTGACCCTCTGCATCCCTCTGGGGTCCCAGCCCCCCCAGGAAGGGGCCCTGGGAGCACTGGGACTGCTCCCCTACATCCTTCTGGGTTCCTGAACACCTCAGTAAAGGCCACCGGGAGGCAGGGGGGCACCGGGGGAGCACTGGGGGGGTTCTCTCACCACTTGCAGCCCCTCAGGAAGTTCTGGGCCCTGTGGGTGAATTCCTGCCGTGCCCCCCAGACGGGCCGGGGGGGAGCCCCAAAATCGAAGTGGGGAAACCTGGAAGGGGGGGGCGAGAGGGGAAGGGCATCAGGGGCACAACCCTCAAGCCCCTCCCCCGAACTCCCACCAATTCCTAAAGCCCCTCCCCCATCTCAATCTCCCCCCAAATGGGGGCTCAGGACGCAGAGACACCGCCCACCCCGAGCCACGCCCATCCCGAGCCACGCCCACCCCATAACCCTCCCCTTTAACTGACCACCCAGGACCCCCAGGACCCACCTGACGCCCCTTAGGCCACGCCCTCCACCCCAGACCCCGCCCAGCCCCTAGACCCTGCCCTAAGGCTCTCCCATCAGTCCCAAGCCCCCCAACCACCTCCTTTGATTGGACGCTCGGGTCCCGTAGGCTCCGCCCACCCCACAACAGGACACGCCCACCTCCGATCACGCCCTGCACACCACTCCAAGCCCCTCCACTTCCTCCCCCCACCCCTTCTCTCACCGCCACTCCTCCAATGGCAGCTCAGTCTCTGGGGTGTCCCCACGTGGGGGGGAAGCCTCCGCGGGCTCTGGGGGCGTGCCCAGCTCCTCAAGCCCCGCCCCCGGCCCTTCCCGCCCGGAGGCGCGAGCGCTGGACTCCTCCATGGCAGCGCCGCGGACCCGCACCCCACCCCCTCCCCCTTCCCGGCGTGCTCTGCGCGGCGGGAACGGGACTGGGCAGGAAGGGGCGGGGACAGGCGGGGTGGCGGGAAAGGGAGCGCACGGGGCGGGTGGCACCTCCCAAGTCAGCTCCCGGTGCCCTCCCGCTCCTCCCAGTACCGCCCCCGGTACCCTCCTAAAGCCTCCCAGTCCCCTCCCAGCGCTCCCCGTCCCCTCCCAGTCCCCTCCCAGCGCTCCCAGTCCCCTCCCAGTCCCCTCCCAGCGCTCCCAGTCCCCTCCCAGCGTTCCCCGTCCCCTCCCAGTCCCCTCCCAGCGCTCCCAGTCCCCTCCCAGCGCTCCCAGTACCTTCCCAGTCCCCTCCCAGCGCTCCCAGTCCCCTCCCAGCGCTCCCAGTACCTTCCCAGCGTTCCCCGTCCCCTCCCAGTCCCCTCCCAGCGCTCCCAGTACCTTCCCACTACTTCCAGGACGCCCCTAGGCCGCACCCCGTCCCTCCCGTGCCCCGCCCCACGAGGGGCCGCATGGTCCTGACTCCCCCCGCGCCGCGGGTGGTAGCGTGGCCGAGCGGTCCAAGGCGCTGGATTTAGGCTCCAGTCCCCTCGGGGACGTGGGTTCGAATCCCACCGCTGCCACAGGGGCACCCCCACATTTTATGACCCTCATCCCACCCCTTTTTCTCTACCGTGCTCCTAACCCTTTCGGCATTCCCACATCCTTCTACCACCCCCTGCCTTTTTGGAACCCCAACTCTCCTTTTTCCAACCCAAACCCCCCAAGACCCCCGACGCACTTTTTCCACCCCACACCCCCATTTTGCACCCACCCCCCATGTTTTTTCCACCCCACGTCCCGTGGCACCCTCTTTTGCCACCTGATCCCCCCACATTTTCCACTTGACCCCCTCTCTTCACACCCCCCCCCAAACCTCACCCCCTTTTCCACCCCCAACCCCCCTATTTTCCACTCTCCCAGGCGCTTACTCCCCTGGGGTCAAGTAGGAGGCTTTGAACTCGGGGGCCCCCTGCGGTGCGGCCCGGCCCGGCCGGGGCAGAGATTGGAGCTCTTGCTGTCCGTCCCTGCCTCTGTCCGGCCTGTCCCTGCTCCCCACAGAGAGGGAAAGCTGCTGCAGAGGGGCAGAGAGCTGCGGTCCCCCCCGCCCCCGGCTCGCCCCCCCCCAACTCTCGGAGCCATCGCTGGAAATCTCTAAAAGCTTTTATTTCACCCCAAAAAGGCAGCGCCGCCCCCCCCCCCCCCAATCCCCCATACAGGAAACCGGCAAAGATTTCAGCAGGGAGGGGAAGGGAAGGGAGGGGAGGGGAGGGGAGGGGAGAGGGAGGGAGAGGAAGGGAGGGGATGGGAGGGGAGGGGAAGGGCTTTCCCCCCTCCCCCACCTGAACATTCCTCAAATCACCCTCAAAATGTACCCCACTCCCACCCAATCTCTTCCCCTTCTTGCTGTTCCCTCCCCCCTTACTAAGGACCCCTCCCCATAAATTACAACACTCCCCCACCCAAACTGTGCCCCCCCCCCACCTTGTGGTCACCCCCCCAGGTCAGAGGTGGAGCTCACCCCCCCTGTGTCACCATGCCCTAGGCCCCAGCCTCCCACAACTTGAGGCTCACCCCCAAGATTCGGGGGGCGGTCACCTGTCCCAAGTCAGAGGCCCCACCAAGGCCAACCAACCCCCATTCAGGGGTCATCACCCCCCAATCTTGTGGTCCCCCCCTTCTTGGTGGTGTCCCCCCCAATTTAAGGGTCCCCTACCCTTGAGGGGTCCCCCCCAAATTTAGGGGTCAAGCCCACAACTTGGGGGTCACTCCTTGTACTTCAGGAGGTGACACTTAGGGGTCACCCTGCCCCCAACTTGGGGGTCACCTCCTCCCAATTTAGGGGTCCCTCCTCAAGGTGGTGACACTTCCCTTTGGGCTCACCCCCAAGTTCAGCCCAACCCCACCTTAGGTGTCACCCCCCCAAACTTGGGGGTCACTCCCTGAGGAGGTGACAATTTGGGGGTCACCTCTCCCCAAGTTGGGGGGCACTCCTTGACTCTAGGGGATGGTGACACCTACCTTTGGGCTGACCCCCAAGTTCAGCACGCCCCCCCTTAACCCCCCCGTAAGTTGTCACCCCCCAACCTGGGGCTCACTCCACGACCTGAGGAGCTGCCACCCGAGCTGGGGGTCACCCCCACAGCCTGGCCCTGGGGGGTCTCCCCTTGGCCCCCCTCAGTTGTCCTCGTCGCTGTCGTCGGGGCTGATGGCAGGGCTGGTGAGGCTGTAGGTGGGGCTGGTGGGGCTGTAGCCTGGGCTGGTGGGGCTGTAGGTGGAGCCCTTGGGGCTGGTGGGGCTGTAGGTGGGGCTGGTGGGGCTGTACTTGGGGCTGGTGGGGCTGTAGGTGGGGCTGGTGGGGCTGTACTTGGGGCTGGTGGGGGTGTAGACTGGGGAGGTGGGGCTGTAGGTGGGGCTGGTAGGGCTGTACTTGGGGGTGGTGGGGCTGTAGGTGGGGCTGGTGGGGCTGTACTTGGGACTGGTGGGGCTGTATTTGGGGCTGGTGGGGCTGTACTTGGGGGAGGTAGGGGTGTACTCTGGGGAGCTAGGGCTGTAGCTGGGGCTGGTGGGGGTGTACTTGGGGGAGGTGGGGCTGTAGCTGGGGCTGCTGGGGCTGTAGCTGGGGCTGCTGGGGGTGTAGGTGGGAGACTGCGGGGTGTAGCGGGGGCTGGAGGGAGAGTAGCTGGGGGAGGTGGGGCTGTAGCTGGGCGAGGTGGGGCTGTAGCTGGGCGAGGTGGGGCTGTAGTTGGGACTAGTAGGGGTATAGTTTGGGCTGGTGGGGCTGTAGCTGGGGGAGGTGGGGCTGTAGCTGGGGGAGGTAGGTGTGTAGTTGGGGCTGGTAGGACTGTAGTTGGGGCTGGTGGGGCTGTAGCTGGGGCTGGTGGGGCTGTAGCTGGGAGATGTGGGGCTGTAGCTGGGGGAGGTGGGGCTGTAGCTGGGAGATGTGGGGCTGTAGCTGGGAGATGTGGGGCTATAGCTGGGGGAGGTGGGGCTATAGCTGGGGGAGGTGGGACTGTAGCTGGGAGAAGTTGGGCTGTAGCTGGGAGAAGTTGGGCTGTAGCTGGGGGAGGTGGGGCTGTAGCTGGGAGAGGTGGGGCTGTAGCTGGGAGAGGTGGGGCTGTAGCTGGGAGATGTGGGGCTGTAGCTGGGAGAAGTTGGGCTGTAGCTGGGAGAGGTGGGGCTGTAGTTGGGGCTGGTAGGGCTGTAGCTGGGGGAGGTGGGGCTGTAGCTGGGGGAGGTGGGGCTGTAGCTGGGGCTCTGTGGGGTGTAGCCCCCAGGGGAGCGCGGCTCGTAGGCAGGGGAGGTCGGGCTGTAGCTGGGTGACATGGCTCCACCTGTGGGGAGAGAGAGCAATGAGAAGGGGGCCAGGACAGGTATGGGGTGCTGGGGGGCTGTGATGGGGTATTGAGAGAGCTTTTGAGATGTTGCAGAGGTGTCAGGGGCTGTTACAGGGTGGTAGAAGGGTGCTGTGAGGTGTTCCAGGGTGTTGTAGGGCTGCTGGGGGTGTTCAGGGCTGGTGTTGGGCTGTTGGAGGCCTGTTCCAAGCTGTTGTGGGGTGGTTTGAGCCCTTTTAGGGCTGTTGCAGGGTGTTGGAAGGCTGTTGTGAGGGGGTTTGGGGTGTTGCTGGGCTGTTAGGGTGTGCAGGAAGGGTGAGGTGAGGAGTTATGGGGTGCTTGGGGCAGTTGTGGTGGTTTGAGGCCTTCTAGTGCTGTTGCAGGGTGTTGCAAGGCATTTGGGCATGTTGTAGGGCATAGAAAGGGTGTTGGGGTCTGTTACTAGGTGTACAGCCGCTGCAGTGCTGGTGTGGGGTGCTGAGATCAGTTACAAGGTGGAGCAGAGGTGGTGCAGGGCTATCCCAGGGTACTGGGGGCTGTTAGGAGGTTTTGTAGAGCTGCTGTAGGAATGTTTTGGGGTGCTGGGGGCAGATATTAGGTGTTGTAGAGGTGTTGCAGTACTGTTAGGGGGCGATGTTACAAGGTGGTGCAGGGCTGCTGGGGGTGTTACAAGGTGGTGCAGGGCTGCTGGGGGTGTTACAAGGTGGTGCAGGGCTGCTGTGCAGCACTGGTGCCGTTGGGGGTGTCAGAAGGTTGCTGCAAGCTGCTGTGGCCGCAGGAGAGGCTCTGGGCTGCAGCTCAGCATCTGGCAACATTCCAGCGTGCAGGGAGGTAACCTGCAGCTCCCTGGGGGGTCAGGGGGTATTCTGCAGCTCCCTGGGGGGTCAGGGGGTATTCTGCAGCTCCTTGGGGGGTCAGGGGGTATTCTGCAGCTCCTTGGGGGGTCAGGGGGTATTCTGCAGCTCCTTGGGGGGTCAGGGGGTATTCTGCAGGTCCTTGGGGGGTCAGGGGGTATTCTGCAGGTCCTTGGGGGGTCAGGGGGTATTCTGCAGCTCCCTGGGGGGTCAGGGGGTATTCTGCAGGTCCTTGGGGGGTCAGGGGGTATTCTGCAGCTCCTTGGGGGGTCAGGGGGTATTCTGCAGCTCCCTGGGGGGTCAGGGGGTATTCTGCAGCTCCTTGGGGGGTCAGGGGGTATTCTGCAGCTCCCTGGGGGGTCAGGGGGCAGATACTCACCAGGGGAGGGGATGTAGGGGCTGGAGGGCCCAGGGGAGCCGGGAGAGCCTGGGGTCGGGGACCAGGCCGGGGAGTAGCCTGGGCTGAAGCCGGAAGCATCAGAGGCAGCACTGGGGGAGAACCCTGCACCCCCCGGGGTCATGCCGCTGCCTGGGGGGCAACAGAGAAAGGGAGGGGATGGAGAGGATGCACAATTGCCCCCCCCCAGTTATCCCCTTCTCTCTCCCACTAATTACCCCCAGGGTATCAAAACTGTCTTCCCCCTGCCCTGGGACCCCAAAGTAGCCCCCAAGATTTCAACAGCCCCCCCAAACTGCCCCCAGACTCCCAATGTGCCTCCCAAACCACCCCAGTGGCCCCCAACCCCCCTCAGCCCCCCAGAATTCACCCCCATGCCCCTCCCAGTGCTCCCAGTACTCACCCACACTGGGAGACCAGGCCCCATAGGCAGGAGTGGCTCCTTGGTTCCAGGGGGTCATGGCTGGGGACAGGCCCCCCATGGGGCTGGGGGCAGAGCCAAAGAACATCCCTGTGGCTGGGGGACACAAAAATGAGGGGCAGATGTTAGAGGGACCTGGGGGGACCTTGGGGTGGTGGCCTCACAGCAATGGTGTTGAGATTCCTCAAGCCACAACCCCTATGGTGTTCCCCCCTAACCCTCCTCCCCCATGGAAGCCCAGGTCCTTGGGGGACCCCAACATCTGGGGGACCCCAACATCTGGGTGCCCTCCTACCACAAGGCCCCCAAGAAGGACCCAGCTGGGCGGTTGCCATGAAGCCCACGCCGATGCCACCGACGTTCCTCAAGCCACAACCCTCCTGCTGTGCCCCAGCAGGGCTCCTTGGGGGGGTGCCCCCCAAACCCTGTGCTCCCTCCTACTGATGCCCCCCAGCAGGCACCCCCAGACTCACGTCCCCCAACGCCGAGGCCAGGCAGGGCGCTGGGGATCTCCATGCCATGCTTGCACTTCTCAGCATCCAGCAGCAGGTCGAAGCAGCCGGTGCCTGCCGGCGCCAGCTGCCCCAGCATGATGTTCTCCGACACCCCCTTCATGGGGTCGCTCTCCCCATGGGCTGCTGCCTCCATCAGCACATCCACCTGCAGGGGGCACCCCAGAGGGGAGGGGGGAAAGGAAGGAAAGGGTTCAAGGGGGTTGGGCACCTGCGCAGCAAAGGCTTCTGAGGGAGGAGGCGAGAAGGAAGCCACAGAGGCGAAGGTGCCACAGGCACCGACATCACCGCGGGCACCAACGATCCAAGGTCGCCCCCAGCCCCAAGACCACCACCCACCCCCCACCCCCCCCTCCTCGAAGGAGCACTGCACCAGGGGCCCGGCGTCCCGGACGCCCGCCCCGCGCCCACCACCTGTGCCCAGCCCGTGCCCACCGTCTCCTCGAAGGAGCACTTCATGAGGGGCCCGGTGTCCTGGCGGTTGACGCCGTGGCGGGTGATGGCCATGAGGTGCCCGCGGCAGGTCATGGTGTCGCAGAGCAGCGCCAGGTGCCGGTAGTTGACGTAGGAGCCGTCGAAGGAGATGACGTGGTAGAGCTCCCGCTCCAGCGCCTTCCGCACCGCCTCGATGCCCAGCACCTGTGGCAGCGACACGGCAGACAGGTCGGCACCGGGGGGCGCCGGCGGGCCGGGAGGCACCAGCGGCTGGGAGACCACCCCCCTGGGACCCGGTGGTCAAGAAGCTACCCATAGAGCCAGCCGGTCGAGAAGCCACCGACCCAGGGACTCAGAAGTCCGTGCCCTCCACCCCCAACCTCATGTCCCACCCCGGCAGGTCCCCAACTGACAGTGAAGATCTCCACGATGTCATTGGAGGTGGTCCTGACAGGGTCCACATCCTTCTCGCTCAGGACCCTCATCAGGCTGACACCATCGGTCTCCAGAATCCACTCCTGCAGGGCCTTGAACTCTCCGTCCTCAGTGATGATGATCTTCTTCTTGTTGTCTGTCTGAGGCAAGTGCATGTAGACCTGGGGGGGCACAGAGCACCAGGGCATGAGGGACCCCTACCAGGGGGCACTGGGGACACCCCTCAGGTAGCCATGGACCTTCCAATGAGGCTGCAGGGATCTCATCCTAGGACACCTAAGGGGCTCCAAGAAGAACTTCCAGATGCTCCTCAAGGTTCCCCAAGTGTTTCTCAGGGTCCACCAAGAGCTCTGGCACCCATGGGTGCTCCTCAAAGGTCAGTAGGGACACCCCCAGGTAGCTATGGACCTTCCAATGGGGCTTCAGAGATCTCAGGAGCATTCTGGGCCACCTAAGGGGCTCCATGGAAAACATCCAGGTGCTCCTCAGGGTCCACCAAGAGCTCCTCCTGGCAGCCATGGACCTTCTTAGGCATCGCTGTGGCCGTCCTGGACCATCTAAAGCTCTCTGTGGAGAACTTTCAAGTGCTCCTCAAGGTTACCCGGGATCTCTTCAAGGTGCCCCAGGCTCCATGTCCACCCCTGGGTGCCCACCTTGCTGATCTGCTCGATGCCCTGCAGGGTCATGTCGGTCAGCATGTTGGACTCGATGCAGCGCAGAAAGACGTCGTCATCCATCTTGTCCACCACCTCCTCCTCCTGGGGACAACCCAGAAAGTGAGGACAACCCGGGGGGGGAAGGTGACATCACCCCCACACCCAGGGCCCCCTGGGTGCCCACCTCCTGCATCTTGTTCTCATCGCTGTTCATGATGCGGATCCTCAGCACCAGCTTCTCGGCGTTGTCGTCATTGAAGATGCAGTTGAGGTCATCTCCAAAGCCTTGGGTGGGAGGGGTGGGAGGGTGGGCATGGGCACCCCTGGGCACCTCCCCACCACACAGCCCACCCATGGTCAGCAAGTAACCACCAAAGCCATCTAAGATGCCCTCAAAACTCAGAGTATTTCCAAGTCCCCCTCAGGTGTCCTCAAGGTTCAGCCAAGAGCCTTCAGAGTCCTCTGAGATGCTTTCCAAGTACCTTCAGATGCCCTTAGCTCCCCCCTTAGATACCCTCAACCCCCTCTTAGGTACCCCCCCCAAACCCTCCTTAGTTACCCTAACCCTTCCCCCAACTCCCCTAAAACTCTCTCAACCCTACCTTAGATGTCCCCAAACCTTCCACAACCTCCCTGAACCCTTCTTAGATAGCCTCAAACCCTCCTTAGATAGCCTCAAACCTTCTGCAACCCCTTCAAACGTCCCTTAGACCCCCTCCAAGCCAGCCCCATGCCCACCAGCGCTGATCTTCTCTGCCACCTGTCCAGTATCACAGTATCACAGTATAACCAAGGTTGGAAGAGACCCCAAGGATCATCAAGTCCAACCTGTCCCAACAGACCTCACAACCAGACCATGGCACCAAGTGCCACATCCAATCCCTTCCTGAACACCTCCAGGGATGGTGACTCCACCACCTCCCTGGGCAGCACATCCCAATGACGAACGAGTCGCTCAGTGAAGAACTTTCTCCTCACCTCAAGTCTAAACCTCCCCTGGCACAGCTTGAGACTGTGTCCTCTTGTTCTGGTTGCCTGGGACAAGAGACCAACCCCCTCCTGTCTACAACCTCCTTTCAGGTAGTTGTAGAGGGCAATGAGGTCACCTCTGACCCTTCTCTCCTGCAGGCTAAGCAACCCCAGCTCCCTCAGCCTCTCCTCACAGGGCTGTGCTCAAGGCCTCTCCCCAGCCTTGTTGCCCTTCTCTGGACACCTTCAAGTGTCTCAATGTCCTTCTTAAACTGAGGGGCCCGGAACTGGACACAGGACTCAAGGTGCAGCCTAACCAATGCAGAGTACAGGGGCACAATGACCTCCCTGCTCCTGCTGGCCACACTATTCCTAATACAGGCCAGGATGCCATTGGCCCTCTTGGCCACCTGGGCACACTGCTGGCTCATGTTTAGGCGGCTGTCAATCAGCACCCCCAGGTCCCTCTCTGTTTGGCAGCTCTCAGCCACTCTGCCCCCAGCCTGTAGCTCTGCATGGGGTTACTGTGGCCAAAGTGCAGCACCTGGCATTTGGATTTGTTGAATGCCATCCTGTTGGCCTCTGCCCATCTCTCCAGTCGGTCAAGGTCCCTCTGCAGAGCCTTTCTACCCTCTAACTGACCAACTCCTGCTCCCAGCTTGGTGTCATCTGCAAACTTGCTGATGACTGACTCAACCCCCTCATCCAGATCATCAATGAAGATGTTAAAGAGGATGGGGCCCAGCACTGATCCCTGGGGCACACCACTGGTGCCTGGCTGCCAGCTGGCTGTGGCACCATTCACCACCACTCTCTGGGCTCAGCCTCCAGCCAGTTCCTAACCCAGCTCAGAGTGCTGCTGTCCCAGCCAGGGGCTGACAGCTTAGCCAGCAGTTTACTGTGGGGGACGGTGTCAAAGGCCTTGCTGAAGTCCAGGCAGACTACATCCACAGCCTGCCCCACATCCACCAGGCAGTCACCTGGGCATAGAAGGAGATCAGGTTGGAGAGGCAGGACCTGCCCTTCCTAAATCCATGTTGGCTGGACCTGAGCCCTTGGCCATCCTTCAGGTGCAGTTATTGCCCCCAGGATAATCTGCTCCGTCACTTTCCCTGGCACTGAGGCCAGGCTGCCAGGCCTGGAGTTTCCAGGCTCCTCCATCCGACCCTGCTTGTGGATGGGGACCACCTTGGCCAGTGTCAGTCACCTGGGACCTCTCCAGTGAGCCAGGGTGAGCTTGCAGTGAGTCATATGCTTGGACAACCTCAAGCACCCCTTAAGACTCCCTCAAACCTCCACAGATGCCCTCAAACCTTCCAGAACCTCCTCAAGCCCCGCTCAGACCCCCTGCCACCCCGCTGAAGCCGCCGCGGTGCCCACCGGCGTTGATCTTCTCCGCGATCTGCTCCATGGTGAGCTTGCGGTCGGTCATGTGCTTGCGGTCGAGCTCAACGCGCAGCAGCCAGGGCGAGATGCGGCTGACGTCGAAGTCTGGCATCTCGTAGTAGACATTGACCCACTCCTGGTCCTCGGCCACCACTGTGCTCTGGGGGTTGGGGTCGTAGTAGATGGCGGTGTTGGCCGTCACCTTCCGCAGCGTGGTGTGCTCCAGCCGGCACAGGATGTCCTGGAGGGGCGGGGATGGGGTCAGAGCGAGGGGAAGGGGGCTGGGGCAGAGGACATGGGGGTGAAGGCATCTAAGAGGGGTTTGGGGTGGAGGAGGTGGGGGTGGGTGGTGGTGGCAGCTAAGGGGGCAATTGGGATGGAGGAGGGCATGGGATGGAGGGTGGTGGCATCTGAGGGGAGTGGATGTGGGGGAAGGGAGTGGTGGTGGCACCACAGGAAGACAAAGCCACAGGGACCACCACCATGGGGACCACCAGCACAGGAAGAAAAACCCAGGGAGGCCACCACAGAGCCACCTCCAAAAAAGAGAAGCCAAAGACCCCAGAAGGGTCACCCAGAGCCTATGGAGGCAGCCGGTGGGCGGGAGGTGCCAGCCCAGGTGCCCACCTTGGCCCTCTCGGCGTCGCGGGCACTCTGGCCCAGCAGGAAGACGGTCAGGGAGGGAGTCTTGGGCTTCTTGGAGATGTTGATGAGCTCCTTGAGGCGAGGCACCCCCAGGGTGACGTTCTTGGCCGAGACCCCGGCGTAGTGGAAGGTGTTGAGAGTCATCTGGGTGGCAGGCTCCCCCAGGGACTGCGCCGCCAGCGCCCCGACCATCTCCCCGGGGTGGGCCTGCAAGGGGCAGAGAGGTAGCAGCAGCAGCTCAGCACCACCCCAGGAGCTGCTGCAAAGCCCAAAGCCCTCCTAAGACGTGGCTCCAAGAGAAGCTTGATGCTGGAGCAGAAATGGCCACAAGTTGCTCCTCAAGCCCCCAGAGCCATTCCCACTGTCTCCCTGGAAGTCCCAAAGCCACAACAAAGCTGGACCCAAAACTATCCCAGATGTGGCTCCAAGAGAAGCTTGAGGCTGGAGAACAGAGTGCAGGGCTGGAGCACAAATGGCCTCAAGTTGGTCCTGAAGCCCTCAGAGCAGAGCCTGAAGCCCCCAGCAGGGCCCCCAGCGCCCTCAACTCACAATGGCCTTGTTGAACTTGGGACTCCATCTCCCCCAGCAACACCCCCCCCAGGCCCTCCTCTTGCCTCCAGCAGCCCCTCAGGCCCCCCTAGCCCCCCACTCACAATGGCCTGGTTAAACTTGGACTCGATCTCCCCCAGCAGCCAGTCAAAGGCTTCCCCACTGAGCCGGAACTCCTCCACCATGCGCCGGCTGCAGAGGGTGGACCTGAGGTGGATGTTGAAGAGCAGAGTCGCATTCTCCTGGGCCTGCCTGCTCAGGGGGTCATCCCCATTGACGATCACCAGCTTCCTGCTCAGCTCCTTCACCCCTGCAGGCACACACAGGGGGGTCACAAGGGGTCCCTCAGGGTCCTCAAGGGTCGTAATGACCTCCAGAGAGGACCTGAGGTGATGTAAATCCTTCACACGGGGCCTCGAGAACCAGGAGAATCTTCTTGGAGGGCCTCCGGGTCCCTAAGGACCTCCAGAGAGGGCCTCCGGGTCCCTAACGACCTCCAGAGAGGGCCTCCGGGTCCCTAACGACCTCCAGAGAGGGCCTCAAGTACCAGCAGAACCTTCTTGGAGGTCCTAAAGGTCCATAATAAACCCCAGAGAGGACCTGAGGTGCTATAAATCCTTCACAAGTGGCTTCAAGAACCAGCAGAAACTTCTTGGAGAACCTCAAGGTCCATAATGACCTCCAGAGAAGACCTCAGGTGCCATAAATCCTTCACAGGGGGTTTCAAGACACAGCAGAAGCTTCTTGGAGATGCTAGAAGTCCTCCAGAAGCCTCCTAGAGATCATCTGGGACCTTCAAGATTCCCCCAGGACCTGCTCAGAGGTCATGGAAGGTCCCACAAGTCCCACCAAGAGCCTTCCTAGACATCCCCCAAGTACTCCAGGACCTTCCTGGGGGTCATTGGGGTCCTTCGAGGTGCCCTCCCCAGAACCTCCAAGTGCATTGTTGAGGTCCTCCAGGTGCTTCAAAACCTTCCTGGAAGATCTCCAGGACCTTCCTGGAGATCTGCAAGTCCCTTAAGACCTTTTCTCAAGAGGTTCCTAAGGCCACCAGAAGCCTCTGCTGACCTCAGGGGAGCACCCCCAGGACTCACCTTCCACCACCTTGACTGGGTGGAGGTCTGAGGGCAGCCTGGAGTTGATGTGGAAAATCTTCTGAGCATTCCAGATCATCCTCAGCAGGTTGCAGGGGAGGACAACCTGGGGAAGACACAGGCCAGGGTGGGTCAGGGACCCCAAAATGGGGGCAGGAGCTCAAGGATAGGGGCAAAGAACCTCAAAAGGGACCCCAGAGCCAGGATCAGAATTCAAGGATGGGTGTGGGGAACCTCCAAAATGGGGGTGAGGGACCCCAAAACTAGGCCACCAGCTGCTTCCAGGCCTCCTCAGTGGGGTTGGGTGGGTTGTCCCCTGGGTGGCAGCTTTTGGGGGTGGTGGTGCTGGTCACCTTGCTGTCCCCTGTGGGGAAGATGACCCTGAGGACCTCTCTGTCTTCTCTCATCTTCTCAAACTCCCTCTCCAGCTCGTTCTGGATGTGAGCATTGGAGAGGATCTCCTTGACCAGCTCCTCCTGCAGGGTCCTGCGCAGGGCTCGCTCATTGGTGTAGTCAAACTTGAACCTGGGGGCACCAAGACATGGACCAAGGTGAGGAGGAGAAACTTGAGGAGCATCTAGGTGGGCTTCAGAGTGGGCCAGGAGGAGCTTGGGGACACCAAAACAAGACCCAAAGTGAGGAGGAGAAGCTTGAGGAACAGCTAAGTGGGTTTCAGGGTGGGCCAGTAGGAGCTTGGGGGACACCAAAACATGACCCAAGTTGGGTCAAGAGTAGCTTGGGGACACCAAAACATCACCCAAGTTGGTGTCTCCAAGCTTCTCCTGCCCAAGACGGGCTCCAAATCACCAGAAGGCGACTTTGAGGACCTCAAGACGGGTTCCAAGTCACGGAAGGAGAACTTTGAGGACCTGAGGAGCCGCCCCCCAAGCCCAGGGCTGGTCCCAGTTCGTTGGTGGGAGGGTCAGGAGGGGGCCTCACTTCTTCTCAAAGGACTTGTTGGAGGGCTTGAGGGTGGCCAGGTTCTGGAACTCGACGCTCTCCCCGGCCAGGCCGTCCTCGCCGTAGCGCAGCTGCACCACCTGGTTGATGGAGTTGCGGACGGTGGCGTCGTACTTGACCATCACCGACTCCATCGACTTGATCAGGCGCCGCTGGATGTACCCTGGGCAGGGGGCACCGGGGACGCCAGGTCACCCCCGTGGGCCTGGAGGACTTTCTCGGGGCGAGAGGGGGGCTGCAGGGAGGGGTGCAGGGGGCGGGGGCCGGTGCCCACCCGTCTCGGCCGTCTTGACGGCGGTGTCGATGAGGCCCTCGCGGCCGCCCATGGCGTGGAAGAAGAACTCGGTGGGCGTGAGGCCGGCCAGGTAGGAGTTCTCGACGAAGCCGCGGCTCTCGGGGCCGTAGTCGTCCTTGATGAAGTGCGGCAGGGTGCGGTGCTTGAAGCCGAAGGGGATCCGCTTGCCCTCCACGTTCTGCTGCCCCACCACCGCGATCACCTGGCAGGGCCGGGGGAGCACAATGTGTGTGGGGAAGGGGGCTGGAGAACCTCCAGACCTCATAAAACCTCTTTGGTCCCCACAGAGAAGGTCCCAAGGGACCGGAGGGAGCTATCGAAGTATCCAGGAGGTGTTTGCCACCTGCACCACAACCCCTAGAGGAGGTTGAGGGGACACCAGGGGTGTCCAGATAGGACAGAAGAACGCCCAGACCTCATAAAATGTCTTTGGTGCCCAGAGAGAAGGTCCTAAGGGACTGTAGGAGCCATCAAAGTATCTGAGAGATGCTCACCATGGTGACCAACATCATCATGGACCACCATCATGACTACTTAGGAAGGGTAGGAGCACGCCCAGATGGACACCTCAGACATCCTCTTGGAACCTCCTTTAGACCTCCTGGTGACCTCCCAAGCCCTCCTAGAGCCCTCCAAGCCCTCAGAGATGACCTCTGGATGCCCCCCAAAGCCCCTCCCAGTCCTTCAAGAAGACCTGATGGAGATCCTCCAAACCTGGGAGATGTTGATCTTGGAGCCCTTGGCACCAGACACCACCATGGACTTGAAGTTGTTGTACTCGGAGAGGGACTTCTGGGCAGAGGACCCCGTCTTGTCCCGGGCGTCGTTGAGGATCCTGTTGACCTGGTTCTCAAAGGTCTGCCTCAAGGTGTTGCCAGGGGTGGGCTCCAGCTCGTTGTTATGAGCCTTCTCGATCACCTGCCACCAGACAAGAGGACAACCACCCCCCCCAAGGTCACCTGGGTCCCTCAAGAACCTCAGGAGAACAGCTGAAGAGCTCCATGGAGGAGCTCAAAAGGGCCTGAAGAGATCTTAAGAACCCCATGGAGAACCTCAGCAGGTCTTAAAGACCCCATAAAATGTCCTGGAGACATCTCAAGAACCCCTGAAGAACCTCAACAGGTCCATATGGACACCCAAAACATGTCCTGGAGACATTTCAAGAGCCCATGGAGAACCTCAACAGGTCCTGGGGACACCTCAAGACCCCTGGGAGGACCTCCAAAGCTTGAGGAGCTCCAGGAGCCTGGTCCCACCTCAATGACATCCTGCTTGGCCTTCTTGATGGTGTTCTGGATGTCCTGGTAGGTCTTGGCATCGGCGATGGAGTCCCCAATGCCAATGGTGTGACCTGCAGAAGGACAGCCTGGAGCTCAGGTGGATGCTCTCCACCTCTGGGTGGTCCCCACCATGGGCCAAGGTTCTCCTCACCCCCAAAACTCATCCTTCTGATCATGGGCTCCAGACCCTCCAAGAGATACCCAAGGTCACAGCCCAAGGAGATGAGGAGGTCCTTGAGGGCTCCAAAAAGGAGATCCAAGACCTTCTTGGAGACACCTTGGGCCATGATGTCCCCCAGGAACAAGGTCCAAGCCCCTCCATGGCCACCCAAGTCTCCTCCACTCCACTAAGATGGACTCTGAGAAGGTCCCCAGATGTCTTCAAGCCCATTGAGCCATCATGAGGTGTCCAAGGCCATCCAAGGCCACCCAAGTCCCCTCAACCCCAGGAAGATGGACTCTGAGAAGGTGCCCAGGTGCCACCAGAAGGTGTCCTACCCTCGATGAGCAGCCAGTTGTTGATGACAGTCTGGATGTTGCTGTAGAAGAGCCTGGTGGTGTCATGTCCCATCTCCAGGTAGGAGATGTGCACCAGGGACCCTGCTGAGGTGCCCAAGGACTTCTTGCACAGGATGCCCATGATCAGCTCCCCGTTCTCCACCACCACCTGATGGACACCACCAAAGCCTCCTGAGATCCCTTCCAGCCTCACCAAACCTCACCAAAGCCTCCCGAGATGCCTCCAACCCTCCCAAGCCCTCCTTAGAACCTTGCCAGAACCACCAAACCACCACCCAGTGAGGTTCTGGCAGGATTCTAAGGAGGGGCTGGGTTGTCCCCTCCTAGTGGTGGCCCCCACCTTGGTGTCCCCAGGAGAGATGTGCTTGTAGGGACCACTGTCCTCATCATCAGGGTGGGTGCTGTGGGTCCTGATGCAGTTGATGTGCCCAGGGATGATGAGGCTGAAGATCTGTTTGCCTGTCCAGAGGGGCCTGGGCTTGAGGATGGCCGGCTGGGGGACCTTCCCATCCCATGTAGAGAGGAACATCAGGAGGTTCATCACTTCCCCCTGCAAGGGGACATTGCCAAAGTGACCACCAGGGCCTCCAGGATGGTCCAAAAATAGTGCAGAACCTTCAGGGTGGTCATGGAGACACCATAAGGAGCTTCAGGCTCAGGAGTCCTCAGGAGGACCTCCAAGTTCTTCCACAATAAACACACACACCTGTCACCCCAACCAACCTCCCTGATGCCTCCCATGACCCCTTGAAGCTCCGCCAAACCCTCCTGAGATCCAAGAACCTTCCTCTAGACCTCATAAAACCTCACTGTGACCCCAAACCCTGGGCCCCTGGTTCTGGAGGCCCCAGCCTGCCCCCCTGGTGGCACTGACGCGCTCCAGGAAGACGTCTCGCTTGGTGAACTTGCGGACGGCGGTGAGGGTGTCCTGCACGATGCCCATCACAGGCCGGTTGGACTGGGGGGTGACAATCATCCTGGGCACCATGGCCAGCTCCTGGATCTCTGCCCTGGTCTCCAGGCTCTGGGGCAGGTGCAGGTTCATCTCGTCCCCATCAAAGTCTGCATTGTAGGGGGTGGTGACACTGAGGGGAGGGAGGGTGGGGGTCAGCCAGGGGGTTCTGGAGACTTCTGTGTGGGGGGTTGGGGTCACTGAGTTGGGTTGTGAAGGCATCCAGAGGGGGTTGGGGTCACTGAGTTGGGTTGTGAAGGCATCCAGAGGGGGTTGGGGTCACTGAGTTGGGTTGTGAAGGCATCCAGAGGGGGGTTGGGGTCATTGAGTTGGGTCATGAAGGCATCCAGAGGGGGTTGGGGTCACTGGGTTGGGTCATGAAGGCATCCAGAGGGGGTTGGGGTCATTGAGTTGGGTCATGAAGGCATCCAGAGGGGGTTGGGGTCACTGGGTTGGGTCATGAAGGCATCCAGAGGGGGTTGGGTCACTGGGTTGGGTCATGAAGGCATCCAGAGGGGGTTGGGGTCACTGGGTTGGGTCATGAAGGCATCCAGAGGGGGTTGGGTCACTGAGTTGGGTCATGAAGGCATCCAGAGGGGGTTGGGTCACAGAGTTGGGTCATGAAGGCATCCAGAGGGGGTTGGGGTCACTGGGTTGGGTCATGAAGGCATCCAGAGGGGGTTGGGTCACAGAGTTGGGTCATGAAGGCATCCAGAGGGGGTTGGGGTCACTGGGTTGGGTCATGAAGGCATCCAGAGGGGGTTGGGGTCACTGGGTTGGGTCATGAAGGCATCCAGAGGGGGTTGGGTCACTGAGTTGGGTCATGAAGGCATCCAGAGGGGGTTGGGGTCACTGGGTTGGGTCATGAAGGCATCCAGAGGGGGTTGGGTCACTGGGTTGGGTCATGAAGGCATCCAGAGGGGGTTGGGGTCACTGGGTTGGGTCATGAAGGCATCCAGAGGGGGTTGGGTCACTGAGTTGGGTCATGAAGGCATCCAGAGGGGGTTGGGTCACAGAGTTGGGTCATGAAGGCATCCAGAGGGGGTTGGGTCACAGAGTTGGGTCATGAAGGCATCCAGAGGGGGTTGGGGTCACTGGGTTGGGTCATGAAGGCATCCAGAGGGGGTTGGGTCACAGAGTTGGGTCATGAAGGCATCCAGAGGGGGTTGGGGTCACTGGGTTGGGTCATGAAGGCATCCAGAGGGGGTTGGGTCACAGAGTTGGGTCATGAAGGCATCCAGAGGGGGTTGGGGTCACTGGGTTGGGTCATGAAGGCATCCAGAGGGGGTTGGGGTCACTGGGTTGGGTCATGAAGGCATCCAGAGGGGGTTGGGTCACTGAGTTGGGTCATGAAGGCATCCAGAGGGGGTTGGGGTCACTGGGTTGGGTCATGAAGGCATCCAGAGGGGGTTGGGGTCACTGGGTTGGGTCATGAAGGCATCCAGAGGGGGTTGGGGTCACTGGGTTGGGTCATGAAGGCATCCAGAGGGGGTTGGGTCACTGAGTTGGGACATGAAGCTATCTAGAGGGGGTTGGGTTGTGAAGGCATCCAGAGGGGGTTGGGTCACTGAGTTGGGACATGAAGCTATCTAGAGGGGGTTGGGTCACTGAGTTGGGACATGAAGGCATCCAGAGGGGGGTTGGGTTGTGAAGGCATCCAGAGGGGGTTGGGGTCATCAAGGACAGTTTAAGAGGGATCAGGTTCAAGGTGGAGCAGGGCAGGACACAGAGGTGCTGCTCGAACATCTGGTGCAGGGTGGGGGCAGCCTGGGTCCCGGGGGGTACCTGAGGTTGAGGCGGAAGGTGGACCAGGGCAGGATGCGCACGCGGTGTCCCATCATCGACATCTTGTGCAGGGTGGGCTGCCGGTTGAAGATGACGATGTCCCCATCACACATGTGCCTCTCCACCTGCACAGGAGGGACCCCCAAAACACAGTCAGCACCTCCAAAACTGACACCCCCCACAAGGGGCACCCCCAGATTGGAAGGGACCTCCAAAACAAACAGCACAGACCCCCAGAAGATGAAGGTTTGGCCTCAAAACACAACAGCTGCAGGGACCCCAAAGCCCAAGGTTTGGGTCAACTCCTGGTGAACCCCAAAAGTTGAAGCTCTTTGTGGACCCCAAAATAACAGGGAGCCCACAAAATCTTGGGGTTCCTCAGGGACCCCAAAATCAGAACCTGAACCCCAACATCTGGAGGTTCTGGGGACCCAAAGGCAAAGAGTGACCCCCAAAGAGCCTCTTCAGGGACCCTGAGCTCAAAGATTTGGCCTCAAATTGGCTCAGCTCTTGGTGAACCCCAAAAGCTGAAGCTCTGTGGGGGACCCCAAAAATCAAGGGTGACCTCCCCAAAATCTTCAGGTTCTTCAGGGACCCCAAAGTAAGAGCCTGAATCCCAACATCTGCAGCTTTTGGGGACCCCAAAGAGCCTCTTCAGGGACCCCAACCCCCAAGACTCAGGGCCCAAATTAGCTTCAGCTCTTGGGGAACCCCAAAAGGTGAAACTCTGAAGAGACTTTTTGGGGTCACTCTATGGATCTGGAGTCCCCATAGAACTTCAAAGGTTGGGGTTCAGTCCCCAATTTTGGGGTTCACCAGGAGCCGGAAGGGATTTGAGGCCAAATCTTTGAGCTTGGTACTCATGATGCTGATTTTTGGGGCTGGACCCTCTAATCTTGGGGTCCAGTTTCCAATCTTGGGGTCCCTGAAGAACCCCAAGATTTTGGGGGTCACCCCTTGTTTTTGGGGTTCACCAAGAGCTGGGCCAGCTTGGGGGCCCAACCTTTGAGCTTGGGGTTCTCACAATGCTGATTTTTCAGATTTTGAGGCTGTACCCCCAGATTTGGGGTCTGAACCCCCCACATTTTGGTTTTGAACCCCTCATTTTGGGGCTGAACCCCCAGATTTGGGCACTCTCACATTTTTGGGGGGTCCCCTCCCTGATTATGAGGCTTACCCCCACACTTCCACCTCCTCTTCTCCCTCTCAAAGGAGCAACCTGAGCACCGTTACCTCCCCTGGATTTGAGGGGGGTCCCAGGCCCAGATCTGGGGGTCTCCTAGCAGCTGTTGGGGTCCCCCCCTCACCTTGTAGCCGATCTGGAGGTGCAGGTCGCTGGGCTTGGGGTGGAACCGGAGGTCGATGCGGTCCCCATTGTCCCTGATGATGTATTTGGCCCCTGGGTATTGGCTGTTGCCCCTCCTCACCAGCTCCTGCAGTCTGGGGGGGGACAGTTGGGGTTCAGTGGGGACACCTGGGGACATTTTGGGGTTCAGGAGGGTCACCCCTTGTCACCCTGGGTCACCTCAATGTCCCCAAACCTTCTCCAAACCATCTCGAAGGCCCTCCAGGCCCCACAGAAGCACCTCCAGCACCCCTCACCAGTCACCACCGCAGGCCATGGCGGTGACCCCCAGCTCCTCAGAACCAGCCCAAGGCACCCCCAGACGCGCCCCAGGCCCCACCTGTCGATGTTGAAGGGCGTGACGATCTCGGCGAAGGTCATGTTGGCGGCGATGGAGCGGGGCACGCCCACCTGGTCGATGGCCAGGTTGGGGTCGGGGGTGATGACGGTGCGGGCCGAGAAGTCCACCCGCTTGCCCATCAGGTTGCCTCTCACCCTGCCCTCCTTCCCCTTCAGGCGCTGCTTCAGGGACTTCAGGGGGCGCCCCGACTTCTGCATCGCCTGGGGGGGACCCAGAAATGGGGGGGTCAGGGAGGGCGAACCCCCCAAAAGCACCCCAAGAGAAGACTACAAGCTCCTGCTCTGTGTACTGCCTCTGGGGTCTGCCGTGGTTTTGGAGGCACTTGGGGAAGACGTTTGGGGGATCCCCAACTTCCACAGGGTCTGGGGAGACCCAAACGTGGGGGGTGAGGGAGGGCAAACCCCCACAAACTACCCCAAGATGTGGGGTTGCTGGGAGAAGGCTTGAAGCTGCTCCTCTGGGTCCTGCCTCTGGTTTCTAGCATTGTTTGGGGGCACTTGGAGAGGGCTTGGAGAGCAGAAGACATTTGGGAGACACCAACATCTGTGGGGTCTGGGGGGACCCAGAAATAGGGGGTCAGGGGAAAGTGGACCACCAAAGCCACCCCAAGATCTGGGGTCACTGGGAGAAGGCTCAAAGCTACTCCTCTGTTTTCTGGCATGGTTTGGGGGCACTTTCAAGGGACTTGAGGGGGCACTTGGAGGGATTCCAAGACATTTAGGGGACCCCCAACTTCTCTATCACCTGGTGGGACCCAAAGATGGGAGGTCAGGGAAGGTGGAACCCCCAGAGCCACCCCAAGGTCTGGGGTCACAGGGAGAAGGCTCAAAGCTGTTCCTCTGGGTCCCGTCTCTGGTTTCCACCATGGGGGTTGGGAGCTCCCAGCAGTCTTTCCTCCTACCCACACCCTTGGTCCCTGCCTGCATCTTGTCCCTGCCTGTCCCCAACCCTCACTCCCAAGCCCTGTCTGCCCCTGCCTTGTCCTTGTCCCCTGCCTGCACTCCCTGCCTGTCCCTTGCTCTCACTTCCAGCAACCCTGTCCCCTGCCCATCCTGTGCCCAGCCCCTACCTATCTCTGTCCCCTGCCCACCCCATGCCCATCCTCCATCCATCCCTGTCCCCTGCCTGTCCCTTGCCCCATCCCCATGCCCATCCCCTACTTACCCTTGGTCCTCTGATCCCCTCTACCCATGTCCTACCCATCATTTATCTTCGGTCCTCTGCCCATCCTTGACCCTCACCCATCCCCTGCCTGTCCCATCTTCATCCTCTGCCCATCCCCATCCCCCACCTATCCTCAGTCCTCTACCCATACCTATCCCCTGCCCATCCCCTGCCCACCCCCCGCCCTCCCGGCTGCGCTGCTGACCCTGGGCAGTCCTGGCAGCTCGTTGTCCACCATGGTGGCCACGTGGAACTGCAGGAGCTTGACGTCCTCCGCGATGACGTGGGCGGCAGCGCCGTTCTGCTCATTGCGCCGCAGCTGGTTGTTGATCTTCACGATGTCAGCCAGCTTATGGGTCAGGTCGTCCTGGGGGGAGCACCCCAACATTCAGGGGGGCACCCCCTAGCTCACCCAAGGACCCCAAGGTTAACCAAAGGGAGGCCAGAGTTGAGCAAAGGGATCCTGAGGGTGATGGAGGGACCCCAACAGCAAGGGAGGGACCTTGATGGTGCCATAAGAACACCTCGAAAACCCCAGTATCACCCCAAAACCCCCTCAGGTACCCCAATATAATCCCCAAAGCCCTATCAGTGACCCCAGTATCAGCCCAAAACACCTTCAGGCCCCACAATGCCATCCCAAAACCCCCTCAGGGCCCCAAGTATCACCCTAAGGACCTCAATATCACCCCAAAACCCCTTCAGCTCTATCAGTCCCATCCCCAAAACCTCCCCAGGGCCCCCAGTATCGCCTTGAGGGCCTCAACACCACCACAAAACCTCTTCATGGCCCCCAATATCGCCCTGAGAACCTCGATACCACCCCAAAATCCATCAGGGCCCCCAATATCACCCCGAGGACCTTGATACCACCCAAAGCCCCTTCAGGGTTCCCCAGTGTCACCCTGAGGCCCCCAGTATCGCCCCAAAACCCCTTCAAGGCCACCCAGTATCACTCTTGAGACCCTCAGTATCACTCAGTATCACCCCAAAACCCCCTTCCGGCCTCCCAAACGTTTCTCCAGGGCTCTAACCCCCCCTCCCTCAGGCCCCAGGCTCCCCCAGGGACAGGCCAGCAGCACACCTGGTTGCGAGCCGAGCCCTGCATGACGACGGCAGGGCGGACGGAGAGGGGGGGCACGGGCAGCACGGTGCAGACCATCCACTCGGGCCGGGCGAACTTGGGGTCCATGCCCAGCACGAAGCACTCCTCGTCCGAGATGCGCTTGAAGATCTCGTGCACCCGCTCGGGGCTCAGCAGGATCTTCTTCTCCTGCGAGTCCTCGTTGACGTGCTTCCACTCGGCGTACAGCTCCAGCCCCGAGCGCCGGATCCGCGGCTGGTACCGCCCGCAGCCCCCGTGGCCCTGCGCCGGGGCACACAGCTTAGGGGGCGGCAAAAGGGGTGCAAGAGGGAGGCGCGAGGGGCTACAGGGGTGGCAAAGGGGCGTTAAACGGGAGCCAAGGCCGTCAGGAGAGAGCTACAGGGGAGCCGGGAGCGTTAAAGGAGTCACAGGGGCATCAACGGGGTGTAAAAGGGGAGATGAAAGCGTTAAGGGGAGTTAAAGGAGAGTTAGGGGCATTAAGAGATGTTGAAAGGAGCATTATTGGGGCGATAAAGAGGACACGAGACCAAGAGGAGTCCACAGGTAGGATTTTGGGGCCCTGGAGGTGGATTTGGGGACCCAAGGGTGGACCTGGTGGCCCAGGGGGTGAATCTGGAGCTCCCAGGGGTGGATCTGATGGCCCAGGACATGGGTTTGGAGCTCCAGGGGGTGGATCTGATGGCCCAGGACATGGGTTTGGAGCTCCAGGGGGTGGATCTGGTGGCCCAGGACATGGGTTTGGAGCTCCAGGGGGTGGATCTGGTGGCCCAGGACATGGGTTTGGAGCTCCAGAGGGTGGATCTGATGGCCCAGGACATGGGTTTGGAGCTCCAGGGGGTGGGTCTGGTGGCCCAGGACATGGGTTTGGAGCTCCAGGGGGTGGATCTGGTGGCCCAGGACATGGGTTTGGAGCTCCAGGGGGTGGGAGTTGGTGGTCTAGGACATGGATTTAGAGCTCCAAAGGTTGGATTTGGTGGCCCAGGACATGTATTGGGAGCTCCAAGGGTGGGATTTGGAGACCCAGGACATGGCTAAGGAGCTCCAGGACATAGATTTGAAGCTCCAAGGGAGGGATTCGTCAGCCCGGGGTGGAATTTCTGGGGCCCAGCAGAGGGCTCTGGGGGGGTGCAGGCAGGTCCCCACCTTCTCTTTGGTGAGGTCCTCGTCCCCCTCAGGCTGCTCCACCCCAAACTTGTGGTCCATCTCCTCACCCCCCTCACAGATGTTCTTCCCCTTGCACAGGTCGTAGACGTGGGTCAGGCGCTTCTTGGGCTGCCCCTTGGACTTGCCCAGGATGTCCTTGATCTTGGGGTTGTTCTGCTCCAACACACAGAGAGGGACACCAGGTTGGGCTGGGGTCTTTAAAGGTCTCAAAGAGGCTCTTTAAGAATCTCCAAGACAGTTCTGAGGATCTCAAGGAGCTGTTTTGAGGTCTCAAGAGATTTGCAAGGGACCTCAATAGGTTTTTGAGGGTCACAAGGAAGTGTTACAGGGTCTCAAGATGTTCTTTGAGGATATCAAGATACTGTTTTGAGGTCTCAGGAGATTTTTGAAGGACCTCAAAGAAGTTTTTAAGGATCTCAAGCCGTTCTTTGGGGACCTCAAAGAGGCTTTTGAGGGACTCAAGACGTTATGGGTCTCAAGAGCCTCTTTGGGGACCTCAAGGTGGTGTTTTGGAGTCTCAAGAGGTTCTTCAAGGGTCTCAAGGAGCCATTTTGGGGTCTCAAAAGCTTTGTTGGGGCACACCATGGTTTGATCCATGGTCTTTCAACATCTCCAGAACTCCAAGAACCACGCAGCAGGTGCCAAATCCACATTAGCCTCCTATTGGTGCCACCTCCTACCATCCCAGGAAGGCCTAGACTCCTCCCAGTGCCCAGCTGGGAAGCTGGGGCAGATCCTCCTGAGATCCACCTCAACATGAGGCAGAGGAGATGGTGCCTCCAAAGGGCTTTCAGATGCCACCAGAAGGCTCTAAGGTGCCATGAAAGAGCTCCAGGGTACCACCAAAAGTCCCAACCAGCCTAGATCTATCCCCCCCTCCCCCACACACTTCATTTTTGTGGGAATGTGCTGCACCCTTGGCAGTGTCTCTAGGGGTTCCTCACCGAGTCCACCAGCAGCTTGGAGCAGAAGAAGCAGACACAACGCAGGATCTTCATGGTCTTGCCCAGGAAGCCCACATGGAAAACAGGCTTGGCCAGCTCGATGTGCCCAAAGTGGCCTGGGCACTCCGTCATGTTCCCTGGGGGGAACACCCCAATATTTTAGGGAGGTTTGGAGGGGCTTTGGGGAAGAAGCCACCAAAAGCATCAGGAGATGGAAGTGAGGGGGAATGGGGGTGCTGGGGGGTCCACCTCCCTCCCCCCCCACCCCAGAAAGGGAGCCTTCAGAAAATGGGGAGGCCCCCAAAACAAGGAAGCCCAAATAAAGGGGGAGCCTCCTAAAAATGGGAGACCCCTTCCACAAAGAGGGAGCCCCCCCTTGAAGCATTGTGAGGTGCAAGTGAAGGAAATGGGGGTGCTGGGGGTCCACTTCCCTCCCCCTCAAAAAGGAGAGCCACTCCCACAAAAAGATACCCAGAGGAACCCCCATAGGGGCTTGGGGAGGTGGTATGGTCAGAGGGTCCATGTGGGGTCTGGGTAGGGACGTTCACAGGGGTTTGGAGGCCTCAAGAAGGGAATGTTTTAGGGGGTGAGGTTTGGGGGTCTCAAGGAGGAGGATTTGAGGGTCTCGGGCAGAGAGGAAAGGTTTGGGGGTCTCACCAGCACAGGTCTGACAGCGCCCTGTCCTCTCGATGACTCCCTGCCGGGGGTCCATGAGCCCCCCGAGTTTGGGGCGCCCCCCCTCGGTGGTCTCTGGATATTTGATGCCCCCCTCGGTCACTGACATACGTTTCTGGGGGTGGGGGAGAGGGGTGTAGAAAAGAAAAGGGGATGAGGGGAAGCTTAGGCAAGTAGAGACCCCCCACAAGCCCCTCAGAGATGAGGGCCCCCCCAGGTGACCTCTCCCCAGAGACACCAAAGCTCCACCAAGGCACCCCAAGACACTTCCAGGGACCCCAAAACCCCTCCAAGGCTTCCCGGGCACCCTATGGAACCTCAAACCCCCTCCAGAAGCAGCCTGGCCGCTTACAGGACCCCCCGAGACCACTCTAGGACAAAACCCTTCCAGGACATCCCAGAGCACCCAGGGACCTCAATTCCCCTCCTGAAGCAACCTGACCACATACGGAGACCCCCCAAGAGCCCTTCCAGAGGCCTCCTGGACACCCTAAGGAGGATCAAATTGCAACCAGAAGCAGCCTGGCTGCTTCCAGGGACCCCAAGACCCCTTCCAGAGGCCTGCAGGGCATCCTAAAGACCGCAACTAGTAGCAGCCGGCCTACTTCCAGAGACCCCAAGCTCCCTTCCAGGGCACCCCAAAACCCTCTCCCCACCCACCAGTGGCGTCCCCAGCCTCTTGGGGGCGCTCCAACAGCCCTCCATTCCCCGGGGCCTCTCTATGACCCCCGCCCGGTGCCCCGGCGCCATTTCCCGCCGCCGCTTTCCCTTCTTTCCCCACCAGCCCCTTTCCCTCTGACCGCCCCCCGCCCCCGGTACCATTTCATCGGGGCTGAGGATGCCGAACTGGACTCGTTTGATGGTGCGCAAGGGGCAGGCGCTGTCGCCCGAAGGCGGCCCCCCGTGCATGGCGCCGGGCGGGACGCGGCCTGGCGCCGCCTCAGCAACTCACAAGGAATCAGAGGAAAAGAATTTAAATATCCGTTTCAAAATGGTCCAAAGCCACCGCCGCTCGCTTCAGAAACACATTTTCTAGTCACTCCACAGCATCCGGCCGGTAATAAAGCCTCCCCTTCGGCTCCCAGCCCGGCCGGAGCACCGCCCCCACAAACCCGGCCGCTCCGCGCTCCCCAGCGCACTGAGCGCCGAGCCTTGCTGGCCCCCCCTTATATAGCCTCGGGCCCGGCGCGGGGCGGGAGACGGCGCGGGCGGAGCAGACCAAGAGGCGCAGAGAGGACGGGGGTGAGTGAGGGGTGCGAGGGATGCCGGGATAGAGGCGGTGCGAAGGGGAGCGGGCAGGGGTCTCGTTACCGCCCCCTGGGAGGAGTGGGGAGAGGAGACGAGATGGAGCGGGGGAGGGAGTTTTCCCGGGGAACCTGGCGCCGGTGCTCCCCCCGTGGCCGTGGGGCTGGCTCGTGAATAATTCATGAGGCGGCGTGCAGGAAGGCGCCGCCCCGAAGGGCCGAGCGCGGAGCACTGCCGGAGACGACCGAAGAGAGGACGGGAGAAGCCGGAGAATGCCGAAGCGTAGCCGGAAGCTATCGGACATTACCGAAGGGACTGGGGAGTGACGAGGTCCTTCCGGAAGTAGCCGTAGATTGCCGAAGGGTTCGGAGGTTGCCGGAGGACTGTGCGGCGCTGCGGCCTGCGCCGCCTCGGCCTCGCCCGCTCGCTCCGCTCGCGCCGCCCTTCCCCAGCCCGGCCGCCGCCGCTAGGAAAGGCCGCGGCTTGGGCCCAGTCCTGGCTGGCGAAGGAGCCGAGAGCCCGGCGCGGCGCGGGGTGGCCTCGGGGACGGCGGAGGAGGGTCTGGGGCAGACGAGTAGGGTCTTGTGGGGTGTGGGAAGGTCTTGGGGTCCTGGAGAGGGGTTGTAGGAGAGCGATGGGGGTTGGGGGGTGGAGTTAGGGGCAAGAAAAGGGGGATTGGGGGAAGCTGGGGGGGTGGAGGGCAATTTGGGCAGGAAAAGGGCAGGAAGAGGCAAGAAGGGAGCGTTGGGGAACAGAAGCAGGGCAGGAAAGGTATTCAAGGGAGCAGAGAGGGTCGGGGGGGCAGGGAGAGGCAAGAAAGAGCTGGTTGAGGGTCATAAGGAGGTGTAGGAGGGCGGTTTGGGCCAGAAAGTGGCATTCGGGGGGAGCAGGAGGGTTTGGGGGACAACAGGGGCAAGAAAGGAGGATTAGAGGTGGGGGGGAAAAAGGACATTTTGGGGAAGCAGGAGGGGTTGGGCAGCAGTCGGGGCAAGGAGGGATTTGGGGGGACACGGGGTACAAAAGGGACATTGGGGAGAGCAGGAGGATGTTGGGCGACCATTTGGGGCCAAAAAAATTTACATTTTGGGGGGAGCAGGAGGGGCTGGGGCCCAGTTAGTTGCAAGAAAGGGGATTAGGGGGCACCATGGGGGTGTTTTGTTTACCCTCCCGACATCAGTGAGGTCCACACAGTCACCACACAGCTGCAGCACTCTTGGCTCCCAGTTGCACTCCACTTCTCTCCCAGGGCCCCCCCCCCCCCAGTGCCCCCTCCTCAGTTCCCTCCAATTCTCTCCCCCCTGCTTCCCCCCCCACTTCTATGGGGGGCTGCTGGGTTGAGGGGGGTCCCCAATTTCTCCCCCCTTTCTCTTCCTGCCTATGGGGGGTGCTGGGTGAGGGGGGTCCCCCCCAATCTTCCTTCCCCCCAGCCCCAACTCCCCCATTTTGAGGGTTTCCTCCTCCCCTCCCTCCATTCCTCCCCCCTCCCCACATTCCCTTCCCCCCCTCCAATTTCCCCGTCCAGGAGAGTGGGGGTTGGGTCTGGGGGGGTTTCCCTTCTCCCCCGCAACCCCACCCTTCTCCCCCCCTCCTGGGGGGGTCCCCAATTTCCATTCTCCCCTTCCGTCCCCCGCCTCCACCATATTTGGGGGGGAATTGGGTCGGTGGGGGGGGGCTGTACCTCCCCCCTTCCCCCCCCCCCCTTCCCGGAGCCCGGCGGCACCGCCTCCATCTTGCGCCGCCGCCGCCGCGACAGCACCGGCCCCGGGACAGGCCCCGGTAACGACACCCCCCCCCCCCCCCCCCCGGGACCCCTCCCCTTTAATTCAGGACGCCCCCCCCCCCCCCCCCCAGCACCCTCCTTTTACGGGGAGGGGTCCCCAGGATCTCCTCTCTCCCTCCCCCCATTCCCAACCCTCGGATGCAGACACCCTTCCCCACCCCCCCATCTCTCGGCCGCTCCCCTGAATTTTGAGGGGGGCTCTGGGGGTGACAGCCCCCCCCGCTTGGAATCCCCCAGCCCAAATATCCCCCCCCGACCCCAAATCTTTCGCCAGACATCTAAAAGACACCCCCCCCGGACCCCAAAATTTCCACCCAGCACACTCTAAGTGCCTGCCCCCCCCCCCCCAATATCCTCGCAGCAGGACCCCCAAGTTCCACCCCTCCGGCCCCCCAGGATCCCTCTCAAATTGCTGCCTCGTCCCGAATCTCCTCCCCACCCCCCAAAAGACCCCCAAGGACCCCAAAAATACCCCCGGGACCCCTAAAATACCACCCCGGACTCCGCTCAAATTGTCCCCCACCCCCAGATTGTACCACCAAAATCCCCCCCGGGACCCCTAGAAGACCCCCCCTAGGACTCCCCCTCTTCCCAGAACCCCCCTCAAATTGCCCCCCACTCGCAGATTCCAGACCCCCCCAAATCCCCCAAGAAGGCAAAAAATCTCCCCACGGACCCCTAAGAGCTCCCCCCCCCCAATTGCCCCCAGCCCCAAATTGCCCCCCTCCCCGACACCCCAAATAGCCCCAGGGACCTCTACAAGCTCCCCCCAGGAGCCCCAAAATACTCCCAGGGACCCCTAAAGTCCCCTCCAGGACCCCCACAGACCCCCAGATTCTTCCAGGACCTCCTAAAACCCCTTCAGGATCCCCCAACTCCATCTCCACCTCCCAGGGAGCTCCTCCTGAAGTCCCAGCCTGGGGCCACCAGAAGGCCACCCAGCCCTCACGAAGCTCCTGGAAGGTCACCAGGAGGTCCCCATGGGGTCTGCTCCAGGCTGGATCATCCCCCAACCCCCTCAGCCTGGTCCCATAGGAGAGGTTCTCCAGCCCTTGGACCACCTTGGTGGCCTCTTCTGGAGGCCCTGAGCCACCAGCAGAGGGGGCAGGTGGCCAAGGAGACCACCAGCAGCTTGGCTTTGGTGGCCAAGAGGTCACCAAGGTCTTGGCTTTGGAGGTTGTCACCAAGGTCCTTGGTGGCCTCTTGACCATAAAGCCAAGGTCTTGGTGGCCTCTTGACCACCAATCCAGGACCTTGGTGGTCCAAGGTCTGGAGAATCTCTCCTGTGGGTCCAGGCTGAGGCAGTTGGGGGTGGTCCAGCCTGGAGCAGACCCCATGGGGACCTCCTGGTGACCTTCCAGGAAATGAAGGTCTTCAGTAGAAGTTTAATTCTTCCCCTCCCCCCTCCCAAGTTGTCCCCAGGAGGGAGACCTTCTGGTGGCCTTCCAGGAGTTCCATGAGGGCTGGGTGGGGACCTTCTGGTGGCCCCAAGCTAGGACCTCAGGTCGGTCCTGGAGGTGGCCAAGAGTGGCCTGGAGCTGGGGAAGGTGGCTAAGGGGTGGAGACATGGTGGAGGGGGTGTCCCTGTCCCCTTGTATTCCTGTCCATGTCACTCCCCACCGTGTCCCCCTTCCCCCCTGTGTCCCCACCCCAGGCATTGGTCTCTCGTGGGTGGTGGTGCGTGTGGGGTGGTCTCGCGTGGGGGTGTCCCCATCCCTTGGGGAAGACCCCTGCGTTGTGACGTCACCATGACGTCACCCCTCACTCCCCGCCCTCCCCAGCCCTCTTCCTCTTCCTCCTCCTCCTCTTCCTCCTCCTCCTCCTCCTCCTCCTCCCCCTCCTCCTCCCTCCGCTCCTCTCAGCCCCCTCCCGCCCCCCCTTCCCCCGCCCCGCAGCGCGAAGCCTTGTGGGTAACGACCGGGGGGGCGCCAGCGTCGCTGACGTCACTCCCCCCCGCGCCCAAGCCCAGCCAATGAGCATCCAGGTGAGCGTCTGACGTCAGCGCGCCGCTCTCCTCCGATTTGACGACGCGGGGGCGCGACCTGGGGGGTGGGGCCGGGCCGTGCGCCGCTCGCTGATTGGCTGCAAGGTGAAAGGTCCCCGGCCCCTGGCAGGGCCCTTTTGGGGAGGGGGGAAGGGGGGGGGGGGGGTGAGGGGAGAAATGGGGAGGGGGGGGGGGGAAGGGGAGAGCGTCTCGGGGGGGGGGGGGTTCTGGTTGCCATGGCAACGGCTGGGGGGGAGGGGGAGATCTGTAGCCTCCCCCCGTTCCCCTCCCCTCCTCTCCCCGGCTGTCACCGCCTGTTGCCTGCGGGTGACGTCGGATAGAGGTGCGCGGGGGGGGCTGCATTTTAGGGGGGGGTCCCCAAGCTCCCCGACCCCCACCCCGTGGGGACGCTTCTGGGGGGGGTCCCCAGCTCTTGTCACCTCCCCCCTGGGTGGCGACACAGAGGTTTGGGGGCGGGGGGGGCGTTTGGTGTCCACATCCCTCCCTTGGTGACACTTTTTCGGGGGGTCCCCAAGGTCTCCAACCCCCCCCGCACCCCTTGGGGACACTTTTCGGGGGCGGGGGGGAGTCGTCGTCAACTGTGTCACCTCCCCACCTAGGATGGAGACATGGAGGAGGGGGATGGCCAATGGGTGCTGGTTGGGTCCCCACCTCCCCCCCCGCCCTGCGTCGTGGGGACACTTTTTTTGGGGGGGTTCCCCAAGGTCCCCACCCCCCATCCACCCCTTGGGGAACTTTTTTGGGGGGGGGGGTCCCTGTCTGTTGTCACCTCCCCCCGCCCAGGGTGGCGGCACTGGGGGCAAGTGTGATGATGTCCACACCCCTGCCTTGGTGACGCTTTTTGGGGGGTCTCCAAGGTCCCGAAGTCCCCACCCCCTGGGGACACTTCTTTGGGGGGGGATCCCTATCTGTTTTCACTCCCCCAGGGTGGCAACATTGGGGGGGGGGGGGGCGTGATGTCCACACCCCGCCTTGGTGACACTTTTGGGGGGGGTAGTGTCACTTTGGGGGTACTTTTGAGTGGGGGTCTCCATCTGGGATCACCCCCAAGGGTGGGGACATTTGGGGAGGGACCGAGTGTCTGTTTGGGGGAGGGGGGGGTGGCGGGGGGGGATTCCCCCTCTGTGTCCCACTCCCCCAGTTGGCCCCAACACCTTCCCCAAAACTGTCCCCTCTGTGTCCCCCCCACGTCCCCCTCTGTCCCCTCCATCCTCTGGTTGTCCCCCTCTGGTCCTCCCGTGTCCCCCCCTGTCTCCCCCATCTCCCCCTCTGTGTCCCCTCCATCCCTCTCGCCCCCCTCATTCCACTTGTCCCCTCCATGTCCTCCCCATGTCCCCCCATCCCCCCACCCCTCCATGTCCCCTCTGTCCCCCCCACCCCCTCAATCTTCTCCATGTCCCCCCCATTTCCCTTTCATGCCCTCATGTCCCCTTTTATCCTCTCCTGTCCCCTCCCCATTCCTGACTGTTTCCTCAGTGTCCCCTCCCTTCCTCTCCCCCCCAGGAGGCCCTGCCGGCTGTGACCCCCCAGCCAGGCCGCCCAGCGCAGCCACCTGCAGTCCATGAGGCCTCCGCTCACAGGTAGGGGGCGCCCTGCGCGCGGCCGCCGCTGGGGGGCGCTGCCTGCTGGTCCCTGCGGGAGCCCCCCCGGGGGTTGCAGCTGGGATCCAGCTCCCAGGCGCTGGGAGCAGCCAGGGGAGGAGAGGGGTCGGAGCTGGGATCAGTTGGGAGCTGGGGAGCTCGGGGAGGGGATCGACTGGGAGGAGAGGTGGTGGAACTGGGATCAGCTGGGGTCTGGGGAGCCTGCAGCTGGAATCTACTGAGACCCAGAGAGCCTAGAAAAGGGATCAAGTGGGATTGAGATCTGGGGGGCCTGGAGCTGGGATCGACTGGAATCAATTGGCATCTGAGGAGTTTGGGACTGGGATTGACCGGGATTGAGATCTGGAAGGCCTGGGATCTGGGATCAGGGGAGCCTGGGATTTACTGGGCTATGAATCAATTGGGACTGGGACTGGGATCCATTTGGATCATTTAGAAAGCCCAAAAGTGGGATGTGCTGGGAGGGAAGGGGGTGGAGCTGGGATCATCTGGGATCACCCAGGGAGCCCAAAGCTGGGATCTGCTGGGATTGACTGGAAGTTGGGAGATGGGATCCACTGGGGGTGGGTGGGTATGGAACTAGGCTCTCCTGGGATGCGTGCGGGGTGAGACTGGAGCTGGGATCTCCTGGGATCTGTGGGGCTGGATCCCAGCTGGTGTGGGTCTGGAATTCTCCAGGATCTGTGGGACTGGATCCCAGCTGGGATCCCCTGGGGTCCGTGGGAGGCAGCTGTGAGGCAGGAGGGGTTCGGGGGGGGGGGGCTGGGGAACAGTTGAGAGGTAACAGTGTGGGGAGAGGGTGACACCATGGGGGGTGAAGCTGGGGGGGTGACACAGGAGGTGACACCAGCAGTCATGCTGGGAGGGGGGACAATGCTGGTCATACCTGGGGGGGCCACTGAGGGAGTGACACCAAGGGGGTGGCAGTGGGGGGGTGACACTGGGTGGGGGGGATGACACCAGAGGTGACATTGCAGGGGACAAACTAGGGGGAGGGGGGCGGGGGTGTGTGGCACTGGGGGGGGGCACTCGGGGGTGGGGTGGCACCGGGGAGGGGCTGGTACGGGGGTGGGGTGGCACCGGGGAGGGCTGACTCCGTGGGGAGGTGACCCAGGAGGTGACACGGCGCGGGGGGGGGGGGGACGGCCCCCGGCTGCTGCCATCCCCTAGCGGCAGCGGAGCTGCTCCCGGCGCCGCCATCTTAGGAAGCCTGCAGCCCGCGGAGGCTCTGCTACAAAATGGCGGCCGCGGGACCACGGGGGCGCTGCGGGGGGCCGGGGGGGGGGGGGGGGCAAGTGTGGGGCTGGAGGGGGGGGAACTGGGGGCGGTATCTGTGGGGCCTGGGGACCCCGAAGTGTGGGGCTAGGGGGGGGCTGGGGGACCCCAAAGTGTGGGGCTTGGGGGGGGCCCTAAGTGTCCCAGGTGAGCCCAGGGAGGGGTCCAAGGGACCCCACGGAGTGGCTCTAAGGATCCATTTGCACTCAGGGAGCCGATTCAAGGCCCCATCTGCCCCCAAAGTGCAGCTCTAAGGCCCTGTTTGCCCCCTGTGGAGTGGCTCTAAGCATCCATTGGCTTCTGGATGGCTCCCGCTGAGCTTCTTTCCCCTCCCCCGCAGGTGGGGATGGCTCCGGTTGTGGAGGTGTCGGACGCGGGGCACTGCCGCTCGCTGCTGCTGGAGCTGAACGAGCAGCGCCTGCGGGGCCAGTTCTGCGACGTCACCATCATCGCCGAGGACACCAAGTTCCGGGCCCACAAGAACGTCCTGGCAGCTTCCAGCCCTTTCTTCAAGAGAGCTCTGGCCCAGGAAGCCACTTGCCCCAACCCAGCTCAGGTGCTGGAACTGCCCGGGGTCCAGGCTGGGGTCTTCTCTGATGTCCTCAACTTCATCTACAACTCACGGCTGGCGGTGGCCTCCCAGGCAGCTGCCCGGGAGCTGGGGGCCGTGGGGAGGAGGTTGGGGATCCCCTGCCTGCAAGGTTTGGAAGGGGGAAGCCCCAAGGAAGCAGCAGGGGTGAAGAACGGCTCCTGGTCGCCCGTTGACCTGAGCGGGGCTGGGGGGGAGGTGGCAGCGGCGGCAGCAGTGGCGAGGTCAGGGTCTAGTTCAAGCTCAACATCAACCTCGAGCTCGAATTCAAGCTCCAGCTCTAGTTCAAGTTCAACAGAGTCAATGGAATTAGTGGTGGTGGCTTCAGAGTCAAGGTTGGGGCCCTTGGAGTCAAGGTTGAGGTCTTCGGAGCCTTTGGGGTCCTCAAAGTCAACTTTGGGGTCTTCAGAGCCGATGTTGGGGTCTTCAGAATGTTTGGTGTCTTCAAAGTCAACTTTGGAGTCTTCCAAGTTGAGGCTGGGGTCTTCAGAGTCGAGATTGAGATCTTCGGAATCAACGCTGAGGTCTCCAGAGCCAACCTTGGGTTCTGCAGAGCCAAACCTGGGGCCTCCTGAGGGTTCTTCCCCATTGTGCTGTGGCCTGTGTGGCCGCGCCTTCAGCACGGCCGCGGCCTTGGCCTTCCACGCCAAGCTCCACCGTGGGCGCCGGGGCCTGGCCTGCCGCCACTGTGGCAAGAGCTTCATCCACGTCAAAAGGCTCCAGACCCATGAAGTCATCTGCAAGGACAACCACGCCCAGCCCACCCCCCCGACCACCACCACCACCCCCCCAACCACCACCACCACCATCCCAGCCACCACCACCACCACCCCTGCCCCCAAACAAGGCAAGAAAGCTTTGCTGCTCCGCCACCGCGCCCTGGAACCGGCGACGCCAGAGCGGGAGGAGGAGGAATCTGCGACGGTGAAGACGGTGGATGGGCACCTGGTGTATCTCTGTGGGGTCTGCCAGAGGTCCTACATGACCCTGTCTAGCCTCAAGCGCCACGCCAACGTCCACTCCTGGCGCCGAAAGTACCCCTGCAGGTACTCCCCCCCACCCCAGGCTTTCTTTTCTGTGTCTCCCCCCAAACTGTCCCCTCTGTCTCCCCCCACCCCTGTCCCCTCCATGTCCCTTCTGTGTCCCCCGCTATCCCTCCCTGTCCCCTCCCTGACCTCCTGATACCTCCCTATGTCCCTCCCCCCAATCCCCTCCATATCCCCTCTCCCCTCCCCTCCATTGTCCCCCCATCCCCCTTTTGTTCCCCTCTGGTCCTCCCATCTCCCCCTCTGTGTTCCCCCCTGTTTTCCCCTATCCTCTCCATGGTCCCCCCCCATTCCTCCATCTGACCTGGAAGTGCTCCCCCTGCAGGTACTGTGACAAGGTCTTCGCCCTGGCAGAGTACCGCACAAAGCACGAGGTGTGGCACACCGGTGAGCGCCGCTACCAATGCATCTTTTGCTGGGACACCTTTGTCACCTACTACAACCTCAAGACCCACCAGAAGGCCTTTCATGGCATCAACCCGGCCCTCATCTCCTCCGAGAAGACCCCCAACGGGGGCTACAAGCCCAAGCTCAACGCCCTCAAGCTTTACCGCCTCCTCCCCATGAGGGCGCACAAGAGGCCCTACAAGACCTACAGCCAAGCGGCGGCGACAGGCGGGGAGCAGGTGGAAGGTGGTGGTGGTTTCTCCTCGCCCAGGCCTGAGCAGGCCTCGGTTATTGCCTACGGGAGGCCGGCGGCGCCGCCGTCAGTCATCGTTCACAGTGGGACGGCAGCGGCGGCGGCCTCCGTGATCACCTACAATGGAGGAGGCAGGGAGGAGGCTGTGGGGGTGGTGGCCCAGCCGGTGGTGGTGAGGCCAATGAAGAAACAGGTCCTGAGGGACTACATCGAGGCCCAGCGTGCGGCTGGCGTGGGGCCCAGCGAGCAGCTGGCGGCTGGGGGGGGTGGTGTGGGGCCTGGCGGTGGTGTGGGGCCTGGCGGTGGTGAGGGGCCTAGCAGTGGCATGGAGCCTAGCAGTGGTGAGGGGCCTAGCAGTGGTGAGGGGCCTAGCGGTGGGATTGGGCCTAGTGGTGGCGCAAGGCCTAGCAGTGGTAGTAGCATTGGGACTAGCAGTGGTCTTGGGCCTAGTGGTGGTGTGAGGCCTAGCAGTGGTGGCGGTGTTGGGTCTAGCGGTGGTGCTAGGCCTAGCAATAGTGGTAGCGTAGGGCCTGGTGGTAGCACTAGGCCTAGTGGCGGTGGTGCTAGGCCTAGTGGTGGTGCTAGGCCTAGTGGTAGCGCCAGGCCTAGTGGTGGCATCAATCTTGGGCCTACCACCACCCCCACCTCCACCCCCCGCACCATGACCTACGTGGCCAAGCCTGCTTACGTGGGGTCGGGTGGGGAAGGCCGGGGGGCGCCACTGTGCCAGATCACCGTCCGCATCGGCGAGGAGGCCATCGTCAAGCGCCGCATCTCTGAGACCGACCTTCACCTGGAGGCCACCACCACCACTTCTTCACCACCACCCCCTCACCAGCACCACCATGCCCATCCCCCTGCCCCTGCTGCCATCTTGGATGACAGTGACGCCGAGGACAGGCTCTGGAGGCCTTACTACAGCTACAAAGCCAAGAGGAAGGCCTCTGGTGGGGCAGGGACCAGCGGTGGCGGCGCCACCAAAGCCAAGAAGCCTCGCTGGCGCCGAGTGCTGCGCTCCCTCCGCCGGGAGGTGGAAGACGGCGACGGTGAGGCCGGGCCTGCTGATGCCAGCAGCAGCCGGCGGCAGCGGCGGCAACGGCGGCGCCGACGCCACCACCACCACCACCTTTGTAGGGTGTGTGGGAAGAGCTTCAGTGCCCTGAAGAAGCTGAGGAAGCACCAACGAGGACATGAGGGGACAGAAGGTGATGCTGGAGGTGACGGCGGCGGCGGTGCTGCCCGTGTTGGCCGGCGGCCATCTTTGCGCTTTGCCTGCAGCCGCTGCTCCAAGGTCTGCAAGACGGCTGCCGCCCTGAGCCGCCATGCCAAGAGGCACCAGGCCGAGGCCTCTCTGCCGCCTCCGGGGCTGCCGCCATTGTCACCTCCTTGCCCAGTGTCTCCGGCGCCACCGCCGACCGTCATCACCTACACCCCGCTGGCGGCTGGGGGAGGGTTGGAGGATGAGGAAGGGGCTGAAGGGGCTGGGGATAAAGAAGGGGGGGTCGCCCCAGCTCTTCCTCAGTGGAGTGACAGTGGTGACCCCCCGCCGGGGGATGCCGTGGCGGTGGCTGGGGGGAAGGAAGTGGCGGTGAACAATGATGTCCCTGGGGCAGCCGAATCCACATTTCAGAAGTACCCTTTGGCTCTCCTCAAGAGAGGGGAGCCCCAAATTGGGGCTGGGGGTGGGGGAGCAGGTGGGGGAGGGAGTGTGAGGGGGTCCCCTCCTCGTTGCCCTTCTTCCCCCCCGCCACTTCCCCCCACTCCCCAGAGTTTCCCCCCCACCCCTGCTTTTGGGCCCCGGCTGGTGGCTTCCTACCCTTACGCTTTCCCCCTCCCCTTGGCCCTCAATGTGGTGATCCCTCAAAATGGGGAGGGTTTTTTGGGGGGGGGAGCGGCCACGGGGGGGGTCACCTCTCCTCCCCACCACCCTCCCCCAGCTTCTTCTGCCCTCCCCCCTCCCCACTCTCCCCTCCCAACTTTTGGCTTTCCCACAGCTGGGGGAGGGGAGAGACCCCGGAAAGCTGGGGGGGGAAATTGAGGGGAGGGGAGGGGGATTTGGGGTGACATTGGGGGTGGGAAGGGGGGGTCCTGCCCTAGAGAAGGGGGTGGGGGTCCCATAAGTTCAAGTGGGAGTCTGTAAATTGGGTAGGGGTGTCTGTAATTTGGGGGGGGGGCTGTCAAAGGGAGGCCCCATAAATGGAGCAGAGGCTTTTAAATGGGGGTCCCATAAATGGTGGGTCCCATAAATGGTGGGTCCCATAAATGGGGGGGCTGTAGGGGGGGCAGTCCTATAAGTAGGTGGGAGGTGCTCCATAGAACTGGGGTGGGGACCTATAGGAGTGGGGGGGTCCCTATAGGAGCAGGGGGAGGCCTATTTGGGAGGGGCCCTATAGGAATTGGGGGTTCCCTAGAATTGAGGGGGGGTCCCATAAGTTCTGGGGGTACCACAGGGACCAGTATGAGGCTGGGGGGGGGGGTTGAGAGGGGGGCAGTGGGAATACTGGGAAAGGTCCCAGTATAGAAGACCCTCCCCCCTCCCAGTATAAGAGACCCCCAATATAGTGGGGACCCTTCCAGCGGTATAGGAGAGCCCCAAGATATTTGGACGTCCCCCAAACTATAGGACCCCCCCCCCAGGTTATTTCAACACCCCTCCAGTATAGACCCCCCGCAGTATAATGGGACCCCCTGCACTAGGGCCCCCTCCCACTATAGGACCCCCCCACTATACTGGGACTCCCCCTAGTTTATTGGGGTCCCCCCAGTGTATTGGGACACCCCCCCAGTATATTAGGGACCCCCCCAGTACCTTAGGGAAGCCCCAGTATAAAAGCACCTTCCCAGTATATTTGGACCCTTCCACCAGTATAACCTGACCCCTCCCCATATTGGGGCCCTCCAGTATATCTGGACCCCCTCCCTCCAGTATAGCCTCCCCGCCTCAATTTAAGGGGACAATGCCCCCCTCCCCCTCAGCATCCTAGATCCCCCCCCCAAGGCATCCTGGGACCCCCCTAGTATAGTGGGGACCCCCCCCAGTATAATCCCTTCCCCCTGCCCCTGCAGGATTTTGCACCTCCCCCCCAAACCACCTCCCTCCTCTCCCCCTCCCTTCTCCCCCTCCCTCCCCCCTGCCTTTTTCAGCACCTTCCGGCATCGCAGCGACATTCCAGCCCTGCCCAGCCGCCTGTGAGGTGGGGGAGCCCTCGTGCAAGAAGTGCGTGTGCAAGGAGGGTCCTCGCGCAAGGCCCAGGCGTGTAAGGAGGAGCCGTGCGCAGAGGGTCCTCATGCGGGGAGCGAGTGGCTGAGAGGGGTCCTTGTGCAAGGAAGCGCGTGTGCAAGGCCCAGGTGTGCAAGGAGGGCCCTCGTGCACGGTGCAGGTGTGAGGGAGAGCGATTGTCCCACGCAGGCCGAAGGGAGCTCGGCCAAAGGGGTTGCAGCAGCGGTGGGAGCTTGAAACGGAAGAGAGCCACAAGCGCTGAGAGAGATCCCAGAGCAGCCCACCCCCGCCCGGGGCGCGCTCCCCCAACCCAGCCTTGGGCCCGATGGAGGCAGCGCAGCCCCCTGGCCAGGCAGCAGCCCTCGCTGATGTTGTATGGGGGAGCAGCGCACTATGGGATGGAGTACCTGGCTTCCTGTGACCACCCCCTGGGCTGGGCCCCTTCTGGGACGTCCCAGCTGTGGCCTGTGCGGTGGCATCAGGGGCTGGCACCCAGCCTAAACCACCACAGTGCATAAGGGTGGTCCCTGTGCAATATGAGTGTGTGCAAGGAGGTTCCTTGTGCAAGGCCCAGGTGTGTGAGAGGGTCCTTGAGTGAGTGTGCAAGGAAGGTCCATGTGCAAAGTGTGAGTGGCTGAGAGGGGTCCCTGTGCAAGGGGATGTCCTTGTGCAAGGAGGGTTCTTGTGCAAGGAGGGAGTGGGGTCCCTGTGCAATAGGTGAGTGTGCAAGGAGGGTCCTTGTGCAAGGCTTGGCTGTATGAAGGGGATCTTGGTGCCAGGGAATGGTCCTTGTGCAAGGTGTGAGTGTGCAAGGCTTGGGGAGGTGCGTGTGGGAGGGAAATCTTCAGGCAAGCAGCCTCCTTGTGTGTTGTGTGGCCCTGCCACACCCCTGTGCAAACCCCGAGCCCAGGCCACGCCCACATTTATGCAAACGAGTCCCCATGCAAGACCCGCCCTTGTGCATAAAGGCCACACCCAGGCTGAGCTCCTCCCCCACCACTAGTGTTCCAGGGGCCAGCCCTGCACAAGAGCTGTCCTTGTGCAAAGGCCTTGGGCAAGCAGAGAGTCCTGGTGCAAGGATCACCTGCATGCAAGCCCCAGCCTGCCCCTTGTGCAAGGCTGATCCTTGGGTCACCTTCATCCTGGTGCAAGGATGGACCTCGTGCAAGGCCAACCCTTCTGCAAGGCTGACCCTTGTGTGAACCTCATCCTTGTGTAAGGCTTCCCCTCTCATGGAAGCCCCCCCCCCCCCCCCCCCCGTGCACAATGCTGCTCCTCGGGCACCCCCAAATCCTTGTGCAAGCCTCCCCCCCCCCTCCCCCCTTGCACTTTTTTTGTGGCTGTTTGCTACTGACTCTTTTCCCCTCCCCCAGTATCACCCCCCCCGTCCCTGCCCCCAACCGCACTTTAGGGGGGGCCCTCCCAGCACAAAAGGGGTAAAAAGTGACACGGGGGGGGAGGGGATGAGGGAAGAGGGGACAAAGGGGAGGACAGGGGAGGGCCTCAGGGGTTGGCACCAAGGAGGTGGCTTCAAGGGGGTGGCACTGAGGGGGATGGCGCCAAGGGGGTAGCCTCAGGGAGGTGGCACCAAGGAGGTGACCTCCCTGGGGTGACTTCCCTGAGGTGACCTCTCCCTAGGGTGACCTCTGTGGCTGAGGTGACCTCCATGGGGTGACCTCCATGGGGTGGCCTCCATGGCTGATGTCCCCCCAGGGCTGTTCCCACAGGATCCTTTGTCCCTGTGTCCCCCCTCCTCCCTCTCCCCCCCCCTTTCTGAGGAGGTTCCCAAGGAGGGGGTGTGGGGGAAGGGTGGGGGTGTATTCGTGGTGTCCCCAAGGTGGGGGAGGGGTGGGAGGGGGTGGTGGCAGCGGTGACAAAGTTGTCCCTCACTATTTATCTGCATCGGTGAATGTTAGACCAATAAAGACCCAGAGCTGAGAGGGGACATTGGGGACAGCCCTGGGGACCCGGGGGGAGCGGGGAGAGAGGGGTGCTGGGGACACTGAGGGCAGTGGGGACGTTTTTGGAGGTTGGGGGTATTGGGGGGGGGTGGGGACACTTGTGGGGGTTGGGGAGGTGGCACTGAGAGGCACTGGGAGAGGACAGTGGGGAGGGGATGCCGAGGGGACACTGAGAGGTGCTGGCCCTGAGCTGCCACCAGGGGGCACCCAGAAGCAAACCCTCCAAGCTCAGCAGCCTCTGATTGGTTTATTGACCGCGGAGGGGGCGGGGAGGCCACTTTTAGCCCCCTCCCCTTCATCTGTTTCTCCCCCCCCCCCGCATTTTTAGCCTCTTCCCCATTTTGAGCTCCCCCCAATAACTTTCTGCTCCCCCCCCCGACCACTCCCATTCCCCACCACTTTAGGACACCCCCCCCCATTTCCCCTCCTCCATTTTACCCCCCCCCTTTGCCCCCCATTTTACAACCCACCTTTTTTTTCCCCTCCCCCTATCCCCCTCCCTACTTCTCCCCTTCCCTTCCCCCATTTTTAACTCCTCCCCCCATATTTTCCCCCCTTACTTCCTCCTTCCCTCTTCCCCCCCTCTCCCCCTTCTCCTCCTCCCTACTTCTCCCCTTTCCTGCCCACCCATATTTTTTATCCCCCCTCCCCCCCACTTCTCCATTTTTCCCTTTCCCCCTCCCTACTTCTTCCTCTACCCCCCCAATATTCCCCCCTTCTCCCCATCCCTCTCCCCTTCCCTACTTCTCCCCTTCCAGCTTCCCCTCCCTACATCTCCCCCTCCCTCCCTCCCCACCCCTCCACATTCCCCTCCTTTCCCTCCCCCCGCTGTATGTTCCCCCCCTCAAATCAAGCAGCACGTCCCAGACTTGACCCCCCCGGCCACCGCTGCTTTGTTGGGGTCTAAATCGGGGGGCAAGGTCCCCGGGGGCCCCCAAACGTTGAGCTCCTCAAAGACTCCGGTCTCCAGCAGCTCCTCCTGCCAGGGGAGGGCGACGGTGCCTGAAGAGAAGTCGTCGAAGAAGGAGGCATCAGCTGCGTCCAGCTCCACCCCCCGGACGGTGGAGAAGGCCCCAACGTCCCCCAGGTCCTTGGCGTAGACCCGGCGAGGGTCGGGGACGAACGGGGGAGGCACCAAACCTGCAGGGGAGAGGCCCAAGGGGTGGTTCTCCATGGTGGACCTTGAGGAACATCTGAGAGCTCTCCCCATGGAACTCGGTGAAGGTCATGAACTGGGTGGTTCTTGGTGGCCGCTCAAGGGAGACTCCATAATACCTAGATCTCCCTCATAGGACCACCCAAAGCCTGGTTCCTTCATGGTGGACCTGAAGGAACTCCTCCTGACCTCCCATTAGAACCCAGTAGAGGTCCAGGAGTGGGTGGTCCTTGGTAGTCACTCAAGGGAGACTGCGTAACACCTCACTCCCACTCAGAATTCCTGGTTCCTCCATTGTGGACCTCAAGGATGTTCTCCTAACCTCCTAATGGAACCCAGTAGAGGTCCAGAAGTCAGTGGTCCTTCGAAACGCTCCTCAGGAGCACACAGTGGACACCATGGATGACAAACCCAGCTCCATGACAACCTCCTTGGAGATCCACCGCCAGAAGAACCCAACAAAGACCCCTTATGGACATCCAACACGACTCCATGGTAAGCCCGTGGAGATCCAAGAGTACCCAATGAAGACACGCCTCAGGGACCACCCAATGAAGACCACTACCAGAAGAACCCATTGGAGACCACCTCCAGAGCACCCAAACGAGACTACTTCTAGAAGAATCCATTGGCGATCCACCTCCAAAAGAACCCAATGAAGACCCTCCTCAGGGAGCACCAAATGAAGAGCACCACCAGAAGAACCCACTGGAGACCCACCATGAGGAGCACCCAACAGAGATCACAGATGACTCCATGGAGATCCAGCACCAGAAGAACCCAATGGAGATCCACCACCTGCACCCCACCCCCACGCCCCAGCCCCAGTTACCTGCCTCCAGGCGACCCCAGTTGACGCTGGAGAAGATGGGTTGGGCCTTCAGCTGGGCGCAGTCATTGCCCCTGAAGCCCAAGCGAGCTCCAGCGTCCTTGGCCAGGAGACCTTCGCAGATGGCCTTGGCCGCGGCACTGAACTTCTCCGAGTAGGTGACAGGGTCGTGGAGAATGCGCCTGGTCACCTCCTTGTTCTCCACCTGCCAGGAGGAGAGGCACTGAGGTTCTTCACAAGTTCCTCAGAGGTTTCTCCGAGGTTCTTCAGAGGTTCCTTGGAGTTTCTTCAGAGGTCTCTCAGAGGTTCTTCAGAGGTTCTTCAGAGGTTCTTTGTGGTCATGGAAGGGTTTTGGTGGTGGTTATGGAGCTTCTGGTGGTGGTTATGGAGGTCTAGGTGGTGCTTGAAGGGTTCTTGGTTGTGGTTATGGAGGTCTTGGTGGTCATGGAGGGGTTTTGGTGGTGGTTATGGGGGGCTTGATGGTCATGGAGGGCTTCTGGGAGCTACTGGGACCTCTGGGATGCTACTCGAGGAGATTCTTGGAGGTTCTTGAGGAGGCTACTGGGAGTTGGAGGGGAGTGGGTGGGATTGGTCACCTTCTCCCCACGACGACGGAAGGGACCTTTGGCCTCCAGCATCTCGTAGAGGGTCACCCCCAAGGTGAAGTAGTCAACTGACCAATCGTATTCCTCGTCCCGCAGCACCTCAGGAGCCATGAACCCTGGGGGGGCCAAGGTGACCATGGTGGACCCATGGTGGCCATCATCAACCCACTTGACATTGAACATGGTGGACCCATGGTGGCCATGGGGTGGTGCTGGTTGTCCTCTGACCAGGTCCCTACCTGGGGTCCCTGCATAGCCTCTGGTTTTGTTCTCTCCATCCTTGAGCTCCACAGCCAGGCCCATGTCAGACAGACGGACGTGGCCTGCCCACACCATAAGCACCAGTAAGGACCAGTAATATCCTAAGGAACCCTCCCAGTGCTTTGCCTGCACCAGTAGCCACCAGTAACCCCCCAGTAACCACCAATACCCACCAGTACCCACCAGCATCACCCCAGTGTCCTGCCCACACCAGTAACCCACCAGTGCCCACCAGTAACCCTCCCATTACTCTCCAGTGCCCACCAGTAGCCCTCCCATTACCCTCCAGTACCCACCAGTAACCCACCAGTGCCTTATAGTAACCCCTTCCCAGGCTCCCAGTAACCCCCAGTCCCCCCACTCCCTCAACCCCCCCCCGGCTCCCCCCAATCTCCCAGCCCCCCCCCCCCATTGCCCCCAACTCCCCCCTTAACCCCTCCAATATTCCTCTCCCCCTTAACCCCCTCCTTTTCCCCTCCCCCACGCTCTCCCCCTCCCTTCTCTCCCTTGCCCCCCTCCCTTCTCTCCCTCACCAGCATCATCCAGGAGGACATTCTCTGGCTTGAGGTCCCTGTAGACAATTCTGTGCTGGTGGAGGTGCTCTAGGCCCAGCAGGATCTGGGCCGTGTAGAAGACAGCTCTGGGCTCCAGGAAACCTGGGTTGGCCTCATCCACGTTGTAGATGTGGTACCTGACATGCCAAGGACATGTCAAGGTCATCCTAAGGTCATGCTGAGGTGTTGGGGACACACCAAGGGGGTGGGGATGTGGCAGCAGCATGGGGAGAGGGCTTGGAGGAGCTGAGGGTGGTCTCAGATGGGGAGAGACTTGCTGAGGACACACTAAGGCCGCACTAAGGACCTAAGGCCATGCTAAGGCCACACTAACACCATGGAAAACCTTCTGCTGGCTCCAACCTCCCACCACATATGCCAGGGCCACGCCAAGGCCAAGCTAAGGCCATGCTAAGGCCAAACTAAGGTCACACTAAGGCCATAGAGAACCTCCTGCTGGCTCCAACCTTCCACCACAAGCTAAGGACATACTAAGGCCACGCTAAAGCCACAGAGAACCTCTTGCTGGCTCCAACCTCTCCCCCCTCACCTCGCCAAGGCCCTGCTTACCGCAGGTCCCCCCCATTCATGAGGGTCATGACCAGACAGAGGTCACTCTTGGTCTGGAAGGCGCAGGCCAAGGAGACAATGAAGCGGCTGTGGACCCGTGCCAGGATTCGCTTCTCCACCAGCGCCGCCTGCGGGCCACCCGGGGACATGCCAGGGACACGCCAAGGGTGCACAGGAGGGACATGGAGACGACATGAAGGCGGTGGTGGAGCAAGATGTCAAGGATACGCCAAGGACATGCTAAGGGCACACAGGGAGGACAAGGGGAGGGCATGGACATGGTGGTGGAGCAAGGACACATCGAAGACGTGGTGAGGACATGGAGGATGGACATGGGGAGCCCATGGAGCTAGTGGTGGACCAAGGACACATCAAGGACATACCAAGGACATGCTTAAAGCACACAGGAGGGATATGGAGATGAAGGTGGTGGTGGAGCAAGCAGATGTCAAGAACATACCAAGGACACATGGGGAGGTCATGGAGAAGATATGGAGGTGATGGTGTAGCAAGGATAGGTCAAGGACACATCAAGGACATGCTAAGGAACACACAGGGAGGACATGGAGAGGACATGGAGGTGGTGGAGCAATGACACATCAAGGACATGTCAAGGACATGCTAAGGAACACACAGAAGGGACATGAAGAGGACATGGAAGTGGTGGACCAAGGACACATCAATGACATATCGAGGACATGCCAAGGACACATGGGAAGGACATGGAAAGGACGTGGAGCTAGTGGTAGACCAAGGACACATCAAGGAGACATCAAGGACATGCTAAGAACACGCTAAAGACACACAAAGGACAGGGCAAGGAGAGACATGGGAAGGACATGGAAAGGACGTGAAGGTGGCACACAGCAAGAGGAATATGGATGGGATACATCAAGGAGATGCCACTTGACCAACCATGGGCCCAGTTGGCCAACTGAGGGTCTAGAAAGTCCACTATAGACCCAGCTGCCCAACCAATGACCCAGTTGCCCAACCATGGGTCCAGTTGAACAACCATGTGTCCAATTGCGCAACCCAAGGGTCTAGAAAGACCAATATGGATCCAGTTGCCCAACCATGAGTCCAGTTGCCCAATCAAGGGCCTAGAAAGACTAATATGGACCCAGTTGACCAACCATGAGCCCAGTTGACCAACCATGGGTCTCAAAAGCCCAATATGGACCCAGTTGACCAATCATAGGCCCAGTTGCCCAAGCAATGGCTCAGGTGACCAAGCCAGCGGCCACCAGCCCTTGACCCACCTCGTAGCCCTTGCGCTTCTTGAGGCGCTTCTTGTTGAGGCGCTTGTTGGCGTACATCTTGCCGGTGGCGCGGCGCTGGCAGGCGCAGACCTCGCCGAAGCCTCCCTTGCCCAGGACGCGGAAGTCCACGAAGGCGTCGCCCCCCACGGCCTGGCTCTCCAACCACTTGAACTGGACAAAGCGACTGAACTCGGGAGACGCTCGGTATGGCCCCCAGGCCACTGCTTCCAGGTGGGCCAAGACCTCGCGGCGAGCTTGGCTGAAGTTCTCCACGGGGCCTAAAATGAGTGGAGGGGAAAGTGGAGATCGTGGAGTTGTGAGGGAGCAGGGGAGGTCTCATAGATAGCAGTGGAGGCCTTGTGGATAACATTGGAAGGCTTATGGATACCACTGATGGGTGATGGACTCCATAGGAGGTCTCAGGGACATTAGTGGAGGTCTAATGGACACCAGGGTAGGTCTGATAGCCACCCCTGGAGGTCTGATGGCCACCATGAGACATCTTCTGACCACCACTGGAGATCTCTTGACCACCACTTTAAGCCTCATGGCCACCATTAAAGACCTCACGGCCACCCCGAACGTCTCCTGACCACCCCTCACCCCCTTTCTTCCTTTCCCCCTTCCCCCCATTTCCTCCCCTCCTCACCACTGGGGGGCGCCGTGGCAGCCTGGCTGAGGAAGGGGCAGTGCTGCTCCCCACTGGGGCTGAAGAAGCGCCCCCTGATGGCCGCTGCCGCTGCGCTCCTCTCCCCCTCCTCGCACCTCTCATAGGCTTCCAGCTCCTGCCACAGGGCCCCAGCGGCGGCCAGTCCCGGAGCCCCTCGCAGGAACCGCTGGAAGAGCTGCTTGCCGATTGGCTGCTCCACGCACTGCCAGCAGAAGGAGAGGTCCTCCTCCCTGCCTTGGCCACCGTTTTGAGCGGCTGGGCCGCCATTTTGGATGGCCAGGCCGCCATTTTGAGCGCCCTGGTGGCCGTCTTGGGGAGGGCCAATGCTGTTCTGAGTGGCCCCGCTTTGGGGCCCCCCCGGGGCGCCATCCTGCGCCAGACGGGCACGGAGGGCCTGGCACTGGCTGATGTGGGGCAGGCGGAGGCGGTGGCGGCGGTCGCGGGCCGGGGCGGTGCCGCCGCGGGCAGAGACGTAGGCGGAGTTGGCCACCACCGTCTCCAGGCCGCCGATGTCCATGGCTGGAGGGGACAGGGGGAGTTCGGAGGGGGACACAACATGGAGGGGACAAAATGCAGAGTGCAGAATGGAGGACGGAAAATGGCGACAGCACAAAGGCAACAGAATGGAGGAGAGAAAAGGGAGGACAGACACAAATGGGGAGAAACACAAGATGGAGGACACAGGATGGAGGACACAGGATGGAGGACACAGGATGGAGGACACATGGAAGAGACAAAATGGACAACTCCCAGTGAGGCCCAGTTCGGACTCCCAGTAAGCCCCTCCAGGTCTCCCAGTGCCTCCCAGTTCCCCCCCCAGTCCTCCCAGACACTCCCCCCTACCCCCCCCCACTAAGGGCTCTTAAAGGGCCAGCGCTAAAATTAGCCCCAGGGGGGGATGGGAGGACCCGGGGGGGGGGGTTTAAGCAGCTCAGAGTGGGGGGAGGAGCAGCTCTCCCCCCCCCTTAAGCCTCTTTACCACCACCCCTCCCCCATCCCATAATGCTCCTCAGCTGCAGAGCATCATGGGATGGCAGCTTCCCCCTCCCCAAAATCCCCTCCCCCTTCTACACCCCAAGGTCTTTTCCCCCCTTTTAGGGACCCCCCCAATTCTAGACCCCCCCTTCCCAATTGAGACCCCCCCCAATTGAAAACCCTTCCCCAAAATTACCTCCCCCAAGCCCCCCCTTCCCCAAGGTCTTCCCCCCTCCCCCTACTAGATTTTGCCCCCTTCCCCCATTTCAGGGACCCCCACCCCCAATTTTAGACCCCCCCAATTTGAAACACCCCCCCTGACCCCAAGGTCTTACCCCCCTCCCATGATGACTCCCCCTAACTTCTGGGTTCCCTCCAAATTCTAGGACAACCCCAAGCCTAGGAGACCCCTCCAGGCCCACTCCCCCCAGTCTGGGGGACACCCCCCGCGGGATGCCCTCCTCCACTTTAAGACCCCCCCACCGAAGCCCACTACCCCCATGTGCAGGACCCACCATCCCTCAGTCACTCCCCCAGGGCTCCCCCTCCCCCCCATAGAAACGCTTCCCAGGTCATGTACCACCCCCCCACCCCCAGGACAGCCCCTCCCCCCATATCAGACACCCCCTCCATAAGACCCCTTCCAAGGTCCCCCACCCCCAAGATCCCCCCCCTTAACCCCAAGACCCCCCTGCCGTGACCCCCCATCCCTAAGACTCCCTTTCCCCCCCGCCAGGACCCCCCAGACCCATTAGACACCCTCCAGACACCCAAGGATCCCTCAAGGATCCCTCAATAGGATCTTCCCCACCTATGGTTGGCCCCCCTGGACCCTCCCCAAGACCCCCAGGCCCCCCGTCCGGGCTCCCCCAACTCCCTAAACTCCCCACTCAGGACTCCCCCCTCCAAGCCCCCTCCCCACCCATGGGACCCCACACACACCCTTGGGACCACCCCCCAACGACCCCCGGGCACCCCCCAAGTCCTCCCTCTCCCCTATATGACCCCCTCCAGAATCCCCGACTTGAAGCCCCCTCCCCATGGGACCTCCCCCCCCATGACACCCAGGACCCCCGGGAACCCCCCCAATCCCCCTCCCCCCCCCAAACTCCCCACTCAGGACCCCCCCCCCCAACTTCAAGGTCCCTTCTCCCCCTAACCTCCCCAACCCCCATCCTTAGGACGGCTCCCCACGAAACCTCCCCCCAAAAGAAAGACCCCTCCGGGACCCCCCCCCCCCCCGACCTTCACCTGCTTGGTTCCCGGTGGCCTCGGCCCCGTTCCCGGTGGCCCTGGGGCCAGGATTAGCCCCGGGCGGGGATTAACCAAATCCCCTCCCCCACTTCCGCCCCCCCCCGCCCCCTCCCCTCGTGCCGTTCCCCCCACCCCAGCCCCCCCGACAAAAGCCCAACCCTCCCCCCCTCCTCAAACTAGCCCCCAGGGGACCCCCCAAAAAGGGGACCCAAGGCATCCCCCCTCAAATTAGCCCCGGGGAGCCCCTCTCCCAGTGCTCCCAGTAACCCTCCCCAGTGCTTCCAGTAACTCCCTCCACTGCTCCCAGTACCTTCCCAGTGCTCCCAGTAAAGCCTGGCTGGGACCAGTTGTTGCCAGGGAGCTGGGAGAGAGCTGCCAGGAATGAGCCAGGGAGGAACTGGGAGTACTGGGAGGGACTGGGAGCACTGGGAGGGTTATGTGGAGCACTAGGGAGGGTTACTGGGAGCACTGGAACCTTACTGGGAGCACTGGGAGGGTTATGTGGAGCACTAGGGAGGGTTACTGGGAGCACTGGAACCTTACTGGGAGCACTGGGAGGGTTATGTGGAGCACTAGGGAGGGTTACTGGGAGCACTGGAACCTTACTGGGAGCACTGGGAGGGTTATGTGGAGCACTAGGGAGGGTTACTGGGAGCACTGGGAAGGGACACTGTGGGTGTTACTGGGATTACTGGGAAGGGGCACTGGGGGGCACTGGGAGCTCTCCCCACACCCCTGACCTCACATGACCTCTCCCAGACTCTGCCCACCTCATCAATATGCAAATGAGGGCCAAAGACTGGGGCTGTCCCCACAAGGGGTGTGGCTATTAGACCTCATTAGAATAAGGGGGCATGGTTTAGAGAGCAGGAGGTCTCTATTAGCCTAACAGGAAGGGTTGAAGGGGGGTTCATTAGCATAAGGGGCGTGACCAACCGAATCACATTAGCATAAAGGGGAGTGGTTACAGCGGTTCACCTGCTCCTCTAGTAGAATAAGCTCAGGATGCCTGTACTGGCCTAATGGGCAGGGCTAAGGCACCCTCATTAGCATAGGGGCGTGTCAACGATGTCCAATTAGCATATGGGGTATGGCTAGGAAATAGCGATACTTCTGTTAGCATAATAGGTGGGGTTAAAGGAACCTCGTTAGCATAAGGGGCGTGGTTAGGAGCGAGGGGTGTGTCTGTTATCCTAATGGATTGGGGTATCGAGACCTCATTAGCATAAAGGGGTGTGGTTAGGGTTACGATGGGTGTGATGACTGTGCCCTTATTAGCATAAGGGACGTGGTTATGTGCTTGGGACGTTCCTGTTATCCTGATGGGCGGGGTTACATGCACCTCATTAGCATAAGAGGCATGCTGATGAGCTTTCTCTCTGCACAACAGGTGGGGTCTAGGGCGCGCTCATTAGCATAAGGGGCGGAGCCTTCCCCTCCCCTTCCCCTCAGGGTACTTAAAGCGGTGCCGAAGCGGCTGCGGGGGTGAGGGAGGAGTCTGCGGGTTCGAATCCCGGCGCCGGTGGCAGCCATTTGAACCCCCAAGGGGGGGGAAGAGGTTTCATTGCTGGGGGGGTGGGGTCGGAGGACCCCAAAAAAAACCTTTTTCACACCCCCCCCCCCCCCTCCCCCCCCAATGGCTCGGGACAAGGAGAAGAGGAGCTGCGGGCAAGTGTTGGCTGAGTGGAGGGCGTTCCTCTGGGACCCCCGGACTCGCCAGTTCCTGGGCAGGACTGGGACCAGCTGGGGTAAGTCTTGGGGGCGGCGGATGGAGGGGGGGGGTCGAGAGGAGGGGGTGTCCAAGATCATTTCCTCCCACCCCCTCAACCCTCCCTTACCTTATTTTTGGGGGGAGTTCATTGAGCCTCCCCCCCTAAATCCCCCTAGTTGGGAGAGGTTAGGGTAGTCTGTCCCCACCTTACACCCCCTTGGACCTCTCTCCCCTCCCCAGATGCCACAGACCCCCTCCCATCCTCCCTCCCCTAAAAGTGCAGTTGGGGGACCCCCTATCCAGCAGAGTCCCCTTTAAGACTGGGGGGTGGGAGGAGGTCCCCCCTTAATACAGGAGCAGCTAAGGGGGGGGGTAGGACCCCTCCCCCCTCATAAGAGTATAGGAAGATGGGGACCCCCCAAATATATATGGGGGCACCCCCATATGAGTGCAATTAAGGGGGGGCCCTTAAATAGGGTTAAATAAGGACCCTTCCCCCCCATAGATATAATTGCTGCTGGGGGGGGTCGTAAAGGGCCCCCACCAATACAGGTGCAGCAGGACACCCCCACACCCCCTCCATTTTTAGGGGGTTTAGGGCCCCCCCTATATGGATACAGGGCTGGGGGGGGTAGTGTGTGTGGGGGGGCTCCTTAGGGGGCCTTCCCCCGACTTCCCCTCTAAATATATTTTTTTGGGGGGGGGAAGTGTAAAAAGACCTCACCCCCTCCCCCCCCAAGCTCCTAAGGACTCCCCCTCAAAAAAGGATCTTCCAATAGAGGGGGGGAAAGGGGGGGGGTGCGTTGTCTCAGTTTGGGGGGTCCTAAGGAGACAACTGGGGGGGGAAGGAGAGGGAAGAATTTGTGGCTCCCCCTTCCCCCCCCCCCCTTTCCCCCCATCTGTCGCTTTCCAGCCGCCAAAAGTAGGTCATGGTCGGGATTGGGGGATGGGAGCCACGGAGGGGGGGACCCCCCACCCGGATGTTAAGGGGGGGTTGGGGGGGAGGTGGGGGGGCCTGACCAGCTGGATACCATCCCTCTCACCTCCCCCTCCTTCTACCCCTTCCCCCCTCCCCTTTCTCTTTGCCCTACAGCCAAGGATGACCCCCTCCCCCCCCCCCCGTGGGTGTATATAGATGGGGGCCCCCCCAACTCCACCCCAGGGACCTCCCTAGTCCCCCATCCTAATCCTTCCCCCAGGGACCCCCTCCCCCCTCTTTAGTTTATCAGGGAGGGATTTAGGAATCTGGGGGGGGTTAAAGGGAGTTTGGGGGGGGTCATTGGGGGGGTCCTCAGGGTGATTTAGGAGTCTGTGAGGGATTGGGGAGGGGGGCTAGGAGGGGTTTGGGGAGTCCTGGGAGGGTATTTAGAGGTCTGAGGTGATTTGGGGGGGCTGGGGAGGGATTGGGGAAGGATTGAGTGGGCTAGGATATGGGGGGCGGGTGGCTAGGAGGGGTTTGGGGGTGTTCTGGGGGGATTTGGGGTTCTGGAGAGGGTTCTAGGAGGTTCTGAGGGGGATTTAAGGGTCTGGGGGTGATTTGGGGGAGCTAGGGTGTGCTTGGGAGGGTCCTGAGGGGTATTTAGGGTCTCGGAGGGATTTTGGCAGAGTCCTGGGGGGTATTTAGGGGTTGGGGGAATTTAGGGGGGTCTAGAGGGGGATTAAGGGGTCTGGAGAGGGACTTGGGGGAGGTCCTGGGGAGTATTTAGGAGTCTGGAGAGGACTGGGGGGGAGGGGGGCTAGGGAGTATTTAGGGGGTATTTGGGGGTGGTCCTGGAGGGTAATTAGGGGTCTGGGGATGATTTCAAGGGTATTTAGGAGTATGGGGGGATTTTTGGGGGGGGTCCCAGGGTGTATTTATGTATGTATGTAATTAGGGGGGTGGGGGGGATTCTGGGGAGTGGGCCCCGGGGGGGGCTTTGGCTTAATTTGGGGTTGGGAGGGGCAGTTAGGGTCTGGGAGCAATTAGGGGTCAGGGAGGGATAATTAGAGATCAGGGAAGGTTAATTAAGGGTCTAGGGGTGGCATCCAGGGATGGCATTTGGGAGTATCTTGGGGTCTAAGAGGTGCATTTAGGGGTTGGGGGGATCCTGAACCCCTTTTCCCCCCCTGCCCACCCCCAATTTGCCCTTCCCCATGGCTCCATTCCCTGCCTGGGGGTTGGCTTTGTGGCTGTTTAACACCTTCTGGGGAAGCATTCTGGGGGCGATTTTTGCTGCCCCCCCGGGCAGATTTAGCCCGGGGGGGTAAGTGGGAGGGGTCTGAACACCTCCTTTACCCTCTCCAGGCCTGATCCTGCTCTTTTATTTGGTATTTTATGGCTTCCTGGCCGGGCTCTTCGCCCTCACCATGTGGGTGATGCTGCAGAGCGTTGACCCCCACGTCCCCAAGTACCAGGATCGCCTCCTGACCCCAGGTGAGCTGCCTCTGCTCGAGGGTTTGCACAGGAGGTCCTCTAAGGGGGCTCCTGCCTGAGCGTTTGCCACTAGGGGCCCTCCAAGGGGTCTATAAGGGGTCCCTTGCACGAGGATTTGCACAAGGGTTTCCACTGGAGGTCCCCTGAGGGGTCCCTGGCACGAGCGTTTGCCACTAGGGGTCATCGCAGGGTCCCTTGCACGAGGGTTTGGCATGGGGGCTCCCGTGGGTGGGGGTCCTTGCACAAGGGTTTGCACGAGGAGGGTCCCTTGCACGAGGAGGTCCCTGCCACGAGGGCCCTCAGGGCGGGGGGCGCTGGGGCCAGCTCCTTGTGCAAGGCCCTTGTGCAAGATTTGGCCCTCAGCTGTCCCCTGCTTGGCAGTGTCCTGGGGGGCTGTGGGCCCAGCTGTGGCCTCTGATTGGTTGTGCCCTGGGGTGGGTGTGTCCTGATCTGGGGGGGCCTGGCCTGGGGTCTGTCCCCTGATTGGCTATGTCCTGTGTAGGGGCGTGGCCTCATGTGGGGCATGGCCCTTGATTGGCTGTGACTCCTGCTGGGGCATTTCCTTGGCCCACGACCCCTGATTGTCTGTGCCCATGAAGGACACCCTGTCCCCTGATTGGCTGTCCCCTGACTGGCTGTGGCTCCTTATTGGGCATTTCCAGGGCCGGTGACCCCTGATTGGACCTTTGTTGCACCCTTGACCTCTGATTGGATTTTTCCTGGGGCTGTGACCCCTGATTGGCTGTTCCTGTAGAGAGGGGACTGGGATGGGATTGGGAGGGACTGGGATGGCATTAAACCATACTGGGACCTATTGGATACTCCCAGTACATACTGGGAGCAACTGGGATGGCACAAATCCATACTGGGATGGTCCTGGGGGGCAGTGTGGAGGTCTTGGGCTGCTCCCAATCCCTATGAAGAGGATATCCCCTGATTGGCTGTGACCCCTGATTGGACTTTCCCTGGACCCATAACCCCTGATTGGTCATTTCCTGAGTCTGTGACACCTGATTGGCTATCCCTGAAGGGCTTCTCCCCTGATTGACCAGGCCCCTGATGGGAGCATGACCCCTGATCGGTCACTTCTTTGACCTGTGACCCCTGATTGGTCCTATCCTGAGGCCCCAAGCCTCCCCTTTCCCGGGGACTGTGGCTCCTGATTGGCTGTGCCTGGAGCAGGCTGGCCTCTGATTGGCTGTTGCCTTGCTGCAGGGCTGATGATTCGTCCCCGGGCAGAGGGCCTGGATGTGACCTTCAATGTCAGCCAGAGCCACACCTGGCTCCCATACGTCCAAGCCCTGCACCAGTTCCTGGAGCGTGAGTGGACTGGGATGGACTGGGAGGGGACTGGGATGGACTGGGATAGCCCTAATCCATACTGGGAGATACTGGGATGGCGCAAATCTACTGGGATGCCCTTAAACCATTCTGGGGTGGTCCTGGGAGCTACTGGGATGGCACAAATCCAATACTGGGACGCCCTAAAACCATACTGGGGTGGTCCCGGGCTGCTCCCGACCCCGTACTGGTCGGGTACTGGGATCTAACTGGCGCTACTGGTCCGGGGGCGGGGGGCTGTGTGCAGCCTACAACGACAGCCTGCAGGCTGCCCGCAACGCCCCCTGTGTGCCCGGGAGGTACAACGAGCAGCCGGACGACGCCGTCCCCAACTACCCGAAGCGAGCCTGCAGGTTCAACCGCTCCGCCCTGGGCGCCTGCTCCGGACTGGGACACGCTGGGGCGGACTGGGACTACGGCTACGGCAGCGGCCGGCCCTGCGTCCTCGTCAAAGTCAACCGGGTGAGACGCTGCGAGGAAGGTGGAGGGTGTGGGAGGAGGATGCAGGGGACTGGGAGGGGTATTGAGAGGGGACTGGTCCCTACTGGTCCCTACTGGTCCCTACTGGTCCCTACTGGTCTATCTTCTTCCAGGTCATCAACTTTTTCCCAGGGAGGAACAAAAGCATCAACGTCATCTGCATGGCCAAGGTGACACTGAGGTCCCCCCCTGCCCCGATATCACCTCCCCCCTCCCACAATGTCATCTCTCCCCCAGTGACCACCCAGTATTCCCCAAGTGTCCCCTAAGTGTACCAAACTGTACCCCAAGTGTCCCCTAAATGTCCTCTAAGTGTTCCTAAGTGTCCCCAACTGTCTCTGGTCTCTCCCCAGCGGCCTCGGGTGAAAGGGGACCTGGTAAGGGGGGACACGACATGCATACCTCCAAAATCCTGTAGTTTCACCCCAAAATGCTTCTAGGAGCTCCAAAATTGCCTTTTTCACCCCAAAATGCTGCTGAGTGGTCCCCATCGTCCCCAATGTCCCCACCCTGTGTCCGTGCTGTCTCCAGTGTCCCCTCCATGTCCCCTGTTCCTGCTGTCACAAATGTCCCTGTCCCATGTCCCCACCCTGTGGTCATGCTGTCTTGTGTCCTTATTCAATGTCCCCATTGTTCCCAGTGTCTCATGCCATGTCCCCTCCATGTCTCTTCCATGTCCCCCTCCTGTGTCCCCCCTGTCCCCACTGACTCTTCTCTTTCTCTCTGGCTGCACGGTGCAGGGACAGTCAACCACTGTAAGGGCACTGGGATGGACTGGGAGGGGATTGGGGGTGACTGTGAGGGACTGGGAGGGCAAAATGGGGGTGCCAGGGGGAGATTAAAGGGGGGGGGGTGTGTCTCCCAGGGGGGCATTAAAGGGGGGTCCAAGGGGGAGGATATTTAAGGGGTATCTAAGGGGGGGGTTCTCAGGGGGAGTATTTAGGCAGGGGCTGGGAGGGGTATTAAGGGGGGGAGTTCCAAGGGGGTATTTTGGGGGGGGCTAAGGGGAGGGAGGATTTCAGAGGGGTACTAGGGAAGGGCATTTGTGGGGGGGGATGGTCCAGGAGGGGCATTAAAGGGGGATCCAAGTGGGGGTAGGATTTAAGGGGGGAATCCAAGAGGGAGGATATTTAAGGGGTGAAGGTCTCAGGGGGAGTCCCCAGTAATTTTGGGCTCCCCACCCCCAATACAGAGAGAGGAGGATGTGGCCCTGCTGGGACCCCTTGAGCTGTACCCCCCCAATGGCTCCATTGACCTCATGTACTTCCCCTACTATGGCAAGAGGGTCCACGTGAGTCACCCCCTCCCCAAAATTGGAGGTCCCCAATATTTAAGACCCCTTCACAGTCGGTTGGGAGAAGCCCTGAAGCCATTGGACTCCATAGGGGTTGGAGCTAGGGGGGGGGGCTTGGATGGCTGGGGGGGCCTGGGGAGGGGGGACATCTGGGGGGATCCTTTGGGTGGTTTGGGGGTGAGGGCTGTCTTTAGAGGGGTCCCTAATATTTGGGGTCCTTTGGATTCACTCTGGAACCCCCAGTGTGGGGGGAGGAGAGGCTGGGTCACCCTTGGGGTGCTGGGCGTCACCTTTGGGGTTCTGATGTTAGGGTGGGGGGGTGACCCCTTGGGGGTTCTGGGGTGTCATTGGTGACAGTGGGGGTACCCCCTCACGCCTCATCACCCCACTCCCCTCGCCCCCAGGTGAACTACACGCAGCCGGTGGTGGCCGTGCGCTTCAGCAACGCCAGCGCCAACGTGGAGCACCACATCGAGTGCCGGCTGCAGGCCGAGGGTCTCCGCACCGACGACGACCGCGACAAGTTTGCCGGGCGCGTGGCCTTCCGCCTGCGCATCAACCGTGACTGAGCCCTGCCCCCCAGCACCCGCCCCTGGGCCCCAGCTCACACCCACGGATCCCCCCCAGACCCCAGCCCCTACCCTGAGTCGTTCCGCCTGCACATCAACTGCAACTGAGCCCACCTGCCCCAGCACCCCAACACCCACCCTGGGACCCCAACTCGCACCCTCAGACTCCAGCTCCCGCTCTGAGCCTATGACTCCCAGCCCTGAGCCTACAACTCACACCCTGACACCCCAAATCCCACCCCTGAACCCCTAACCACCCCGCTCTGCCCTGGGCCCACAGCTCCCACCCTGAGTCCCCTTCCCCCCCACCTCCACTTCCACCTCCCCTTCCTGCTGCTGCCTTCGTTCCCCTCAGTCAGGTCTAATTCCTCCTCTTCCCCTTTCCAGCTGCTCCTAACCTAAGAGTAATTAATAAGTGTACATAGATATTTTTTATATTCTATATTAAAAGGTGAGGTAGGGCCCTGGCTTCTCCCTTCCCCCCCTTTTCTAAATCTCTGCTTTCACTGCCCCCCAAAAAACTTTGCCTCTCCTTGTGGTGACTTGGGGGTGGCTCTGGGGGCGGGTGGGGCAGGGGCATGGTTATCTCTTTAGGTGGTTTCTGGGGGGGTTGGGTGATGTAGGGGAGGCCGAGATGTCCACCAGGGCTGGGTTGTTGGGGTAAAGAGCAAGATGGCTGTCCTGTAACAAGGTGGGAGGAGTTGAGATCGAGATGGCTACTCTGAGTTGTGTGGATGGTGGTGAACAAGATGGCCACTGTTGGCTGTGGGGTGGTTTGGCCTCAAGATGGCTGCCCTGCAACATGGTGGCTGGAGCTGAGCTCAAGATGGCTGCCATGGGCAGATGGCTATGGGGTGGTTGGGAATCAAGATGGCTGCTGGCCTGCTACGATGGCTGCCAGCTTGCCAAGGTGGCTGCTGTGCATTGAATAACTCAGGCAAGATGGCTGCCATTGGCTGAGCCATCCAAGATGGCTCCTGGGTGCCCATCTTGAATTGAGATGTTGCCATGGTAATATGGCAGCCATGTGGGGGCAGCAATCTTGGATCCTGCTCCCCAAAGAAGCCACTAGCAGCCATCTTGAGCCTCCATCTTGGATCCCATCTGCCCTAGAAGTCATTGGCAGCCATTTTGGGTCCTGTTCCCTCTGGACTCCCTTGGCAGCCATGTTGAGCCTCCATTTTGAATCCCATCCCCCCTAGCCATCTTGTAGCCATTTTTCTCCCTCCACCACCTCACGGCAGCCATTTTGAAGCTACTTCCCCCCAGCCCCCCCTTGCTTGCCCCCCCCCCCCCCCAAAAAAGCCTCCCTTGACTTTTTTTGGTGAATTGAGGCAGTTTGGGGGGGGGGGGGGGGAGGGGGCAGGTAGGGAGGGAAGGGGGAGGGTGAGGAGCAGCCCCCCCCTTGGCTTTTGGGGGCAACTCCTTCTCCTTTGGGGTTTTTGGGAGGGGAAGGAGTGGGGAGGGGGAGGGGGAGGTGACATTGGAGGCCTCCTGAGGCTTGGGAGGGTCGGGGAGGGATTTGGAGTTAATTAGGGGGAGGCCTGGGCTGTTAATGAGCCTAGTGAAGTCATTAGGGAGGCCAAACCAGGGCTGCCTGCCAGGACTTGGAGTCCCTTCCATTGTCCCCCTCCTGTCCCCCCCCCCAGCCCCAAATGTCCCCAAGCTGAGCCCTGTGGCCTCATTTCCAAGGGGAAAAGGGTGGGGGGCAGTGACATCATGAAGGGGGGGAGGGGAAGGAGAGACTAAAATCTTCCCAGTTTGGCCTGAATAGGGTCAGCTTCCCCCTCCCCCCCCGCCCCTTAATTAATGGTTAATAAATAAGACAGGTCTTGATTACCAGCTACCCCTCCTTAATTAATGGCTCCTAATTAAAATAGGCCTTGATTAAGAGCTCCCTGCCCAACTAACAGCTCCCCTCCCAGTTAACAGCCCCCTCAATTAAGCCCCCAAATAAACTGCTCCAATTAATAAACTTCCAATTGAACTAAGCCCCCCAAATTAATAAAGCCCCCAATTAAACCCCTCCAATTAATCCCACAGTTAATAGCCCAAATTAACAACCCTGCAAATAGTAATCCCCAATTAATAACCCCAGTTAACATCCCCCAAAATTAGTATCCCAATTAATCCCTCAGTTAAAACCCCCATTAAGAACCCCTCAAGGAAGAACCTTCCAATTAATAACCCCCTGATTAAGCACCCACAATTAATAACCCCTAATGAATCCCCTGATTAACAAGCCCAACTAATAACTCCCCCAATTAACCACACCCCAAGGAATACTTCACTAATATCCCCCTAATTAATAACCTCCCAATTAATCAGTCAATTAACTCCCCAATTAATAACTCCCTCAATTAATACCCCAAATTAATCCCCATTTGAGAATCCCCTAATTAATACTCTCCAATCAATAATGCCCCCATTAACACTCCCTCAATAACTCCCAATTAAACCTTCTCATTTAATAACCCCTCCAATTGTTCCCTCAATAACCCCCTGATTAATCAGCAATTAATAAAACCTGATTAATCCCCTTATTAATAACCCAAATTAACAACACCCCAATTAATGCCTCAATACCCCAAATTAATAACCCCTTGATTAACCCCCTCCTCCTTAATAAACCTATCCTTAATGAACCTCCCCTTAATGGCCTTCCCCCCCCCCCCCGCTTCATGACCCACAATGCCCTATAGCAGGGGGGGAGGGGGGGACGACAAATCCCCCCTTAATCCCCTTCCCCCCCGCCCCAATCCTGGCCAGATGGTGTCTGGGGGGGACTGGGGGCAGGAGAGGGGGAGAAGGGTTACCGGGAGGGGCCCCAGAGCTCTGCTTAGGGTCACAAACATCCCAGTGACGACAACCGGGAGGGCCCCAAGGCTTGCATTGAGGGTCTCCAAGGGCAACTGGGAGGGACCCCATGGGCTGGGAGCACTGGGGAGGGGGACTGGAACCCCCAGGAGGTCACTGAGCGGCTGCTGGGGATTACTGGGAGGGCGATTAGAGGGGGGGAAGGGCTGAGCTTGCTCCCAGTTAACTGCACCAGTCTGACCAGTTTGGAACTGGGTAAAGTGGGAGAGGGACGGGGATGAACCCCCCGGGAGCATCTCGAGGTCAAGGGGACAAAGGAATTTCCAGTCCGGGGAACTGGGAGGGACTGGGGAGGGACTGGGAGGTGACCAGGAGGAGTAAGGGGGGACGGGGAGCGACCTGGGAGCAGGGGGAGGGGAGGGGGAGGGACTTCAGGCGGAAGTAACAAGGGACTAAGCACTGCCAGCCGCGACCAGGCAAGAGCACTTCCGGCCGCGGCGGTAAGCGGAAGTGGGCGCGGCCAGCGGGAGGGACTTCCGGAGTGAGCCCCGCTGAGCAGCGGCCAGGCACTTCCGGCGGCAGCCAGGACCTAAGCTCGGGGCGGGGGGGGTCGTGGGCGGGGCTTGCGGCGGGAGGGGCGGGGCTCACTCCGACTCCCCTCCCTTGTCCTTCGCCAGCAGCGCTGCGCTGCTGCGCGGAAGGACCGGCGGCGGCGTTCCCCGGCGGCGGCTTTTGATCCCTGGAAGAAGGGGAGGGGGCAATTAATTAGGGATCCCCCTAATTAACACTCCCAGACTTTAATTACCTCCCCCGAGCCCAAATTACTTCTCCAGATCCTTAATTGCGCCCCCCCCGACCCCCATTGCTCCCTCGGGACCTTCAATTTCCCCCCCCTCACTCCTTCAAGTCCCCTCCCGAACCTCGTAATTAACCCCTCAGACCCTTAATTACCCCCTTGGGACCCCCTACTAACCTCTCCTGCCCTCCAATTTCCCCCCCCGACCCCTTAATTACCCCCTAGACCATTACCTCCCTTGAACCTCCTAATTACCCCCCCGACCGTTAATAACTCCCGTGGGAGCCCCTAATTGCCTCCCCCCGCCCCCAAATCCTTCCCCCCCCCCCAACTCCCAGATCATTCTAACACCCCAACCTTACCAAATAGGTCTGGAGGGGGTCTAGAAAGCCTGCAGGGTGTGTGTGTGTGTCTTCAGGACCCCCTCTAAAAGAATTGGAAGTCTGGGGGCCTCTGGAGACCCCCCAAAAGAGGCCTGAAATAGGGACACCCCCCAGATAAAAGTGACCTTAAATGGACCACACTCTCCCTCCCCCAGACCCAAATTACCACCCTGGGACTCTGCAGTTACACCCCCCTCCAGACCCAAATTGCCCCACTGGGACCTCCCAATTGCCTCCCCAGACAAAAATTGCCCTACTGGGAGCCCTCAATTGCCCACCCCGAGCCAATTTGCCCCCCCCCGCCACCCAGGTCCCACCTGCAGCTTCAGGGTCTGGGGTTTGCAGCCTCTTCTTGGAGCTCTCGGGGACTTCAGCTGGGAGGAACAGGTGGACCCCAGCCCCAGCCCCGCTTGCCTTCAGCTCCTCCCCCTTGCCCTTGCCTTCACCCTTTTATCCGCAGGTCCACACGCCTGTTGGTCTCTTCTCCCAGGCACCCAGCACCAGAACAAGAGGACACAGTCTCAAGCTGTGCCAGGGGAGGTTTAGCCTGGATATTAGGAAGAAATTCTTCACAGAGAGATTGGCCATTGGAATATGCTGCCCAGGGTGGAGTCACCATCCCTGGAGGTGTTTGAGAGGAGATTAGATGAGGCACTTGGAGCCTTGGTTTAGTTGGTTAGATGGTTCTGGGTGATAGGTTGGACTTGATGATCTCAAAGGTCTTTTCCAATCTGGTTAATTGTATTCTATTCTAAATTCCTTCCTAGGCATAGGCTGCACTGCTGGCTGAGCAGGAGCAGCTTCTGGCTGCACACCAGAAACAGACACAGCAGCGCCACCTGCCGGCAGCTCTGTCTCAGTGCCAACCAGGTGTGGCTGTGCACTGACGGGTGGCGACTGTGCAGCTCTGTGCTTTGCCCAGGCACCATTGCCCTCTATTGGCAGCTCAGGTGGCCGACACAGGGGTCGGTGGGCACCTACCCTTACACCTACATCTGCATCTGCATCCTCCTCTTCACCAGAATCAGCTATCTGTCTTCTCCGTTGCTTAGCCTCTTTCCTAGTGCCCACAAGAGTGGCTGCCCCAGCAGGAGGCGCTGCCAGGCTAGTGCCACTTACAGGTACTGCTGCCGGACTGCATCCACTTGCAGACGCCATCACTTATAGAATCATAGGGCTGTTAGGGCTGGACGGGACCTCAAGGCTCATCCAGTTCCACCCCCCCTGCCGTGGGCAGGGACACCACACTACAGCAGGTTGCTCACAGCCACATCCAGCCTGGCCTTGAATACCTCCAGGGATGAGGCTTCCACCATCTCCCTGGGCAACCTGTGGCAGTGTCTCACCACCCTCATGGGGAAGAACTTCTTCCTAACATCCAATCTGAATCTACTTTTAATCCAGTCCCCCCCCCCCCAGTCCCATCACTCCTGACACCCTAAAAAGTCCTTCCCCAGCTTTCTTGTAGGCCCCCTTAAGATACTGGAAGGCCACAATAAGGTCTCCTCAGCGCCTTCTCTTCTCCAGACTGATCAGACTCTTCTCCAGACTTGCTCAGCAGGGACACACAGGCCCATGGCAGGACCGCTGATGCTGAAGCAAAAGGGTGGGGGGTGGATTTAAATCAAACATGTAGCATTTTGCCTTCCACCAAGCTAATGTGAACAAGTTGTCCCTACCAAAAGCATGTTCAGGCACATCAAAACAATGAGTAAATAGCTGCAGCCTTCCCACAAATCAGCTTCCCATGGGAGAAGGAGCTTGAAAGAAATCAGTAAAGGAACTAAAATTTCCTTTTCCCTTGGGGCCGGCATGCATAAAATAGTCAAACACCCACCCTGGGAAGTTTCCAAGCCACTTAAGCACTGCATTCCACACCTGCTTAAGCAGGCTCCAACACGAGCCAGAAGAGAGAGCAAGATACAGAATTTACCAGCCAGTTATAAAGCAATCTGGTGAGAGGCTGAAGCACCAAGGTCAAAAGCACCAGTTTAACTTCCAATTCTGTATTTCTTCAGTCCCCCCCAAAACATCTTAATTTCAAATGGCCCCCACCTTGGAAAACCTCCGCTAGTTTCTGTCCTGGTTTGAGCCGGCAGAAAGATATTTTACCCCTCCCAAAGGAGTATCATAGAGAGGGTTGTGTGACATCATAGCTATATAGGGTTTTGTGATGTCACATAGCAGGCAGTGTGACATCATGGAGAGGGTTTTATGATATCAGACAACAGGCAGTGTGACATCACAGAACAGGGTGTGAGACATCACAGGGTGTATTCTGTGATGGCATAAAGTAGGCTGAATGACATCATAGATCAGAGTCTGTGCCATCACAGAGCAGGCTGATCGACATCATTTAGTGGGATGTTTAATAGAATAGGCTGTGTGAAATGTGACATTGAACCATGTTGTGTGACATCGAACCGTGTTGTGTGACATCATAGGGTGGATTAGGTGATATCACAGAGCAGGATGTGTGACATCATATGGAGGGTTATGTAACATCAGTCAGGATTGTATGACCGCAGGCAGAACACTGTGCATAGTGCAGGTTGTGTGAAACCATAGCGAGGTCCTTGTGTGATATCATACAATGGTCTGTGTGATATCCTCCAGTGGGCTGAGTGACATCATAGTGTGCATTCTGTGACATCATAGAAGAGGCTGTGTGGTATCATAAGAGGGTTATGTGAGATCACAGAGACAGCTGTTTGACATGAGAGAGCAGTGTATGAGACATCACAGAACAGGCTGTATGGCATCATCGAGTGGATTCTGTGACATCACAGACTGGGTTGTGTGGCATGGCAGACCTGGCTCTGTGACATCATAGAGAAGTCTGCCTCACATCATAGAACAGTTTGTGTGACATCCTGGAGTGTTATGAGTGGCACAACACCAGGGCTTGAGTGACATGGGAACAATTATTGCGAGACATCACAGAGCACACTGTGTGACATCACAGAAATGGCGTGGGTTGTGTGACTTCAGAGAGAACAATGTCATCACGGAGCGAGTTCTGTGGCACCATAGAGCAGTCTGTGTGACGTCATCGAGCCAGTGTGACATCGTAAAGCTGACCGTGTGCCATCATAGTGTCATTGTGTGACATCATGGAGTGGGTTCGTTGACATCTTAGAGTATGTTGTGTCAGCACAAAATGAATTCTGTGACAGCACAGAACTGACTGTGTGGCATCATGATTAGGTTGTATGACAACACTGAGCCTGAGATGTGACATTGAATGGTTTGTGCAACATCACAGTTTGGGTTGTGGGACATCATAGAGTGGTTTCATTTGCTCCTGAAACTTTTCATCTAATCTAAAACAATATCTGCAATAATGAGTACATAAAGTTCATAATCCATTCTGGCTGTCCTCACATGTAGATGGTTCAGAAAACAGAACACAGTTTGTTTCTCTGCAGGATGAGGTGAAGAAAAGGAACAGGGACTCTCAGGTGACTCAGGGTTCTTAGGGTTCATACAGTGTAGATTCCTCATGGATTCTTCCTTTGCGCAGAGTGTGTATCTGTACAACACTCTGGAGTTAAACTCTCAGCTAAAGTTAGATTTCCTTGTGTAATACACTGAATTTCACCATTCTCTTGCACTACCCAATAAGTGTGACCAGGACCTTCAGCAGAAACCACCCCTTAGACAGGTTTGATCTCTCTTGAGGGAGAAAATACCCAAACAGTTTTACCTAACAGATTCTTTTCTCTAACAACAGGAACTCTATCACCTTCTACCTTTCATAGCGGATCTAATGTGCAGCTCCAGCTCGGTTCACTGAGCCTCTACTATTCACCAGCCAGGTTGCTTGTGCTAGATGCTTCTCCCAGTTTTTCAAAGCTCCACCTCCCGTGGCTTTGAGAGTGGTCTTCAACAAACCGTTGTAGCGTTCGATCTTCCCTGCAGCTGGTGCACAGTAGGGGATGTGGAATATCCACTCCATGCCTGTTCTTTGGCCCAGTTCTTCACAAGATTGTTTTTGAAGTGAGTTCCGTTGTCTGACTCAATCCTCTCTGGAGTTCCGTGTCTCCACAGGATCTGTCTCTCCAGACCGAGAATGGTGTTGCGTGCAGTTGCATGTGGAACTGGATAAGTTTCCAGCCATCCAGTGTTCGCCTCTACCATAGTAAGCACGTACTGCTTACCAGAACGAGAACGTGGTAGAGTGATGTAGTCAATCTGCCATGCTTCACCATACCTGTACTTGGACCACCTGTCACCATACCACAAGGGCTTAATTTGCTTTGCCTGCTTGATAGCAGCACAAATGTCACAGTCATGGATGACTTGTGTGATAGCATCCATGGAAATGTCTATGGATCTGTCACGAGCCCACTGGTATGTTGCATCTCTGCCTTGATGTCCTGACGAATCGTGAGCCCACCGAGCTAAGAATATCTCCCCTCGGTGTTTCCAGTCGAGATCAAGTTCAGAGTCCTTGTCTACTTGAGAAACTCTTGCAGCTAGATCTGCCTGATGGTTGTGCTGCTGTTCCTCAGTAGCTTTGCTCTTAGGAATGTGAGCATCAATGTGTCTCACCTTCACTGGAATTCTCTTGACTCGATCAGCAATGTCTTGCCACAGGTCGGCTGCCCAGATGGGTTTTCCTTTCCTCTGCCAACCATTCTTCTTCCAGTTCTTTAGCCAACCCCACAGAGCACTGGTTACCATCCATGAGTCGGTGTAGAGATAAAGCTTTGGCCATCTCTCACTTTCAGCTACGTCGAGAGCTAGCTGGACAGCTTTTACCTCTGCAAACTGACTGGACTCTCCTTCTCCATCCTTCGCCTCTGCAACTCGGCGTGTCGGACTCCACACTGCAGACTTCCACCTTCGCTTGTTCCCGACGAGACGACAGGAACCGTCTGTGAACAAAGCATATTTCTTTTCATCATCAGAAAGGTCATTGTAAGGAGGAGCTTCCTCAGCACGAGTTACTCTCTCCTCTGGAGGTTTAGCACAGTTGGTATCTTCAACCCAACTTGAGATCATCTCCACCAGACCAGGTCTTTCAAGATTTCCCATTCGAGCTCTCTGTGTTATCAGAGCCATCCACTTAGACCAGGTGGAATCTGTGGCATGATGTGGTGTGGAACCCTTGCCTTTGAACATCCAATTCAAAACTGGCAATCTGGGAGCTAAGAGAAGTTGTGATTCAGTTCCAATTACTTCTGAAGCTTTTACTCCTTCATAGGCAGATAGAATCTCTTTCTCTGTTGGAGTAAAACTAGCTTCTGAGCCTCTGTAACCTCAACTCCAGACACCAAGAGGTCGTCCACGTGTCTCACCTGGAGCTTTTTGCCACAAGCACCAGGTTGGACCATTGTCACCTGCAGCCGTGTACAAAATGTTCTTAATGTCTGGACCATCTCGCACAGGTCCCAGACCCACTGCTTGAACTACCTCTTGCTTTATCTGGTCAAAGGCTGCCTGTTGTTCAGGTCCCCAGTGGAAACTGTTCCTTTTTCGAGTCACATCATACAGATGTGTAGTCTCCAGAATCCCACTGTCCCCAGGAAACGTAGAGTTTCTTGCTTGTTCGTGGGATTTGCCATGGTAGAGACTCTATTTACCACATCCACTGGAATGTGTCGGCATCCATCCTGCCACTTCACTCCCAGAAACTGGATCTCTGTGGTAGGACCTTTCACTTTGTCTCTCTTGATGGCAAAACCTGCATTCAGAAGAATGTCAATGATTTTGTTACCTTTCTCGAAGACTTCTTCAGTAGTTTTCCCCCAGATGATGATGTCATCGATGTTCTGGAGCACCACCTTCCTCCAGAGCATCATGGATCACTGCATGACAGATGCTGGAGCTGTGGATCCAGCCCATTGGCAGTCTGTTGAAAGTGCACTGGATTCCTCTCCAGGTGAAAGCAAACTGAGGCCTGCATTCCTCTGCTCTGGGAATAGAGAAGAAGGGAGTGGGAGGGGATTGGGAGGCACTGGGAGGGGTCCTATGGGGACTGGGAGGAGTCCTGGGGGGGGGGGGGGGGGGGGGGGTTGGAAGGGCCTGGAAGGAAGTCCTAGGTGGTCTTGGAAGGGTTAATTTTAGCAGGGGTCTTGGCAGGGGTTAATTTGGGGAGGTCCAAGGGGGTCTTGGGGGGTCCTGCAGGGAATCCTGAATGGTTTGGAAGAGGTCTTAGGGGAGGTTTAATTTTGGGGGGGCTTTAATTTGGGGAGGGGTCTTGGGGGGGGTGGGGTCCTGAGGAGCTTGGAGGAGGTTCTTGGTGGGGGGAGGGGGGGAGGGTGTTGGTACTCAGGGGGTTAATTTAAGAGGATTTTTTCGGGGGGGGGTGGGGTGTGGGGTGGTATCTTGGGGAAGTGGGGGGTTAATTTGGGCATGGGTCTCTCTCTGGGAGCAATTTGGAGGGTGTCTTCCTCCACAACTCCTGTAGCCTGGCCTCGTAGATGCCATTGAGGCTGCAGTTCCCCAGCTCACACATCAGCTGGGGGGTTGGGGGGGGATGCAGAGGGGTTTTAATTTTGGGGTGGGAGTCCCCAGAGTGTACTTTAGAGGACATACTGCTCTAAGCAGTTGAAAAAAGCTTGATTCTGAGAGGAATCCAAACTAATCAAAACACTGTTTGAGTAAAACCTAAAGGGAAAAGTCTAGCACCAAAGTGCTTTTATCATTTGATCTCCCTTCTGGAGAGTCTAAACGAGCACGGGAATTCTGGCCTACCTCTTTCCTCCGTTGAGATATTTGCTGTTCTATGCAGCTTCAAATTGCTCCATTCTAAGATTAATAGAAACTAATCAAAATATTTTTGGGGTACAACTTAAAGGGAAAAGCCTAGCACCAAGTTGCTTATTCCATTTGATCACCCTTCTGGACAGAGTCAAAATGAGCCTTGAAATTCTGGCCTACCTCTTTCCTGTGTTGAGATACATGCTGTTTTATGCAGTTGCAAACTGCTTGTTTCTGAGCCAAATCGAAACGAATCAAAACATTGTTGGGGTAAAACCTAAAGGGAAAGGGAAAAGCCTAGCACCAAATTCCTTTTTCCATTTGATCTCCCTTCTGGACCCTGGAGAAGAGGAGGCTTAGGGGAGACCTGTGACAGAAGGAGAGGACACAGTCTCAAGCTGCGCCAGGTGATGTTTAGGTTGGAAGTTAGGAAGAAGTTCTTCACAGAAAGAGAGATTGGCCTTTGGAATGTGCTGCCCAGGGAGGTGGTGGAGTCACCATCACTGGAAGTGTTTAGAAAGAGACTGGACGAGGCATTCAGTGCCATGGTTTAGTTGATTAGACAGTGTTAGGTGCTAGGTTGGACTCAGTGATCTCAAAGTTCTTTTCCAACCTGGTTAATTCTGTATTCTTTTTAAATTTTTTATTCTCATGCATGAATTTTCAGTTCAAAGCACTTGAGAGAAATAATGTGATGGCTGTGCTGCAAACCGGCCGATTGGGCATTGAAAGACAACGTATGTGGATTGGACATACCAGGATATTCCAGGAACATCTGTACTGACATACACTTGGATTTAAACTAAATCCAGATGCTACGGTTTGTTTCACTTGAAAAAGACACTTGGCACATGAAGAGAAAATCGTTCAGTGAATCTGAAAGCTCGAGGCTCTCCAGAGCGCATATGTCTCTATATCTCTATTACTGAAGGTATAGCAACAGCTACTCCTCAGGACAACCTGACCTATCCATTTTAACTTGTAATCTTATATTTCAGTATCTCACACGGTATGTTTACATCTGTCAGCTTTTTAAAGATGCCTCTTAGTTCTAAACTTGTGAGAATAAAAACCATGCATTTGCCTAGTGTCGCTGTATAGGGGTCGGGGTATGGATAAGGTGACGGTCTGCGTGACAAGAATCAAACACAAGCAGAGCATCTAGAAGGCCAAAGGGCGACTGATTCATTCCAGCACACCTCATATATTGTGTGTATCGTTAGTGTGGCTGCCTGCAATTGGTTAATGAGCTTTTCTCAAGATTCTCATGGGTCAGCGATAGCATTGCCATAGTTACTTGTTCAGCTAGTCCAGGTGGCCTCACATCTTATCTTGCAGTTTCTCCTTCCCACTCATTCTGTCCAGGGAGTTTCCAGATCCTCATGGGAGCACAGAGATGTTTTCTCACCAGAGCTCTTCCGAGGGTTCACAGATACATCACAGTCCCCCACAATTCCCCCTTTTTGTTTTTCTGTTACAAATGTCGCTTTGATCATCTGCTGCAGGGCCCTTTGCAACAGATTAATCAAACAGGGCAACATCAGTAACATTACAATCACAATCACAATAACTAGGTCTTAACAATCAAAATAAACCAGCCAGAAAATCCCCATCCTTTAAACGATCCTTCAAATCCTTGACAATCATGACCCTGAACTAATAGCAAAAATTCTATCACACCCCTATTTTACAGAGGAGCATGTTGAACAGAACCCACGCCAGGCAAGAGTTAAAATACACAAAGAAACACACACACAAAATATTCGTTTTGAACTCAAAGGTTCAGTCTTCTCGGCACTGTCCTTCCATCTGTTCACCAGAACACCCACCAAGCAGGTGCTGAAAGGAGTCATAGGTGGTGTTACCGAGAGGCACAGCATATCTTGTTTCAGGATGTTAGCAAGTATGACCCACACATTCTTCTGTGGTAGCTTTGGAAACTGCATCACTCTTGCAACAGTCAGTGTCCAGAGGGTGATGAAAACGCTGGTCGAACCCATCTTGCTGGAACCCAGCGTGGTCCAGAGTCTGTTGAGACACAAGCATACCCTCGTCCCCATGTTATTAAATGCAGTAGATATTAAAGCCTAATAGAGCCTCTATAGATCACTCTGGAGCCTCTGTAACATCATATGGAGCCTCTATAGAGCCCAATGCTGCCTCTATAATACCCCATGTAGCCCTATGCAGCCTGTATAGAGCCCCATGCAGCCTCTATGTAGCCCTATGGAGTACTATGGAGGCTCTATAGAGCCACTATAGAGCCCTAATGAGCCTCCATAGAGTCCTATGTATCCTCTATAATGCCCCATGAAGCCCAAAGGAGCCTCTATAGAGTCCTAAGGATACTCTATATAGCCCAGTGGAGCCCTATGGAGCCTCTACAGAGCCTTGAGAGAGCCACTAGAGAGCCCTAAGGAGCCTCTATAGAGCACTATGGAGCACTATGGAGCTTCTATAGAACCCTAAGTAGCCCTATGGAGCCTCTATACAGATTCTATAGACTATGGAGGCTCTGTACAGCCCTATGGAGCCTCTCTAGAGCCTCTATAGAGCCCAATGCAGCCTCTATAGTGCCCTAAGGAGACTCTATAGTCCCCTATAGAACCTCTATAGAGCCTCTACAGAGATTATATAGAGCCATAAGACGCCTCTATAGAGCCCAATGAAGCTTCTATAATGGCTAATGGAGCCTCTATAGATCCCTATGGAGCCCCATAGAGCCTGTGCAGCATCCTATGGAGCCTCTATAGAGCCTCTATAGAGCCCTATGGACCCTCTATAGAGCCTCTAAGGAGCCTCTATAGAGCACTATGGAGCTCTATGGAGCTTCTATAGAACCCTATGGAACCCTGTGCAGCCTCTCTAGTGCCTTCAGGAGCCCTAAGAAGTTTCTCTGGAGCCTGTATAGAGCCTCTAGAGATGCCTATGTTGCCAGATAGAGCCTACCCCACCCTAGCATAGCCTACCCCACTCTAGCCTGCCCCACCCAAGACTAGCATAGCCTTAACAGGGAGTTAAGAGCTCAGATGTGGTCAAGGCTTAGAATCTCTCCCCCACTCCCCCCTCCTCCCTCCCAACAGAGAGGGGAAAAAAAAGAAGAAGGAGCAAATCCACCAAGCAATAATTTGGAGTTGGCTTGGAAGTAGAGAGATAAAGAGTTTTCTTTAAACAATATATATATAAAACAATAACAGGTAAGGTTCACAAAGGCAAGGAACAAGGATGGATGGGAGGGGGACAAAGAAGAATAATACAAAACCAGTCTCTCTTTGAAGAGGCGCGGAGGCGGCAGGGAGAAGGATCAGGCCTGACCACGTGGCAGGGGAGCAGGAGGGCAGCCGCAGTAGGCTCTCATCCAGGAGAGGCAGAAGCCTAAAGGAGACCTAATAGCTGCAATGCCCTGCTTTTTACACCCTAACTGGGCAGGGAGGGGGGAGTGGAACAGACTCAGTTTCCAAGGGGGAAAATGCTCTGCAGGGAGGGCAAAGCACCTGCAAGCCCTCCACCGTTTTGGTCTTGTTTCCAGAATGGGCGTTAACCCCCCCACACACGCTGGTGCTGGATGAGGTTGAAGTTGAAGCTGAAGCTCTTTCCATGCTCAGCACAGCGGTGCAGCTCCCCACTGGTGTGCATGTAGCGGTGTTGATTATATTGGAGCTCTGGGTGAAGCTCTTGCTGCAGGTGGCACAGGTGAAGGATTTCTCACCTGTGTGCACACAGTGGTGCTGAGTGAGATGGGATCTGCTGCCGAATCTCCTGCCACAGTCGGCACAGGTGAAGGGTTTAATCACCAGTGTGGATGCGGCAGTGTTGGTGACAGAGGACTTGTCACCATATGCCACAGGCGTCAGGCCTCTCGCTGGTGTGGGTGCGGCACTGCTGGATGAGAAAGAGCCTGTCGGCACAGCGGCGCTGCTTTTCACCAGTGTGGGTGTGGTGTTGCTTGGTGAGGGTGGACTTGGAGCTGAAGATCTTGCCACTCTTAGCACAGCGGTACAGTTTCTTCTTGGTGTGGGTCTGGTGGTGCTTGGTGAGGGTTGAGATCTGAGTGAAGCTCTTGCCACAGTTGCCACAGTCACCACAGTCGCCACAGAGCCTCTCACCAGTGCAAGCACAGCAGTGCTGGGTGAATGAGAATTTCCGGGTGAAGCTCTTGCCACACTTAGCACACTGGAATGGCTTTTCCCCAGTGTGGATTCAGTGGTGCTGGGTGAGGTTGAATTTGCACCTGAAGCTCTTGACGCAGTTGGTGCAGCCGTATGGCCTCTCACCACTGTGGGTCCGCACGTGCCACACCATGGCCAAGTGCCTACTGAAGCTCTGCCAGCACTCGCTGCAGGCATTGGCAATAACTTTGGGAACTGGCGGCTTCTCCTCCCTGCTGCACAGTCCATGGCCCTTGGAGAGGTAGACAGAGCTGTGGCTGAAGCTCTTGCTGCTGTCACTGCAGTTGCACAGCCTCTTGCTGGTGTGGACGTGGTGGTGCTGGAAGTAGTGGGAGACGTGGCTGAAGGTCTTGTCACAGCTGGTGCAGGCAAAGGGCTTCTTCCCAGTGTGGCTGGGCCCTTGGGCGATGAGTGTCAAGCTGTGAGTGAAACTCTCACTGCAGCTGGTGCAAACGTACAGCTTCTTCCCAGTGTGGACCCTGTGGTGCTGGCTGAGCTTGGCACTGAGGCTGTAGCTCTCACTGCCTTCACCACAGACAAAGGGTTGCTCACTAGGCTGGGGCAGCTGGGCTTCACCAGCTCCAAGCTGGGTGGGAAGCTCTACCCACATTGGGGGCACTGATTCTTCTGCTTGGGGGGCAAAGAGGGGACTGATGTGGCTTTGCCTTCTTCTTCGTCATCTTCCTCTTCATCCTCCTCCTCCACAACATCATCTTCCTCTTCTTCCACATCCTCCCCTTCATCCTCCTCCTCCTCCTCAGGTTCTCCTCCTCATGTAATTCAACCTTGCTGTCCTCCTCATCCACGTCTTTGTCACCCTCTTCTCCATCAAGGCTGCATTTTGGCTCCTCCTCCTTCAGATAGGTCTCCTCCAGGATTTTGTCCAGGTCCTTCTGGGTGGCCATGTTGCTGGGGGTGGCCACCCCTGTGTTGTTGGGCAAGTCCTTGGGGACCATATGACTGTGAAGAGAAGGACACTGTGTCTGACTTCTTTCACCAGAATGGTCAGGCCTCTCATCCCTGTGCTGAGACCCCCTAGTACTTATGCATCCCAACCCTCCTTCCCTGGCCATGCAACTGACCCCAACTGCCTGGGGATCGGGGGGCTGAGCCCCCAAATTCCAGGCAGAACCAATGACCCTCAAAGCCCCACAAGGGGTAAGATGTGTTGGGGAAGCAGGTCTGGAGGGTGTTGGGAGGCACCCAGAGATTAGCAGGGGGCTGAGGTCTTGCTGCTATCCTAAAGCTGGGCTCTTTACCCATTGAGCTGCTCCAAGGGGCAGATCTGCAAGCTCTGCTCTTCCTCAGCCCAGAGAGGCAGGGGTGATGGAGAGAAGGACACAGCCCCTGCCAGAGAGAAGCAAAGAGCTCAGAAGTCTGACCTGCAAGGGATGGCTCAGCACTGCCCAGGACCATGCAGCAGAACTAGGCCTTGCTGGGGGCAGCTCCCAAGCCCAGCAGCACAGGCACAGCAGACAGGAAGGGCTGCTGAAGATGGGAGGTCTGAAGAAGCAGACTCAGCTCCTTGCCCAGTGCACAACCCCCTGAAGACAGCTGCAGGACAGCACCACCAGAGAACTGCCTCCAAACAGCCTCTCCCATGCCTTGGCTGCAGGCTCCTCCCAGTCCATGCCCAGGGCTTTGCTGCCTGCAGCTGCATTTGCCCCAGGTCTCCTCCATGGCCCTGCTTACAGAGCCCATTCCACCTCACCCACTCCTGTCTTCAGCTCTGCCCTGCTGGCAGGCATACCAGCAGGGCCCTGCCCAGGGCCATCTCTATGCTGGTCACTACTCAAGAGAAGATCAGAGAAGCCCCAAGGACACAGAGAAGGGGATGTTCATGCTCTCTGGAGATGCAGAAAAGGGGAAAAGGACTTGATCAGCTTCCTGATCAGCAAAACCTGATCACTCCTCAAACTGATGCTGGAGAAGTCTTTCCTGGGCAAACCTGACACTTCCAGCACCATCCACACACACAGAGGCAGCCTAAAGAGCTTCATTTGAAGGGTTTTTAATTCCTTCTCTCCCTGCCCATTTCTGTCAGTTTTCTCTCTGGAGTTCTTCTGGAGCTCCATTTCAAACCCCCAAGAGAGTGCCCATGGGCTGTTGGTAATGTCCCAACTGACACATGCAGAGGTGCAGGAGAATTCACTCCTTTTAGCTCGTAAAATGCTGCCAGATTTGGGCATTTCCTGCACACACGTTTTTCAGCTGGGCCCTTGATCCTGTCCCCTTTTGGGGGGGACAAGGTCTAATTCCTGCCTGTTCCCAGGCCCTTCTCCCATTCCCAGGCCATCCATGTCTCTGGTGTCTTTGCTGTCTCATGGCTCTGTGTCCTCCACCTCCACTGCCACTGCAGCTGGAAGGGTTAAGTGGAAAATGTTGTGTGCCGCAAGAAAGCGTCAACACAATCAATATGATCCACGAAATCCAACTTTATTGAGCATCAGACACTTCTTATATACAGTAGCCTAGCTGCCAGCCCCACCTTCTGCGGTTAAACATCCTGCTTTCCCATCCTGATGAGATAATCACAAGAATTCTGTTTTACATTCTCCTTTACTTGTTATCGCCTGTAAGGGCGTAGTGACCTTGCTTTGGTATCCTGTTATCCTTTGCAGGCAACTGCAAGCACAGCTACAAGGCCATGGTGGCCTGGCTGCATCAACACACTAGCTTACTGTGAGCAGTAAATAACAAGATGGAGTGCGGCCTACATACTCTGTTCAAACCATTGTTCCGTAGAACCATGTCTTTGCAAGCCATTCTGCAACAATTCCCCTGTTTTTATTTTTTACAAATAAGGCCTTAAGGGTTATTCTTTGAACACTTTACATAATACAATCAGGCTTAACAATAATCAAAATTAATACAATAAAACCTAAAAACCTTAAAACTTCTTTCATCAATTGTATAACCCACTGTCTATAAGCTCAAATAAAATTTGTTACTGCCTGTCATGTTGGCCCATGTCACCCATACAAGGCACGGTGCTTAAGTTGAACTGGTTAGAATGTTCTAACAGCGTTGGCATAATACACGGTCAAAGATAACAGACATTGTAAAGAAGAACTTAGGTCTTAATAGTTCCAATCTTTACATTTCACTTTTAGACAGAGAAGACTTGATTATGCCTGAACACATTGCACACAGAGATTAAGACACAAATGCAATCCTTAGCACTATCTTTTACAATCTGCTTTAGGGGTATGTTGCATTTTTATTTTCTCTAGGATGGTCAAGAATCATCAATTGTTTAATGGCAGCAAGATTTCCTTAATCTGTAAAGGTAGATCTGGCCAGGCTCTAGCTTCACAGGCAGAAATCTGCAGGCAAACAGCAAGAGCAAAAAGAGCTTCATTGCTTTGCCCAATATAAAATTACACAAAATAACGTGTTTTTGCTCATCCTAGTAATTCTGATCTCTTCACATTCACACAACAGTGAAGCAGTCACGACACTCGGTTAGAAGTTAAATGCTTTCTGTTGACATCTTGGGTCATCGTGACAGTCATTGAGGTCAGTGCTAAGCAGGTTTGCTGGCTGTCATTTCATGACAGTTGTGCTGTGTGTCTTGTGGTGAGAGGGTTACAGCACTTCTAGGGTCGATGTTTCTAGGGTTACTGTAGGAAAGCAGAAAGTACCTATGGAAGGTTTCAGGACAAGAAAGAACAACAGGACACTGATACTGGAAGGATGGCTTGATGATAAAGAAGAGCTGACCGTGGTAAACAACCTGAAGTGCGAGACAGGAGGACACTTGCCTCCATGCTGGAGAAGATCAACCTGATATGGGATGAAGATAACAATGGACAGCTGCATATCAAAGGAGAAAACTCAATTAGCAGCAGTGGTGCAAGAATGTCAGGGAATTGCTTACCCTGCTCAATTTTTCCTATATAAGCTGCTTGTTCTGTACCAATAAACGATTCCTGCCTCACCACCAAGGGAGTCCGTGCATGCTTTCCGATAAAATGGCGCCCGTATCGGGAATTTCAGTGAGATCTTTCTTCAGACTCATCCTCGGATTGCACCTCCAGTGAGCCGAACGGGAGAAGTGAGCAGACGACGCGTCCATCCCCTACACTGCAGGTCAGGTACGGGGACTGTGGCCGGGGAAGAATATGGGCCAAGGAGCCACGAGATCACAGCAATTGCACCATGATGTGCTTATGCGAATTATCAAAGAGCAAGGGTACAGACTGAGCTCTCAAAAACTTACCCTTCTGTTGCTGTGGATAAATCGCAATTGCCCCTGGTATCCTGAATCAGGGACATACGAATTAACAGAGTGGAACAGGGCTGGAGAGACCCTCTCAGAAGCACAAAAATCCGGGAATGATTTTTCACCGGACATTTTAATAACGTGGCGCATACTATGGCTAGCGCTGACCACGCTAATGAGTAAATCCAACAGCACTTCACCCTCGGGGACTCTAAACACTCCCATTACCCATGCGGGCCCTCAGAAGCAGGATGAGCTTCCTACAAACAACAAAACACAGGCAGAAACAAGCGGTCTGGCTGCAGGGCACACGGGGGAGGAAAGAATAGGCACTGATGACCCGTCAATGAGAGCACGGTCACAAAAGCTCCTAGTTCAACAGCGAAAGAGGCCGTTTGACGTGCCCCTTAAGAAGTCTAAGACATTGCCTGATGCAAGTGCAAAATACGCGGACAGCAGCTCTGAGTCAGACCCAGAGCTGGATGATCCTTTCGATCAGGGCTCCACCGATACAGAAAAGGAGCCAGGTTTATATCCACAGGTACCTCCGCTTAAGGCAGCTGTAGCAGCTGCAGAAGGAGCAAATCCTCAACCGGAGCAGAAGAAACAAAGAAAACCAGATGCAAAGTTAAAACCACCAACTCAAGTAACTGATGAAAAACTAATTTCTTTTGATCCCGACAGCTCCGCTACTCAAGAACCGCTCGGCAAACCAAACCAGCCACTTTTCCAACCCACAGCACCAAGTTTATCTTCCTCTCTTCCCTTAAATACCACTAATGAAGTTGTTAACTCTGTTCCCTATCCCTTTCCTTTTCCAGGAGGATTTTACCCTCAGCCTCATTCGGTTCCTATACCCCAGCAGGCGGGGGCTTTGTCTACCCCCCCGCCACCTTATGGAGGTGTTTGTGTACCTCCTGCCGCTACTATGAGTAATATGGGGGTGAGAGATAACGGGATGCTTTATCAAGGAGGCAATGTACAGGATGGTGTTAAAATGTCTAATGGATTGTTGATTAATGAACATGTTCCAAGTGTAGCTACACGATTGCAAATTTCAATTTCTGATGTCTTAATGGATAAAGATGATAAGGGTTTTATAAATACAGAAATGTTACAGATGTGTGCAATGCCAGGAGTGGTGGAAAACAGACCAGGAGGTGGGACTGCTCCCGTGTATCAGTCTCTGTCATATGGTATCCTAAGAGAACTGAAACATCATTTTGAATCCCCCCTTTGTCTCCTAGTGGGTCAGAAGAAAGGTATTCCAACAGAAGCGATAGATGGGCTATCCACAAGGCAATTAGAAGTGATTGTGAGTTGCTGGCGAGAGCCCAAGGAGAGGGCTGAGCCCACCGCTCCCCTCTTGGTAGGACCATTAGGTGAGGGGAGTGGTGTGCCTCCCAGAGCAGCTAAGGGCTTCTCCCCTAAGTGGTGAGCGGGGGGTGAAGCGTGATCCAGCAGCTCACCAAAAATGTGTAAAAGGACCCAGGTGTAATAATTTAAAAAAAAAAAAAAAAAAAAAAAAAAAAGGATGTGTGTGTGGAACCTGGCAGTACCAGTTTGGTATGTTTTGAGGTTGTGTTTCTCATTTAAACTCCAATGGTGAAGATTCCTTGATGTATCGTCAGAAGGACTTGCCTTGTTACAATATAAAAGACCTCTCATGTAAAGGCATTTTAGTAGAACGTGTACTACGTAGTTCCTTTGCTACTGTGTGTACTACCCACCCATATGTATTAGGAATAGGTATTGATTGTATAATCTATAACGAATCAAGCATATATCATCTTAGTTGTAGCAATATTACTTTTAAGACTTGTATTATTGATAAAGACATTGATCAGCAGAGCATGATTATTCCCTTCCGAAGAAGGGCAGAGGTCTGGATTCCAGTGAACATGACAAGAGGATGGGAGAGTGAGAATGGATTGGACCATGTTATCAGGCTATTAGACCAGGGACTAAAAGATTCTAGAAAAAGGGCAAAAAGATTTGTGGGATGGTTAATTTTTGCTATAATATCAGCTGTGATAATATTAGCATCTGCTGCTGCTTCAGTTACAGCTCTGACAAAGGGCATACAAACTACGGACACAGTGAGAACTTTATTAACCAATGTGACAAATGATTTGCAGATGCAGGAAGCTATAGATGAGGAAATAATGGCAAGGTTGTATGCACTTGAGGCCAGTGTTGTTTGGTTAGGAGACCAACAAGCTGCCTTGCAGACCCATATGATGCTGCAGTGTGATTGGGAATATCATAAGAAGGACATGTGTGTAACATCCTTGTCTTGGAATGACTCTCAGCATGATTGGAAGTCAGTAAGATCACACTTACAAGGGGCCTTTGATAGCTCCTTGAAATATAATGTCCAAACATTGAAGCATCAGCTGGAACTGCAATTAGCAAATATACAACAGGTGCGGATTGATTCAACATGGCAAGCACTGAACAAAGATCTTAGCTGGCTGAATTAAAAAAATTGGTTCTCAGGTCTGAATCTACGAGTGTGGGTTATAGGTGGAATCCTTGTAGTGATTGGTATTGTAATTGTAGTGTTAATGGTACTTGTAATAATAGCTTTTAGGAATACAAGGATGGTCAGGACACAAGTGATGGCTGCTGTTTTAAACAATATAAAAATGGGGAGTTGTAGGAAAGCAGAAAGTATCTATGGAAGGTTTCAGGACAAGAAAGAACAACAGGACATTGATACTGGAAGGATGGCTTGATGATAAAGAAGAGCTGACCGTGGTAAACAACCTGAAGTGCGAGACAGGAGGACACTTGCCTCCATGCTGGAGAAGATCAACCTGATATGGGATGAAGATAACAATGGACAGCTGCATATCAAAGGAGAAAACTCAATTAGCAGCAGTGGTGCAAGAATGTCAGGGAATTGCTTACCCTGCTTGATTTTTCCTATATAAGCTGCTTGTTCTGTACCAATAAACGATTCCTGCCTCACCAACAAGGGAGTCTGTGCATGCTTTCCGATAGGTTACAGCATCTCTAGGGTTACCATGAGCTAATTTTTTTTTCTGCTATGGGGGCATTCTCTCTATTCCCCCCCCCCTTTTTTTTGTTTTGATTTTGTTTTGGTTCAATTTTTGTTTGGCGAAATGTAAAGATGAAACTTTACCTCCTAGGATGTCTGCATTCAGAGGCACACTTAGTTAACAAGAGAGAAGACAAGGTTATCAAACAACCATAATATTCGGTCCTAATTCACATGGTGCCATGGTACATTCTTCTGAATGGCGTTTGTGATCCCAGCTGATCGATGTTCAGCTTCATGGGAAATGCAGTTTCCTCACGGTCTTGATTCCTCTGCCGTTGTTTATTGCGACGATCGCAGGTAGCAGGAAAGAAGGCTTGAGGCGACCTGCTTGTCATTTGCTTTTAAAATTTATTTCTTGTTTACTTTCCTAATTATTATTTGTATTTCATCATTGTAATTTTTAATCTGTATTTTAATTTGTTATACTAATCACCTTCTTATTTTTAACTTTAATGTATTTTTTCTTTTTTTTACTCTAGTATTGAATCTTTTATTTTGATCTTATATTTTTCAATTTTTTTTTTTGCATGTTTAGTTCATTTAATCTATTTTCTATTTTAATTTTGTATTTTTGCCTTTTTATTATATTTGTAACCTGCTTTTCTATTAATTCCTTTTATTATTATTGTGCATTTTAACTTTCTTGATGTCTTCTTTTTTTTAATAGAGTTTCTGTTTTAATCTAGTAGTCATGATAATCCTTATTTTTTATTTATTGCTAGCAATTCTTACGCTTTTGTTAACAGCTATTTTGTCAGCAATCCTTATGATTTTTTAGCTTGTCATATTTTGGTTTTAATATTTTTATTTTTATTGTTGCTCTTCTTGTTTATTATTCTGGTATTCAGTACTTTATTCTGTTATTTAGTACTCTATTTTTTGTATCCAGAGTTTTTGTACCTGTTATTTTTTGTGTGTTTAAACTTTTTCTTTGCACTTGTCACCTTTTTGTTTACCATTTTAAAATTTTTTGTTCTTTGCACTTGTTACCTTTTTTGTTCACACCCCTTTTTTTTTTTTTTTAATTTTTGTAGTCTATGTCTAAGAAAGAAATCTAAAAACGTTACGTTAGCTAAAGAATATAGTTGAAAATTAATACCTATTCACTACAAACCTTAACATTATTACAATATTACATGGAGCTCCTTTAAAATGCCTAGGCAGACAAAAACAAAGACAAGAAGGTTCGAACCAAAAGAAAATCTCACAAGGTGAACTCATCACAAAGTACTCACACCTCAGTACAACCACTATGCATTAATTACCCACAAGTACTAAATGCGTACCATTCATCATTCTTATTACAAAAACTTAGCAAAACTCTAAATAGCAAATCTCTGAAAGACATTACAACCAGAAATGAGAAAACTAGCACTGTTACTTTAAATCAGAGCAGAGTTGCGGCTGAAGCCGCTGGGAAGGGGGGTCGCTGGTGCGAGCCTCTGGGGGGAAAGGGGTGGGGGCCGGGCAAGCGGCCGCCGCTCGGCTGCTGCTGCTGCCAGTGCTGCCGGTATCAGTGGTACGTCAGTCGGTACTGCCTTGGTCGGAGCCGTCGGTATCTGTGGGGGCCAGCAGGGCTGGCGGGCGGGGTGCGGTGATAAGAACGCCATCACCGCGAGCCCCCAAGCGCTCCGTTGTTTCTCAGAGGGGCCGTAAAGCAAAGTTGGCACTGCTTGAGTTCCTCACTGTCGGTGTTGTGGTCCTCCCAGAGCTGCCTTTTCTCGGCTTTTTCCCTGCTGGGTGCAGACGGCAGTGGTGGCTGGCAAAACGCGATGTGGCAGCCACAAGATGTGTCGGGGGCGGCCCCGGTCGATCGGTCGATACTTTGAAACACATCCGGCTGCAACTCGTCCTGACAACTTTGCTGTAACTGCAGCAGCCATTCGCTGTTCTAGTTGATATTTCTTAATACAGTTTATGCATTCTCGCCACGGCTTTTGCAACTTGGTAGTGACCCAGTCCCACAGCCTGTTTCCATAGTCTCTCCAAACAAGTTTCATCAGAATAACTATCTCCGCTAGCAAATTTTGTCCGTCCTCTCCTGTTGTAATATTACTATCCTGCTTTTTTGTTCCATAATGTAGTCCCAAGTTTCCTTCACTCTTCTCTTTCAAAACCTCATTAGGATCCTTAAAAAACCCCCATTGATACGCTATACACAATAACCCTTCTAATTCCTTTTTCAGCTCAATGCCTGATACTTTGCGTTTTTCTAACAAACACTTAAATAAATCATACGCCGCCTGCCTTCCCATTTTGCTTTGGTACCTGTGCGCACAGGCAGTCTCCCCGACTGTATGGCAGTCTCCCAGACTTTGCAGCGTCTTCAGCAATCGATCCCGCTCTGCGTTTGCCCGAGCTTCTTTGGTGATCGATCGGCCCTGCTCCCCGAGCGTGCTCCCCGAGCTTGCCGCCGGTGCTGCCAGAACTGGTGCCGGTAATCTTACGACTTGCGTCCTCCATGTTACGCTGTTCCCTGCTTCGGAAGTGTTGTTCCAAAGGAAAGTCCCTGTTCAAGGCACCACTTGCCGCAAGAAGGGGTCGACACAATCAATATGATCCACAAAATCCAACTTTATTGAGCATCAGACACTTCTTATATACAGTAGCCTAGCTGCCAGCCCCACCTTCTGCGGTTAAACATCCTGCTTTCCCATCCTGATGAGATAATCACAAGAATTCTGTTTTACATTCTCCTTTACTTGTTATCGCCTGTAAGGGCGTAGTGACCTTGCTTTGGTATCCTGTTATCCTTTGCAGGCAGCTGCAAGCACAGCTACAAGGCCATGGTGGCCTGGCTGCATCAACACACTAGCTTACTGTGAGCAGTAAATAACAAGATGGAGTGCGGCCTACATACTCTGTTCAAACCATTGTTCCGTAGAACCATGTCTTTGCAAGCCATTCTGCAACAGTTGTGTATGAGGAAGTATCTAAAGAACTGGGCTGAAAGCAGGAGAACAGAAATAGAAGGGCCCTGAGACTTAAGGGGTGGGATGAGCTGGAGGGCTGAAAGAACAGCAACAAGCCAAGGGGGGATGGTACAGATGAGGTACAGCCACCTCATGCAGAAATTGATGAAGTGGGACAGAGAGGGAGTAAAAGCTCAGGTGAATCCTGCCCTGGGGTATGGGATGTGCTGTGCAGGCAGGACCCCTAAGTGCCTGTTTGGGTGGTGCTGGCTGTCAGGAGGTGTCAGGAAACTGTCCTGACCCAGGCAGGATTGGATGTTTGAGCTTCTGGGGTCAGCTGCTGCCACCATCACTGTATGTAGGAGACAGCCAGAGCCACAGAGCTGCTGAACTAACCCCTCCTGCCCCCCTGCAGCCTTGAACCTTTGTCTGTCCATCTGCACTCACACTGTGCCCTTCTAGAGTTCCCAGACACCCACCTAGGTCTGGATCAGCCCTGATCCAGAACCCCAGCATGGCACAACAGAAGCCCCCAGATGAGAGGTGGAGGAGAATACCCTGGAGAACAAGTTGTAGCAGTTGAAGTGCAGCATTGAGGGAGAGGATGAGGAGGATGATAAGGAGGATAACAACATGTGTATGACAAGAAGAACAATGAGGACAAGGAGCAGAACAAATTTGCAGTGGTCCTCTCTGTGACTGAGTGGCTGAATCAGTGCCCATGTCCTGACAGAGTGTCCTGCCCAGTTCAGAGCCAGTGCAGCACTGTCACTGTATAGGGGTTGGGGTATGGATAAGGTGACGGTCTGCGCGACAAGAATCAAACACAAGCAGAGCATCTAGAAGGCCAAAGGGCGACTGATTCATTCCAGCACACCTCATATATTGTGTGTATCGTTAGTGTGGCTGCCTGCAATTGGTTAATGAGCTTTTCTCAAGATTCTCATGGGTCAGCGATAGCATTGCCATAGTTACTTGTTCAGCTAGTCCAGGTGGCCTCACATCTTATCTTGCAGTTTCTCCTTCCCACTCATTCTGTCCAGGGAGTTTCCAGATCCTCATGGGAGCACAGAGATGTTTTCTCACCAGAGCTCTTCCGAGGGTTCACAGATACATCACAGCCCTCCCCAACAGCACCAGTGTCCCCATCCTGGTACCCAACCATTCCTGTTCAAAACCCTTTCAACATGCTTAATAAGGCTTAAAACCAAGTTTAAAAAAATAGAATAGAATAGAATAGACCAGGTTGGAAGACACCTTCAAGATCATCGCGTCCAATCTATCATCTAATACCATCTAATCAACTAAATCACGCCACCAAGCACCCCATCCAGTCTCCTCCTAAACACCTCCAGTGATGGTGACTCCACCACCTCCCTGGGCAGCCCATTCCAATGGCCAATCTCTCTCTCTATGAAGAATTTCTTCCCAACATCCAGTCTAACAGCCATAAGGTCTGCCCTGAGCCTCCTCTTCTCCAGGCTAAGCAACCCCAGTTCCCTCAGCCTCTCCTCACAGGGCTGTGCTCCAGACCCCTCCCCAGTTTTGTTGCCCTTCTCTGGACACCTTCCAGTAACTCAACATCTTTCCTAAACTGAGAGGCCCAGAATTGGACACAGGACTCAAGGTGTGGCCTAACCAATGCAGTGTACAGGAGCAGAATGACTTCCCTCCTCCTGCTGGCCACACTGTTCCTGATACAGGCCAGGATGCCACTGGCCTTCTTGGCCGCCTAGGCACACTGTAGGCTCATGTTCAGCCTACCATCAACCAGCACCCCCAGGTATCATCAAAATCCCTTCAAAACTGGAGGAAAGCCCTTAAAAAATCATTAAACACTCTTTAAAAGTCTTAAAAACTAATGTTGAGGGGACTTCAGGTAGTTTCTAGGCTTATTTCTGTGTTTGACACACTCCAAAATGCTTAAAATGGTTTACAACTGACCTCAAAACCATCAATGGCTCTCCAAAACTTCTAAAGGGCCCCCCCAAAAAATCACTGAAGTATTCTCAAAACTGTTAAAAGTTCCTAAACCCACCTAGCAATGAATTAAAATCTTTTGCAAGAGTATTGGAGAGATTCTAAGGAGTTATGGGTTTTTCCAGGCTCTTCAAATATGCCTGAGAAATCACCAAAATGTCTTAAAATACTCTTCAAAACTCATTAAAATCTCTTCCAAGACTCTTAACACTCATTTTGTAGAGGTTTTGTGAACTTTCTGGGGTTCTTCAGGACCTCCACACCCTTCAAAAACGCTTAACAAGGCTTAAAACCAACCAAAAAAAAAAAATCATCAAAGTCTCTTGAAAAACTCTTTAGGGTCTCTTCAAAAGTCATTAAAAATCTGTTTAAAACAACTGAATTTCAAAGTGATTTTTGTGAGTTTCTAGGCTTAACTGTTTAACACATTTCACAAACAAGAATGTTTAAAAGTGCTCAAGAAACCAACAAAATTTCTTCACCACTCTTATAAGCTTTGTGTCATAGTTTGGGCTGGGTGCCCTCTGCTACAGGGGTGTTTCCTGTGTCCAGAAGTCCAGCCCAGTGGGTGGACTCAGGAAATTAGGTATTTCTACCATAATCCCTTGCACCACTATAAATTTTGCGGTGCGGTCTGGCACTTCCTTTATCCCTTCCTCTCCGAGACTTGGTAACTGGGGGAGAGATCTCCCAGCCATGGACCTGATTAGGCCCAAGGCCATGGGGGGATGGGCAGTCTCAGATCTGGCCAGCTGAGACTAGCCTAGCAGGGGGGGTGTGTGTGTGTGTTGAGTTGAGAGAGAAGGCCCAGCTTTCCCTCCCCCACTAAGAAGGAATAACAAGACCACAGCTAACTCAGCTGGTAAAGTAAATTAGGGAATGCTGTATTTACAAAGCAATTTGGGACGCAGGGAATTTATGTACACAAATATACAGTATTTACAATATAGACAGAAATACACAGCAAGGAAACAAGAACAGAAACAAACCCCCCAGAAGAGGGGGTTTCCCCCTGTACCCCCTTCACCCCCCTACCTCCCTTTTCCCCCAAAGAGGGTTAGAAAGAGAAAAGGGGAGTTAATGAGGCAGAGACCTAGTGCAGGATTAATGCTTATCTGTTATTGGGCTAGAAGCCCAGAAGCAGACAGCTGGAAGAGGTGAGCGAAGAGGAACTGACCTGAGGAAAGTTCCAGCTGCACTGAAACTTAAACTGCACTCCCACCAATCTACCAATGAAATTCGTTTATAGTATCAATATTTACAAAAATATTCAGCTAGAGTGTCCCAGCAACTGCCCCTTCCTTAAAGGCACAGCCTCAAATGGTCACGGGGGGGAAGGAGGAGCCCTGGGGGTTTTGGGTGCACCCTCAGGTGGGGTTGGGATCTTTCTGGGTCTATTTTGGTCTCTTTCTTGTCACTATGTTTCTTTTTCTTGTACACACTCACTGTTCTCTAAACTTTCCACCACTTTTGCGATATGTTTGTTTGAGTCGTTATTTCTGTGCGGGGGGGGCGGGGTGTGTGGGTCTGCCCCAACCCATTACACTTTGCAAAAGTTAATGAACTCTCTTCAAGGTTCTTAAACCTCTGCAAAGTTAGCTTTAGTGAGTTTCTGAAGTTCTTAAGCCTTCAACACCTTTGAAAAAGTCTTAAACAGGCTTAAAATCGATCGCATTAAAAAGCCAGCAACATATCTTTGAATCTCTCAAAGGCCCCAAAAAACTAATTACAAATCTTCCCAAAACTCCCAGAAGTTCTTCAAGCCACCCAGGAAGTGGTAAAATCTCTTTTAAACTGTTGGGAGAAATTTTCAGGAGGTTTTGTGCTCTTAAAAAGCTTCAAATTTGCCTGAAAATCATCAAAATGTCTTCAAACAAAACACCTCAGAAACATCTTCAAAAGTCAGCAAATCCCTGCAAAACCGTTCAAAACCTCTGGAAATGTCAAGAAAATCTCTTAACAAGTCCCCACAACTAACTCTGAGGAGGTTTCAGTGTTTCCAGGCTGGTTCCCTCTGTGTGAGTCCTGCGTCCATTTCTGGGCCACTTAGTTTAGGAAAGATGTTGAGTTGCTGGAAGGTGTCCAGAGAAGGGCAACAAAGCTGGGGAGGGGTCTGGAGCACAGCCCTGGGAGCAGAGGCTGAGGGAGTTGGGGTTGCTTAGCCTGCAGAAGAGGAGGCTCAGGGGAGACCTTCTTGCTCTCTACAGCTCCCTGAAGGGAGGTTGTAGCCAGGTGGGCGTTGGACTCTTCTCCCAGGCAACCAGCACCAGAACAAGAGGACACAGTCTCAAGCTGTGCCAGGGGAGGTTTAGGCTGGATGTTGGGAAGAAGTTCTTCACAGAACTGGCCATTGGAATGTGTTGCCCAGGGAGGTGGTGGAAGCATCATCACTGGAGGTGTTTAGGAAGAGACTGGATGGGGCACTTGGTGCCATGGTTCAGTTGTGATGGTTTAGATGGTGTTGGGTGATAGGTTGGACTCGATGATCTCAAAGATCTTTTCCAACCTGATTAATTCTGTTCTATTCCAAAGGTTTAAAACTGCCTCCAAAATCATCATTCTTCAGAACTCTGAACACTCATTAGAATATTTAAGAGGTCTCAGACCTCCGTAAACCCATCCAGAGATTCACTAAAATCTGTCTGAAGACTGCTGCAGAGACTGATCAGATTTGGGGTTCTCAAAACTCTTCGAATATACCTAAAAATTCATCAAAATCTTTTCAAAGCTTTCCAAAACTCCCCCCTCCAGGGTGCAACGTGGGAGGCGGCGCCGGATTTGGGGGGTGCCCAGCTGCTAGCAGCATCGGGGGGGGGAGGAGGAGGGAGGGGCGGTGAGTGGGACAGCGGCAGCGGCGGATGCGGGGGAGGGAGGGGGAATAGGCAAGGATAGAGAGGGGAGCAGCGGCAGGAGGCAACAGACGGGGGTTGCAAGGGGAAGACGTAGCGGGGGGGGGGCGGGCAGCGGAAAGCGGCAGGTGCGGGGGCAGTCAGGGGCCGAATTCCATAGATGCTGGCAGACCTTTTACAGATACTAAAATAATATTTAATATTTAATACCGACTGCGTCTGCTTATGTTATAAGGGGGGGAGATATTCTAGGCATCTCCCGCCGGAGGGAACACGCCTGCCCCCCCCTCGGCGGCCGGCTCAGCGCACTAAGACCACGCTCGCCGTGGGGAGCATGTCGGGCACCGGGCACCCCCTCCCGCGAACGTTGGCTGCACTCACAGCGAGCACAGGCCATACCCTTCCCCCAGCAAACACTGGCTGTCCGTAGCCCCTCACCACAGATCTCCAGCTGAACCAGCTCCCACAGCAGGAACCGAGGGGCACGTCCAGCCCCCAGGCGTTTTCGCTCGATTGCTTCGTACATAGCAAGGGCAGCGTCTGCCCGGCACGGATCCCCGCTGCGTTCCCCTCGGTGACACCTGCTCACCGGAACGAGCTGTCCTCCGGGCCCCTTCCCGAACCGCCGAGCAGCGCATCGCGGCAGTCACTGGAGCTTAGCAGGCCGAGGGACTTCCCTAAGAGGGAAAGCTTGTCCGACTCCGGTTTGGAGAGGGCTGCAGGCTTGGCCAGGCTCGCCCGCCCGCCGGAGATGAACTCGCTGGAGATGGCTTTGGGCAGTCCGGCGGCGCGGGGCGAGGAGTTCGCCCAGGCCGAGATGTGGTCGCTCGACTCCGCCTTAGGGAGCATCTCCCTCCGCTCGGCAGGCGGCGGATTGCCGGGCGCGTCATGCTCCAGGGGACTGAGCCCGGTGAAGGCAAGTCGGTTCGGCGCCAGGCCGAGCTCTACAGGGGACAGCATGCTGGAACGAGCTGCGGGGGCGCGCGGGCTGGGGGGCAGCAAGGCGGGCAGCGCGAAGGGGTGATGCCCGCCAGTCCCCTCGGGCTGGACCCAGCCGGCCTCCAGCGGCAGGGACTGGGCAGCCCTGCCCGAAGCCCGCTCCTCGGACCCGCCGCACGGCGCGCCCCCGGGCCGCGGGCACGCATAGAGACAGGGGTCGCAGGCGGCGTCCGGCCCGCCGCCCCGAGGGAAGGCGCCGCGCGGGAGAGGCGGCGGCCGCGGGACCCCACGGATGGCCGGGCCGAGGCCCCGCCGCGCCGGCCGAGCCCTGGTCCACGCTGCCGCGCCGGGCCAGCTCCATCAGCTGCAGCATCGGCCTGCACACCCCCCACCCCCCCCCCCCCCCCCGGGCTCACCTGGCGCTCCTGGCCCCTCCCTTAAAGGAGCAGGAGGCGCGAGCACCGCGCCGCTCCTCGCGCACCTGCCACCGGCCCGCCCCTGCACGTGCACATCTGCCTTGCACGCGCGCAGCACAAGTGCCCTCGTGCGCGCGCGCCTGTCCTGCACAGCTGCCCCCGCACATCTTCCCTTGTGCAGGCACATCTGCCCTTGCGTGTGCACAGCTGCCCTTACACGTGTGTGCGTGCGGCACGCGTGCAGTGCGCCGTGCCCAGGGTCTGTGCTGCGCGCAGGACCTGCCGCGTGTCAGGTGCCCCCCTGTGCATTGCAGTTACCTCCCTGCGGGCCTGCGCTGGGTGCGCGCACGCATTCCTGCGTGCTTGCTCGCGCCCGTCTGCTGCGCGTGTTTGTGCACAGGGCGCCGGCACTCCTGCTGGTGTTGAGAAGTGTTAACATTAGAAATGTTTTGTAATCAAGTCTGTGAAACCAGAACACTTAGTTATTTATGATAGTTATACATCAATCTGCACTGAACTTTGCAGTACTTTGTACGTACTGTGGTCTTTATGTAGCAATATTGTAAGACATGGCAACTCCTAATGCCAGATAAGAATTGTGCTTAGCAACGAGTATCTGTAGAATTTCATGTAATGCTGTGGAATGTGTTTTGAAGATACCTATCCCATGATCTTCAAGGTTACTGCTGAGAATGAAAATTTGTATGATAAGAAGTTGTATCCAAAACTGTATAAATGCTGCTTAAAATTGGTGGCTCAGTGGAACAGTGCTTTGGACACTAGTCCTCTGTTCCCTGGCACCAGAATAAAGCACATTGCCATCATCCTGTACGTTGGCGTGATCCGTCTACTTATGTTTTGGCGACCCCAGATGGGACGAGGTGAGTGGTGCTGAGTGAGTCTGTGACTTACGACACTCCAGCCGGCACTGAGGCTTTCTCAGGGAGCCTCTCGGCCGCAGCCACTTCTGCCGCTCATAACGTCCCTCCGGATCAGGTAAGGTGCTTTATTCATTATTGGGTCTGGTGCCTGCCAGTAAGTCGTAGTGAAAGCTACGCTGGTTGGGCAAGGAGCTCCAGGTGGTTGAGAGCCTAGGCGTCGTTCCATAAGATGCAACAAAAGCTGCACGGGTCCGACACGTAGTGGTATTATTTGAAGGCTTGGTGGAAAACTCCGGGTTTTCTTAACACCAAGAACTGGAAGGATGCAGGCTGTTAAAAAGATGTTCGGGGCAAGGATGATTCGATACCGTCCAGCAGCTCATTAGGCTGTATCCTAAATCACTGGCAAATAGCTTGGAAAATAGCGGGGATAAATAAGGGAAAATTGATTTATTTCTGTAATACATGATGGCCTACGTATCCACTGGATAGGGACCCATGGCCTAGGAATGGAACTATTGATGATAAAATTCTATTTGATATGGCATTTTATTTGAAAACAGAAAATAAGGATGAAGAAATGTTATATTTACACTGTTTTAATGAATTGCGAGATCATAGTGACTGGAGGAAGGAGTGTGGCATTGGGAACAATAATCAAATGGTTGTAAAGGATACTAATGATTACAAAGGATGTAAAGATATTAAGAAATGTATGTCCTGCCTATGTTTGGAAAATCAGAAAGAACATAAGGAATTAGACTTTGATACTAATCTCATAGCAAATGAAGGCAGGGCTACACCTACTGCTTCCCCTGATACCAATGAAGAAGATGACGAAAGGGATGAAAGACAAGGACCTCACCAGACTCCTGTCTCTGGGAGGACTTGGGGCCAACAAAGACAAAAGGAGAGAGAAAATACTGCTACCATAGCTCCATTAAGACAAGCAGCAGGAGCAACAGGTCCAATATTTGTTAAAGTACCGTTCTCTCCATCAGACCTGGTAATATGGAAGCAATCAGCAGGGGCTTATAGGGAAAATCCAAAAAAGACTGCAAGGGTATTTAAAATGATTGTAGAAACTCAGAATCCGGACAGGGATGATACACAGGTAATCTTAGATACTCTCATGAACCCTACTGAAAAGGATATGGTCTTGAGGAAAGGCAGAGAACGAGCTGAAGGAGACATTAGTACAGGAGTGATGGCAGGAAATATTAATGTTCTATTTCCATTAGCAAATCCAGCATGGGACCCAAAGGATAACAATGATGTGGTCTTCTTAAGAGCCTACCAGGGTTGGGTGACCTATGGGGTCCAACACAGTATCCCAAAGGTTCAAAACTGGGCTAGAGTTTATGACATTAGACAGGAGCCTAAGGAATCGCCCTCGTCATTTCTCCAGAGGTTGAGGGAAGCATTTGCTAAGTATACAGATTTGTCTGAGGATGATGAGCAGACTCATATTCAGGTAGCACTCATCTTCCTGGGACAATCCAGTGATGACATAAGGAGAAAATTGCAGAAACTAGAAGGAAGGGAATTACGAAACCTGGATCGGCTTCTAGAAGTTGCCTAGAAAGTTTATAATAACAGAGAAAAGGATAAAAAGGTAATTGCTGCTCTGCAGCCAGCAAACCCCAGAGGAAGAGGACAAGGGATGAACGGGGGAAATTTTAGAGGACTAGATCCTAATAGGGGAAGGGGAATAAATAGAGGAATAATATCTCAGTTAGGATTCAATCAGTGTGCTTTCTGTAAACAGATAGGACACTGGAAAAATGAGTGCCCAGCAAGGCAAAATCCTTATTTAGGACAAGAACAGATGGAGGAGGGCATGGCAAAGGCTTTGGTCTTAGGGGAATATTGTAGCTGACTAGGCAATGGGGAGGAACCGGTAGTAACAATCCAAATTGGAGACGAGGATGTTACCTTTTTAGTAGACACAGGAGCAACATACTCAGTATTAAACAAACTAATAGGCAAAATTGGGAAAAAGAATACAGATGTGGAAGGGGTTAGTGTTACTTGACCATTCCTTAAACCATTAGAGTTAAGCTTTGGAGGTAAAGCTATGCAACATGAATTTTTATATATGCCAGAATGTCCAGGCCCACTATTAGGTCGAGACCTCTTGTCAAAACTTGAGGCTGCAATTAAATTTAAGAAGGGTAAACTGATTATGGAATTACCTCAGAAAAACATAGAAGCATTATTTCTAATTAAAGAAAGGGTGCAAGGAGGAATTCCTGAAGAAGTAAAAGCTGCAGTAATCCCAATTGTATGGGAAATGGAGGTTTCAGGCAAAGCAAATTCAGTAATACCAATTCATATTGATTTAAAGGAAGGATCGCAACTGGTGTGACAGAAACAATATTATATAAAGCCAGAAGCTAAGCAGGGAATTAGAGGACTAATTGACAAATTTCTGACATACAAAATTTCAGAAGAATGTGATTTGGAGTATAATACTCCAATATTTCCGGTTAAGAAACCAAATGGGGAGTATAGGTTAGTTCAGGATCTAAGGGCAATAAATAGAATTGTGAAAGATATTCACCCAGTGGTACCCAACCCATACACTTTGCTGACAGCCATCAAAGACAATCACGAGTGATTTACTGGTTTAGACCTTAAGTATGCCTTCTTTTGTATACCTTTGGATGAGTCAAGCCGGAAACTCTTTGCCTTTGAATGGGACAGAGATGGGAGAAAACGACAGATAACATGGACCAGGCTTCCACAAAGGTTTAAAAACAGCCCAACACGGAACGTGCCATGCCAGAGACCTGGAAAAGTGGAGTACTCAGGGTAGGATACCAAAGTCTCAATACCTATTATTACAATATGTCGATGACATCCTGATTGCAGCAGAAAGTCAAGAAACATGTTTACAAGTGACAGTTGATATTTTGAACTATTTGGGGTTAGGAGGATATAGGGTCTCTCCTAATAAAGTACAGATTGGTTTACAGACTGTTATGTATCTAGGGTGCGAACTCTCAAGAGGAAAACGGAAGCTAGGAACAGAGTGAGCGAAACTTGTATGTTCCTTAAGAACACCAGAAAATTTTCACGAGCTACGAGCCTTTTTGGGAATGGCAGGATGGTGCCGATTGTGGATCATGGATTTTGGTTTAATAGCTAAACCTCTGTATGATCTTTTGAAAGAATCTGTTTTTCAGTGGGAAAATGTCCATCAGAAGGCTTTTGTCCAAATCAAGAAGGCCTTAAGCAGTGCTCCAGCTCTCAGACTACCAGACCTCTTGAAGGATTTTCAGCTATATGTAAATGAGAGGCAGAATCTTGCCCTGGGAGTGCTGACTCAGAAATTGGGGTCCTGGAAGAGACCTGTGGGATATTTCTCTAAGCAATTGGACCCTGTAAGTAAAGGATGCCTGCGGGCAGTAGCAGCCACTGTTCTTTTGATACAGGAAGCTCAAAAGCTAACACTGGGACAGCCATTGGTGGTATGTGTTCCCTATATGGTAACTATGGTACTGGAACAAAAGGGAGGACATTGGTTATCTCCTAGTAGGATGATGAAATATCAAGTGGTCCTGACAGAACAAGATGATGTGACCCTGAAGGTAACAAATTTAATAAATCCAGCAGTGTTTTTAAGCTCTTTGCAGGAATAAGTATCACAGTATCACACAGTATCACAGTAACTAAGGTTGGAAGAGACCCCAAGGATCATCAAGTCCAACCTGTTCCAACAGACCTCACAACTAGATCATAGCACCAAGCGCCACGTCCAATCTCCCCTTGAACACCTCCAGGGACGGCAACTCCACCACCTCCCTGGGCAGCCCATTCCAATGACGAATGACTCGCTCAGTGAAGAACTTTTTCCTCACCTCGAGTCTAAACCTCCCCTGACACAACTTGAGACTGTGTCCCCTTGTTCTGGTGCTGGTTGCCTGGGAGAAGAGACCAACCCCCACCTGGCTACAACCACCCTTCAGGTAGTTGTAGAGGGCAATGAGGTCGCCTCTGATCCTTCTCTTCTCCAGGCTAAACAATCCCAGCTCCCTCAGCCTCTCCTCATAGGGCTTGTGCTCAAGGCCTCTCACCAGCCTTGTTGCCCTTCTCTGGACACGTTCAAGTGTCTCGATGTCCTTCCTAAACTGAGGGGCCCAGAACTGGACACAGTATCACCAAGGTTGGAAGAGAGCTCAAAGATCGAGTCCAACCTGTCACCACAGACCTCATGACTAGACCATGGCACCAAGTGCCATGTCCAATCTCATCTTGAACACCTCCAGGGATGGTGACTCCACCACCTCCCTGGGCAGCACATCCCAATGACAAATGACTCAGTGAAGAACTTTCTCCTCACCTCTGTTCCAAGAAGGGGTCGCCAACGATCAATATGATCCACGAAATCCAACTTTATTGAGCATCAGACACTTCTTATATACAGTAGCCTAGCTGCCAGCCCCACCTTCTGCGGTTAAACATCCTGCTTTCCCATCCTGATGAGATAATCACAAGAATTCTGTTTTACATTCTCCTTTACTTGTTATCGCCTGTAAGGGCGTAGTGACCTTGCTTTGGTATCCTGTTATCCTTTGCAGGCAACTGCAAGCACAGCTACAAGGCCATGGTGGCCTGGCTGCATCAACACACTAGCTTACTGTGAGCAGTAAATAACAAGATGGAGTGCGGCCTACATGCTCTGTTCAAACCATTGTTCCGTAGAACCATGTCTTTGCAAGCCATTCTGCAACAATTCCCCCGTTTTTATTTTTTACAAATAAGGCCTTAAGGGTTATTCTTTGAACACTTTACATAATACATTCAGGCTTAACAATAATCAAAATTAATAAAATAATACCTAAAAACCTTAAAACTTCTTTTATCAATTGTATAACCCACTGTCTGCAATCTCAAACAAAATTCATTATTGCCTGTCATGTTGGCCCATGTCACCCATACAAGGCACGGTGCTTAAGTTGAACTGGTTAGAATGTTCTAACAGCGTTGGCATAATACACGGTCAAAGATAACAGACATTGTAAAGAAGAACTTAGGTCTTAATAGTTCCAATCTTTACATTTCACTTATTGACAGAGAAGACTTGATTATGCCTGAACACATTGCACACAGAGATTAAGACACAAATGCAATCCTTAGCACTCTTTTACAATCTGCTTTAGGGGTATGTTGCATTTTTATTTTCTGTAGGATGGTCAAGAATCATCAATTGTTTAATGGCAGCAAGATTTCCTTAATCTGTAAAGGTAGATCTGGCCAGGCTCTAGCTTCACAGGCAGAAATCTGCAGGCAAACAGCAAGAGCAAAAAGAGCTTCATTGCTTTGCCCAATATAAAATTACACAAAATAACGTGTTTTTGCTCATCCTAGTAATTCTGATCTCTTCACATTCACACAACAGTGAAGCAGTCACGACACTCGGTTAGAAGTTAGATGCTTTCTGTTGACATCTTGGGTCATCGTGACAGTCGTTGAGGTCAGTGCTAAGCAGGTTTGCTGGTTGTCATTTCATGACAGTTGTGTGTCTTGTGGTGAGAGGGTTACAGCACTTCTAGGGTCGATGTTTCTAGGGTTACAGCATCTCTAGGGTTACCATGAGCTAATTTTTTTTTCTGCTATGGGGGCATTCTCTCTATTTCCCCCCCCCCCCCCCCTTTTTTTTTGTTTTGATTTTGTTTTAGTTCAATTTTTGTTTGGCAAAATGTAAAGATGAAACTTTATCCCCTAGGATGTCTGCATTCAGAGGCACACTTAGTTAACAAGAGAGAAGACAAAGTTATCAAACAACCATAATATTCAGTCCTAATTCACATGGTGCCATGGTACATTCTTCTGAATGGCGTTTGTGATCCCAGCTGATCGATGTTCAGCTTCATGGGAAATGCAGTTTCCTCACGGTCTTGATTCCTCTGCCGTTGTTTATTGCGATGATCGCAGGTAGCAGGAAAGAAGGCTTGAGGCGACCTGCTTGTCAATTTTTTTTTTCTTATTTACTTTCATAATTATTATTTGTATTTTGTTGTTGTAATTTTTAATCTGTTTTTTAATTTGTTATTCTAATCACCTTTTTATTTTTAAACCCTTTTTTTTTTTACCTTTTTTTTTTAATTTTTTGTAGTCTATGTCTAAGAAGGAAATCTAAAGACGTTACGTTAGCTAAAGAATACCATTGAAGATTAATACCTATTCACTACAAACCTTAACATTATTACAATATTACATGGAGCGCCTTTGAAATGCTTAGGCACACAACTGAGAAGGTTCAAACCAAAAGAAAATCTCACAAGGTGAACTCATCACCAAGTACTCACACCTCAGTACAATCACCGTGCATTAACTTCCCACAAGTACTAAATGCATACCATTCACTATGCTCACCAGGAAAACCCAGCAAAACTCTAAATAACAAATCTTCACACGTTAGCACAATGGCTATGTATTAACCACCCACAAGTACCAAATGCGTACCATTCACCATTCTTATTACAAAGACTTAGCAAAACTCTAAATAGCAAATCTCTGAAAGACATGACAACCATAAATGAGAAAACTAGCACTGTTGCTTTAAATCAGAGCAGAGTTGCGGCTGAAGCCACTGGGAAGGGGGGTCGCTGGTGCGAGCCTCTGCGGGAGAAAGAGGTGGGGGCCGGGCAAGCGGCCGCCGCTGGGCTGCTGCTGCTGTCAGTGCTGCCGGTATCAGTGGTACGTCAGTCGGTACTGCCTTGGGCGGAGCCGTCGGTATCCGCGGGGGCCGGCAGGGCTGGCGGGCGGGGTGCGGTGGTAAGAACGCCGTCACCGGATACTTTGAAACACATCGTCCGGCTGCAACTCAGATAGAACTAGGGCTGCATCTCCTCCCGACAATTCTGCTCTAACTGCTGCAGCCATTCGCTGTTCTAGTTTCTATTTTTTAATACAGTTTATGCATTCTCACCACGGCTTTTGCAGCTTGATAGTGACCCAGTCCCACAGTCTGTTTCCGTAGTCTCTCCAACAAGTTTCATCAAAACAACTATCTCCGCTCGGGAAATCCCCTAAAGCGGATCCATGGGCCACAAGCCCAGGAATTACTTCGGGCGATATCTGCGCCTTATGCTTTTCTAAAAAGCATTGCAATAAGGAGAGCGCTGCCTCTCCTTCCATATTCGCCGACGTCCGCGAACTTCACTGCCACCATCCGTTACCCGTCAAGTGTCCGCTGCTCCTTTCCTCAGGCCCGCCACTGCCGGCCCGCCCGAGTTTGCCGTCGGCCTGCCGACTCTGCCCCTTGCTCCTCTTCCCCATTTGGTTGTAATTTTTGCTGTGCCTGAATAGCAGCTTTTTGTTCTGCAGCATGCTGATCGAGTGTTACCATAACCGCTCTCCATGGCTTACTATTCTTCTTAGCAGCCTTATCATCATCTATACTTTTCATCCATAAATCTTGTCCTAATTCCTTCCACAGTGTTCTATCAAAAACATCGTTGGGATCTTTAAAATATCCCAACTTCTCAGCATATTCTAACAAAGGCTCTAATTCTTTCTTTAAATCAATGCCTTTAATATTTCGCTTTTCTAAAAAGCACTGCAGTAATACGCTGCCTGCCTGCCCATATTAACGTTAATACCTGTGCGCACAGTCTCTGTCAGCAGTTCCAGGTCTACAGCGTCTTCGGCTCCCAGGCTGTCCTCCTTCTCTTTGCCCGAGTGATCAGCCTCCAGTACTGCTATCCCAGGCTGGCTTCTTGCCTCCACACTCATGAACGTACACTTAGTCCTCAAGGAACCTTCAGACTTCTCTGTGAGTCTATGACCCTCTCTGTGAGGTCGGACCCTCTCTGTGGGGTCCCATGTTCAGGTGCCATTTGTCGCAAGAAGGGGTCGCCAACGATCAATATGATCCACGAAATCCAACTTTATTGAGCATCAGACACTTCTTATATACAGTAGCCTAGCTGCCAGCCCCACCTTCTGCGGTTAAACATCCTGCTTTCCCATCCTGATGAGATAATCACAAGAATTCTGTTTTACATTCTCCTTTACTTGTTATCGCCTGTAAGGGCGTAGTGACCTTGCTTTGGTATCCTGTTATCCTTTGCAGGCAGCTGCAAGCACAGCTACAAGGCCATGGTGGCCTGGCTGCATCAACACACTAGCTTACTGTGAGCAGTAAATAACAAGATGGAGTGCGGCCTACATACTCTGTTCAAACCATTGTTCCATAGAACCATGTCTTTGCAAGCCATTCTGCAACACACCTCGAGTCTAAACCTGCCCTTGGCACAGCTTGAGACTGTGTCCTCTTGTTCTGGTGCTGGTTGCCTGGGAGAAGAGACCAATCTCTTCCTGGCTACAACCACCTTTCAGGTAGTTGTAGGGGGCAATGAGATCACCCCTGAGCCTCCTCTTCTCCAGGCTAAACAATCCCAGCTCCCTCAGCCTCTCCTCATAGGGCTTGTGCTCAAGGCCTCTCCCCAGCCTTGTTGCCCTTCTCTGGACATGTTCAAGTGTCTCGATGTCCTTCTTAAACTGAGGGGTCCAGAACTGCACACAGTACTCAAGGTGCAGCCTAATCAGTGCAGAGTACAGGGGCACAATGACTTCCCTGCTCCTGCTGGCCACACTATTCCTAATACAGGCCAGGATGCCATTGGCCTTGTTGGCCACCTGGGCACACTGCTGGCTCATGTTTAGACAGCTGTCAATCAGCACCCCCAGGTCCCTCTCTGTTTGGCAGCTCTCCAGCCACTCTGACCCCAGCCTGTAGCTCTGCATGGGGTTGCTGTGGCCAAAGTGCAGCACCTGGCATTTGGATTTGTTGAATGCCATCCTGTTGGCCTCTGCCCATCTGTCCAGTCGGTCAAGGTCCCTCTGCAGAGCCTTTCTACCCTCTGACTGACTAACATCTGCTCCCAGCTTGGTGTCATCTGCAAACTTGCTGATGACTGACTCAATCCCCTCATCCAGGTTATCAGTGAAGATATTAAAAAGGATGGGGCCCAGCACTGATCCCTGGGGGCACACCACTGGTGACTGGCCGCCAGCTGGATGTGGCACCATTCACCACCACTCTCTGGGCTCAGCCCTCCAGCCAGTTCCTAACCCAGCACAGAGTGTTGCTGTCCAAGCCACGAGTTGACGGCTTAGCCAGCAGTTTGCTGTGGGGGATGGTGTCAAAGGCCTTGCTGAAGTCCAGGTAGACTACATCCCCAGGCCTCCCCATGTCCACCAGACAGGTCACCTGATCATAGAAGGAGATCAGGTTGGAGAGGCAGGACCTGCCCTTCCTAAATCCATGTTGGCTGGACCTGAGCCCTTGGCCGTCCTTCAGGTGCACAGTTATTGCTGCCAGGATAATCCGCTCCATCATTTTTGCTGGCACTGAGGTCAGACTGCCTGGACTGTAGTTTCCAGGTTCCTGCATCCGACCCTTCTTGTGCATGGGGACCACACTGGCCAGTTTCCAGTCATCTGGGACCTCACCGCTGAGCCAGGACTGGAGGAAACTGATGGAGAGTTGGAACACGACTGTGTCGAAATAATTGAATATACTCACTCATCAAGGGAAGATTTAAAGGACCAACCTTTGACCAACCCAGATGTTGAATGGTTTTCAGGTGGAAGTAGTTTTATGGAAAATGGGTTGCGGTATGCTGCTTATGCAGTAACTTCAGTAAAAGCAGTAATTGAAGCCAAGGCGTCGCCCCCAGGTACTTCTGCACAGAAAGCTGAATTAATAGCTCTAACCAGAGCACTGACATTGGCCAAAGACAAGAAAGCCAACATTTGGACAGATTCTAGATATGCGTTTGGAGTCCTGCATGTACACGGAGCCTTACTGAAGGAAAGGGGACTACTGACTGCTAAGGGCACTAATATCAAGCATCAGGAAGAGGTAATATCTCTTTTAAAAGCTGTTCAGGAATCCAAGGAAATTGCAGTAATGCACTGTAAAGCTCATCAACTGGGGCAATCGATGATACACGAAGGAAATCGACTCGCTGACATTACTGCCCGATGAGCAGCAAAGGTAGTGACACAGCTGACTCTGATCCCCAGTAAGACTGTTCCCTCCTTACCCAAAGAACCACCTCTATACTCCCCTACTGATGATAGGCTTGCTCAATCTTTGAAGGCGCAGAAAAATCCTGATGGCTGGTATGTAACAGCAAACGGTCAGGTTGTGGTACCCATGTTAATAATGAAAGAAATCATAAATTTGAAACATAAGGAAAATCCTTGGGGAGCAGATGCTCTAGCAACATTTTTACGCAGAAATATAGTCTCGGTAAGAATGTTACCCCTTGCCAAATCTGTTCTAATGCGCTGTGATATATGTTTAAAGAATAACCCAGTAGCACGGAAACATGCAGAATTAGGAAGGCTTAGAGTTGGCAATGAACTGGGAGACTATTGGCAGGTAGATTTTGTGGAACTACCTGAAGCAAGAGGAGGATTCAAGTACCTGATTGTGGGAGTGGATACATTTTCTGGATGGCCTGAGGCTCTTCCCTGTCGCACCTGTCAAGCATCTGAAGTCGTTAAATGGCTATTACAGGAGATAATTCCAAGGTTTGGGGTACCCTTAGGTGTATCATCAGATAGGGGTCCACATTTTGTGGCTAAAGTAATCAAGGACATTAGTGTGATGCTAGGGATATCATGGGACCTGCATACCCCCTGGAGACCACAGTCTAGTGGACAAGTTGAGAGGATGAATCAGACAATAAAGCAACAACTAAGCAAAATCTGTCAGGAGACTTGGTTACAGTGGCCACAGGCCTTGCCAATAGCCTTGTTAAGAATCAGAGTTAAACCATGTAGTGGCATGGGAGTTAGGCCCTATGAAATCTTATATGGAAAACCATATGAATCTCCAGTACCAAACCCAAATACCCATGTGATAGGTAAATGTGATGGGTTGAGGCAGACCCCCTCCCCACCACAGGCAAAAATAACAACTCAGACAAACGGATTGCAAAAGTGATGGAAAGTTTAAATGGAAAGCAGTGAATGTTTACAGAAAGCCAGAAATGCAGTGACAAAAGAAATCCCAAAGCAGACCCAGGAACATCCCATCCCCACCTGAGGGTACACCCAAGACCCCCAGGGCTCCTTCTTCCCACCCCCCCACCCCCCCCTGCTAGGCTAGTCTCAGCTGACCAGATCGGAGACTGCCCATCCCCCCGTGGCCATGGGCCTAGCCAGGCCCATGACTGGGAGACATCTCCCCCAGTTACCGGGTGATGGTGAGGAAGAAAGAGGAAGTGCAAGACCCCGCACTGGATCTTACAGTGGTGCAGAGAATCATGGTAGGAAATACCTAGTTTCCTGTGTCCGCCCACTGGGCTGGACCTCTGGACCCAGGAAGTACCTCACGTAGCAGAGGGCACCCAGCCCAAACTGCAACAGTAAACAAGAGATTTATAACTATATTTTATCATTAGGAAAAACTTTGTCTTGTTTGAAAAGTGTATTGGTCTGGAACAGGCCTTTGTCTCTGGAAAACCCAGTCCGTGACATTGTTCCAGGCAACATGGTATATGTTAAGGTTCGGAAAGAGGAACCTTTAAAGGAACGATGGGAAGGTTCTTTTGAAGTATTATTAACTACTTTTACAGCTGCTAAAATTGCAGGATATGAGCCTTGGATTCATTATACTCGTCTGAAGAAGGTGTGGAATTGGGAGTCTCTGGACGTCTGGAGGACACAGCAAACAGGACCTACGACTCTTCGTTTTACTGAGTAGGATGTCTTCAGCACTCTATCAAATAGGGTGCTTGGTGGCACTTGGTGGCAATTAGTAACTGTTTGTTTGGGCTTTTTGGAAATTGTGCCTCGGTACACTGATAATGTTGCTATCATCGGGTGACGCGTAATGCTGTCTTGCTCTTTTACTCGTTATGGCAACATGACGTTAACCCAGGCACACGTTGTTTGGCAATCCATAGGGCATTTAGGGGATCGGGATATTTATGACGGTCATTCTGTTAAGCCCCAATGGGCAAGTAGAGTTCATGTTACGGTCCACACTAATAGAAATGTCAGACATTGGGGAATTACCTTTTTAGAATTTGTTACTCCAGCTTTGGGAGACACAGGTGAATATAGGTGCATTGTGCGCTCTGGTAAGGAGGCTGATTATGGGCAGCGCTTTCTACAAGATCGCACGGGTTATGGCTATGGACTCAAAGAACGGCACAATCGTTATAAGGCTGTTCCAGGTATGAATATCATCACGACTTGTGATCTCACAAGTCCTAATGAAGTTCAATGGGTTAAAATCAATACTCAAAGTCAAATTCTGTTGGAAGGGGGAAAAGGGAAATATGATTTCCAATCTGTAAATAAGGGAAGAGGGATGGACTTAATAATTTATGATATCTCTGAGAAAGATAAAGGTCAGTATCAGTGCATACATGAACATAAGGAGGATGGGGCTATGGGGCTATGGATCAATTAATGTAGAGGTGATTCAACAAAATCAATATCGTAGGAAGAGAGAATTAAAACAAGCCAACGAGCAGAAAGAAAATTTATTGTTAGGTTTAATACGAGACTTTGCAAATCTTAGGAATTTGAGCAGTATTACAGCTTGCCTGCCTTTCCCACAGGCAGCCGGGGATCCGATTTTGTGGGGGATCTTAACATCACCCCTTCTGGAAATTGAGGGAAACAAAACAGATGTGAGCGAGTCGCAAAACCTAGGCAAATAATAAAAACCATTCTGAAAAGTCTATTCACCAGCTGACAAGACAGGACTGTCTTAAACAAAATGGAATAGCTGGAGAATTTATTAGCTGGTTACAAGCAGGTAAAGGAGAATTAGGAAAAAGGAAATGTATTATATCTCGTTATGAGTGGGTCCCTGAAAAAGTAACAGAAAATGGAGTTGAATGGCAATGTCAACAGCAGAATACAACAATAAAGAAGGATTGGAATGGCATTTGGGGGACAAGTATAATTCAAAAGGTTTCATATATGGAAACCACCCCCTGGTGTGTTAAGTGGGTTGGCACGCAAAATGATACCAATAGCGTCTCTAAAACTAAAACGGCAACACAACATTTGATGGAAAAGGAACAGTTTGGGAACTGTAGCCAGTTTATACTTGTGATTCAGCAGACCCCGTCATTAGAAAGCTCCTGCCATTGGCACTAGTGATACAGTCCGGCTGTGCCTGTAGAGGATATAAACAAAACTTAGGTAAATTGAAGGACAGATTAGGAAATGTGAACCTCGATTGCACCTCGACCGTTAAGTCTCCAGCAGCCTTTGTATGGGTAAAGAGTGATGGAACCCGGATGACGCACTTCCCATTAGACGGACCAGTGACGGAAATTACCTTAGGACTCCCGACTCTGTGTCCTCTACGGAAACAGTCCCCAATACATATGTCTAGGCTAACCAGGAGAAGACGAGAGTTAAAAGACGATAATGGGGAAGAATGGCATGAGCCATCCTCCAGTGTCAAGTTTAGTTGGGCTTTAGAATCTATGTTTGCTCCAATAGCATCTTATAGGAATAGGGAAATGATATTTAGCCTTACAGGTCAAGTAGAGAGACTAGCAAGAGTTACAAAAGATGGATTTAGGGAGCTGAATATCCAGCTACAGGCTACAATGAAAATGACCCTACAAAATAGATTGGCTTTAGACTTGGTCTTAGCCAAAGAACACAGGGTTTGTGGACTATTAAGAAATCAAATTGATCACTGCTGTATTCATATTCCTAATGTTACTGAAGCAGTAGAAAAGGATATTGGCAAACTTAAGGTAATTGAAGAGGAAGATGAGGCTGAAGAAAAAGAGGAAGAAGCCAGTCGGGTCGGTAAAATTTATGGACTGGGCCTTCATATTTCTGAATGGGTTAAATCCTTGCTTGAAAGTGTAATTGTAATTTGTTTAATACTGTTAATCATTTGCTGTGTCTACCTGTACATTAAGAAAAGGATTATGCAAAATTCTGTCAGAAATACTACGATGATCAAAGCCCTGACAAGGAAACTTTGCCCACCATCAACTGACCCGCCCTCCTACCTAGCCACCACTTCAATGTGAAGGATGGATAGAAGAGACTCATCACCAGAAAATTCATGCACATATGGAAACCACGTCGGATTCGTTATACTTAACTCTCTGTTAATGTTTATTTACCCTCGGTTGTTATCTTTGTGTTACGGGGTTTATTGAATTTTTTTTGGTGGGCTTATTGTAACTTCAGATAGTAATAGTAGCTTGTAGTGAAAATACTTGCACTTATTGATAGTGAAATATTTTCAAAGGGGGGAAATGTTGAGAAATGTTAACATGAGAAATGTTTTGTAATCAAGTCTGTGAAACCAGAACACTTAGTTATTTATGATAGTTATACATCAATCTGCACTGAACTTTGCAGTACTTTGTACGTACTGTGGTCTTTATGTAGCAATATTGTAAGACATGGCAACTCCTAATGCCAGATAAGAATTGTGCTTAGCAACGAGTATCTGTAGAATTTCATGTAATGCTGTGGAATGTGTTTTGAAGATACTTATCCCATGATCTTCAAGGTTACTGCTGAGAATGAAAATTTGTATGATAAGAAGTTGTATCCAAAACTGTATAAATGCTGCTTAAAATTGTTGGCTCAGTGGAACAGTGCTTTGGACACTAGTCCTCTGTTCCCTGGCGCCAGAATAAAGCACATTGCCATCATCCTGTGCGTTAGCGTGATCCGTCTACTCACACTGGGGCTGCTTGCGCGCTGTGTATGCGCGTGGCCGTGGCGGGGAGGTGTTCCCCGCGCCACCCCTCTCCTCCCCTCCCCCCCCGCGCGAGGCCGTGACGTGGCGGCGGCAGCAGGACGCGCGGCGGTGGCGGCTGCGGGATGCCTCGGGTGGCGCCGCTCCTGCTGCTGCTGCTGGCGGCGCCGCTGCTGGCGGCGGGGAGCGACCCGGAACCCTCCCGCCGCCGAGCCGAGCTGCGGGGCCTGGCCCGGGGCAAGGTGGAGGTGAGCGCGGGTCAGGAGGGGCGGGGGTCGCGGAGCCCACGGGGACGCGGCGCGCTGACGGAGTGTCTCTTCCCTGCAGACCTGCGGCGGGTGACGGCTGAACCGCCTGAGGGAGGTAGGTGTCGTGGGTGGGGGCGGGGGCCGGCCGGGGCCGGGGCCGGGGCCGCCGCTGAGCCGTGCCGTCCGCTGTTGCCCTCAGGTGAAGGCTTTCGTCACCCAGGACATCCCCCTCTAGTACCCGCCGCGGCCCCTGCCCCGAGTGGCGCCGCACCCTGCCGGACTGCATGCTGAGCTTGGGAGATGGGATGGGACGGGAGTCGGACGGGACGTGTGGTGGGATGGGATGGGATGGGGGCGGGACGAGGGGGGATAGGACGGGATAGGGGCGGGAAGGGATGGGATGTCGGCGGGATGGGATGGAACAGAGGACAGGACGGGATGCGGAGGGGACAGGAAATGGATTGGGATGGGAGTGGGACGGGATAGGGGACAGGACAGTATGAGGGCAGGACGGCATACGGGATGGTGCAGGATGAGATGGAATTGGATATAGTCTGGGACATGATGGGATATGGGATGGGGTGTGGGAGTAGGGTAGGATGGGATGGGGGTGGATGGGGGCAGAATAGGACAGGGATAGAGGATGGGACAGGACAAGGCAGGACTATGTGGGATGGAGGACTGGAGTGAATGCAGTGGTGGACAGTGAGACAGGATGAGGGATAGGAGGGGATGGAGGATGGGGGGTATAAGACAGGATGGTTGAAGGATTGATGGAATAGGATGAGATGGAGGACAAGAGGACAGGACAGAATGGGGTATGGTGGAGGGGGAGATGGGACAGGGGATGAGATGTGTTGCAGTGGGAGGGAGTGGGATGTGACAGAGAACAGGATGGGACAGGAGGGCTGCATGGGCCTACCCAGTACTGTTCGGCCCTTAGCCCATCACCCAGCCATAACCTGGAGTTGAAACACCTGCCCGGTGCTGACCCCGAGCTTGTGCTCCTCAGCTACCGATACGAGGAGCTGGAGGTGAGTGGGCAGCACAGCAGGACCTGGGGGAGTCAGTGCCCCACTGGGTGCCAGGCTGCAATCCCTGTCTGTGTGCAGAGAATCCCCCTGAGCGACATGACCCGGGACGAGATCAATCAGCTGGTGCAGGAGCTGGGCTTCTACCGCAAGGAGGCGCCCGACGCCCCTGTGCCTGAGGAGTTCCAGTTTGCCCCTGCCAGGCCTCTGCCTACCCTCCTGTCTGCCCCAGCCCCTGGCGCTGACAGCAGGACCCCACCTGAACAGGAGAAGGAAGAACACCCCGACCTGTAGCAAGGGGTGCTGCAGCCAGTACCCAGCACCTGGGATAAAGGTGAGGGAGCAGCTGGGCACAGTGCTGCCAGGTGGCAAAGGTGCCCCCTCAGCTGTTGCTCAGTGCCATGTAGCCTCTGCTCCAAAGATGCTTTGAGCACCTCAAGCCTTGAGCAGGGGCTTCCCAGGCGTTGTGGACATTCCAGGGGTCCTGTGTGCCTGTCATGGCCCTCCCTCCCCTGCAGCCCAGCCTCCCTGGCTGGCTGAGAGGAGCAGGGCTCCTTGTGCTCCCTTGCCATGCTTCGAGGTGTGGCTGAATCCCAGTGCTGGGTGGCAGCTCCCTACCTGCATGGGACAGGATGAAGCACTCAGCAGAAAGCCCAAGGTGCTGAGAGTAGATGTGCTAAGTCCAGGAGGTAGGAGAGCTGCTCCCAGGGAGGGGATGGCTTCACAGCTTAGCAGGGTTGTCTCATACCAACTCCCCAGTAAAGCCTTTGCACAGGATCAGCTGCACTGCATCATCCTTCCAGGGAGGGTTCAGTGGGGCACATCCTGCACTGCTCTGTGCAGAGCACTGGCAGGACCAGAGTGTCCCAGAGGAGGGAAGGGGTGGCAGGTTCACAGCCACCACTGGTGAGCCAACAAATGTCCCACACACCAACCATGCTCTTCCTGTGCCACTCTCTCCCTGGCATGATGGAGGTGAGGCACCACAGCTCAGGATGAGCTGCTCTGGTGGGGCACAGGGGAGTGGATGTGAGCCAGGAGAGGGTCCCAAAGTGCAGAGCCAAAGCCCAGAGGCTGTGCTCTCCCAGCAGGGATCCCTGGCTCTTGGCTGGGAAAAGCATCAGAATGCAGCTGTGGTATCTGCAGACCTGGTTTTGCACAGCCTGGGGTCTCCTCCCTGGTGGGGGCAGTGAAACAACCACCTGTGGTCAGGGTAGGGCATTGATGGTGCCCCTTGGCTCTGAGCATCTTCCTTGAGCAGAAGCAGCACCTGCAGTGCATCTCCCCCTGCCCAGGTGAGCAGTGGGGCTGCAGCCAGGACTGCCAGCAGCCTCTGGGCACTGTGGCATCCACTGTAGTGGGAGCAGCAGTGTGGCCAAGGAGCAGGAGCCGAGGCATGACCCTGTAGAATAAACCTTTATTGTCTGGCTGGTGTTGGTAGGTGGCAGTGCAGGCATACGGACAGTGCTGGAGGGGTGAGTGGTGTGGAGCACGGGGTGCCCTGAGCTGGCAGGAGAGCAGGGGCTGCTATCCCAGCCCTTCCTTGTGCCCCCTACTTCCCCCTGTCTCCCTGCCATCTCCACAGCCCACTTACAGGGTGCACGTGTGTGGTAGGAAGCAGGGTGTCGGTAGGGGGCTGTGGAACTCTCCCCAGGGAGGTGGCACCAAGGTGGGCAGAAGGGCTTCCTTGCAGGGGGCCAACCACTTGTGGCCCAGGCTGGGCTGAACAACCCTGCTTCACCACCAAGCCATACCAGTCCCAGGCCTGAGGGCACAGGTGTGTCCAATCCCTCCCCCCAGGTTCTGCCCTTGGGGCCAGAGAACTCCTGGAGAACAAATAACTTAACAGAGGGAAGCAGGGCAGGCAAAGCCAAGCTGGGGGAGCGTCCTGAGCAGTGCCTGCCTACAGCTGGCTGGGGCAGAGGGAGAGCCAGGGTGGTAGAGGCATGGAGTTGCCCCGGTGGCAGAACCCCATTTCATTCCCAGTCCCATGTGCCCCCCGGCCCTTCCTGGGGCAGGCAGCTCCCCTGGCTGCCAGCAGCCCCGAGGGCAGGGGGCAGCAGTGCAGGCTCCTAGCACTCCTTCTGCCTCATGCGCAGCTCGTGGCGCCGCAGGTGGTTGTAGAGGGACTGCACGTAGGTGAAGACACACTTGGCATCCGGCTTCTTCCCCATGATCATCATATCCTCTACCTCCACCAGGGGAACGCAGTCCGCCAGCATCCTGCAGAGATGAAGCCATCAGCACCGCCCCTGCCTGGGCTGCCCCGCCCCAGGGGCTGAGACCTGGGGGGACCCCATGCCACCCAGGGCTTGCTGGTGTTGGGCACTAGTGCCCTCAGCCCCGGTTCGGTTTCTGCCTGCCCCCATAGTACCGACGGTCCCTGCTACTCCTGGCACTGGGAAAGGGCACAAGATACCTGCAAATGGGACTGCCTGCCTGCAGCCCCTGCCACACTGGTGCTCTCTGCCCCAGCTTTTGGTGCTGGCAGTCAGCCCCTGCTCAGGCTATGTGCACCCAGCTCCTCCTGCAGCTGATGCCAGTGCATTGTGGGGCAAGACCTACGTGCCTGGCCACATATCTGTGCTGTGTCTCCCCTGCCCCCCAACTCCACCAGCTGCTCCAGGCAGACGTGTGTGTGTGTGGGGGGGTCCTCATCACACACTGCTCCTTATTTCTGCTGCAGGCTCTGGCCCTGCTCTCCTGCCTTCCCCTAAGCTCTGCCAACATAGTTCCTACACCTGTCCTGGACTGGAGCCCAGAGGAGGTGCCAGCCTCAGGCACAGCACAACTGGAGGGGTGGGCACTGCCTAGTTTCAACTAGCTCAGGACTGGCCTGTGCCTATGACCTCCCAGCCTGGGGTCTGTGTAGGGCCCTGCTCCAGCAGCTGCCAAGCTTGGAGGGATGCTGGTAGAGCAGCCATGGCTACATCGCTGTCTTCACCCTAGCTTCTGCCACCCTACCAAAGGGGAAGCAGACCAGCTCTCACCCTGCCAGCAGCACCCAAACAGCTCCCTGGGCTACAGGTGCCATGCCTCTTCCCCAGCGGAGGGCACTTGGGCAGCCATGGCAGAATCAGCTTGCAGGGGCTGCAGTATGGCTGGTGCTCACTGTATGGTGTCACTGCACCAGTGAGCAGGGCATGGAGGAACAGAGGCCACTTCCATCCTCAGAGGAGCAGAGGCCACTTCCATCCTCTCACCTTTCTGCTGGGGGCTGGTGAGCAGGTGCAGAAGCCCTACCCAGGTCCCTGCGCCTTTGTCAGGCAGTGTGGTAGATGCCAGCACTCACCAGAGGACAGAGTGCTGAGTACCCCAGGCTGCTGTTGATAATGTCCAACATAACCATGAGTGCCCAGGCACAACAAGGGCTGCAGGCTGGCAGCCCTCACTGCATGGCTGGCCCAGCTGCTCTGGCACTGGGACCACCCTTGGGCAGGGGTTCTACCCCAGTGACAAGGGGCACTGGACAGCTCTGAGCACAAAGAACATCTGAACCCCAAGCTGCCACACAACACTCCCCTGAGTCCTCTCACCTACCCAGGCTGCAGTAACCTTGCTGCACACCTCAGCACCCCCAGCACAGCATAGCCCAGCACAGCTGCGAAGGGACCACCAGCTGGTGCCAGCCCCCTGGGAAACACCAGGGCCAAGGAGAGGAGAGAGCCTCCCCAGCTCAAGAGGTCTGCTGTTACCCTGCTCCCAGCCCCTGTCCCAACTCTCACAGGAAGCTTCTGCTGTGCTGCAGGCGATGGGCTCCAAGCCCACATCCTGGATTCAGCCACCCTGCGGTGGGGGTGGGCCACGCTCAGGGCCTTAGGAAGATCCCAGCCCGACCTCCAGAGGCTCTTTCACTGCTACCTCTGGCTCCAGGTCTGACGGCAAAGCAAGAGCAGTGCAAGGAGAGCAACTCTGCCCTTATAAAGCCATTGTTTGGGCGCCGGTGTGCTGCTGGTGCCTGGAGCCTGGGGGAGCAGCAGCTCCAGTGCCAGCTGGGATGCCCCTGAAGACAGGCACAAACACTGCAAGACGAGGCAGGACCCAAGCCTTGAGTCACACTTTCCAGGCTCCCCACTCTTGCCCATATATGAGCAAGCAGCACCTCGTGGGCAGGGCCCCCATGCCCACGCCTGGCTTCCACCGCAGGGGCTGCAGCCTCCCCTTCTAGCTGGGGTCAGCAGCTCCTGCACACCCCGGGCGGGGGTGGGGGTGAAGAAGGCGCAAGCAGCAGCAGCACTGGGGCATTGCTGGGGGGGTTCACCTGCACCCACCAGCACTGCTGGGGCTCACTCTGCCACACGGCAACCCGGAGCGGGACCCCAGCACCTAATCCTGCATCTAGCTCAGCCCACAGGGAGGGAAGAGCAGCTGCGGCTCAGCTCCTGCTGCTGCCCTCTCCCTGTGGCTGCAGAACCGACAGCCCCCTGGGCTGACACGGCCTCCCCCTCTCCCAACAAAGCCCCGCAGCTGTTATACTGTGGGTTCAGAGGCCACCTGGCTGCCTCTATCCCCGTCCTGGCCGCAGCTCGGCCCCTCCAGCCGCCGCTGCCCGCGGCACCCACTGGCATCCCCCAGCCTCTTCCCTAGCCGTGGCGGCTGCTCCCCGGGGCAAGCAGCCAGGCAGCGGGGTGCGGGCAGATTATTTGGAGGGGAAGGTTCTCACCATCGCTCCTGGGGGGGTGAAAATGGGCTACGACTTTTTGGTTTTTACCAGCCCCTTCTGGACCAGGCAGCGATAGAATTCCTGAATGTATGTGTACACACACTTCCAATCCGGCTCGCGCATCCGGACCATGTCCTCCACGTCCAGCAACTGCGGACAGTCTGCGTGCTTCCTGGGGGCAGGGAGAGAGAGGGGCAAGCCAGTGACCACAGCCCAGTTGGGGGAGGGGAGGAAGAAAGAAAACAAAGAGACACAGATCAATGCAGTTCCCACCCCTCCCCGCCCTGCCGGGCAGATGCTGCTCTGCTCTCGCATGCTCTGGGGGAGAGAGGGTGGGGAGCGTGATGCAGGGACGGGGAGGCTCCAGGCACCACCGCACCGAGGCCATTCAGTGAGGTTTGGGGAGCGCGGGGGGCACAAGCAAGGGAGAGGGGAGAGCAGGTGAGTGGCGTGGAGAGGCGTGAGGTCCAGAGGGAAGGACAGATGGAAGAGGAGGAGGAGGAGTGAGGTGTTCTGGTGCCAGGTGCTCGGGGAGCTGGTTCCAGAGCAGAGCGGCACTCTATAGAGCCCTGATATAGAGCTGCCGGGAGGATGGTGGGGGCGAGCCCAGCCCTCCTGCCCAGCTCTGCTTGGAACCGCATGGCACAGCCCTGGTGCAGGAAGCTCGGGAGAGGATGCTCACAAGAGCTGGAGGAGGAAGGACGAGAGGCCACCTGGCTTCCAGGCCCGAGAGATCGATGGCTCTCTCAAGTCCACGCACCGGTTCCCCAATTAAGGCAAAAAGTCCATTAAGAGGAGTGCCAAGAGCCAGGCACGTGGCCCACTTCTTGCTCCACCAAACAGCACCACGGCACCCGGGGAGCTCCTGCGAGCTCCCAGCTCAAGCCACCACTCTGAGTGGGACTCCCACCGGCCTGGCCCTGCCTCTGGGCAGGCTGCTGGCTGGGAGTAGGAGTGGGTGGAAGAGAGACAGAAGGAAGGAGAGAGGGGCTGGCTGCCAGCCCTTCAGCTGGATGCACTCCCATCTCTCAGCACCCAGGAAAACCAGAAGCAAAAGGGGAAGGGAAAAGACTGGAGAAGCTGCGATGGTGTTTGAGCCCCTATGGACTGTGACAGGAGGCACCTGGCATGGACAAACTCTGCCCTCAGCTCCCCAGGGGCTGCCATCCCACGCCTGGCACCCCAGCATAGGACACACTGCCTGTGGCTGGGTGTGCTTGAGGGGCTGCTGCCCTGCCTTTCAGCTGCTCTGCCACCCAGGAAGCCCAGCCCCTCACACCTCCCCTCACCACATCAACACTGGGCCGCGCTGGCTGCATCCACACAGCCTCCACTTTTCCCCTGGCGCTGTGGCCTCTGCATCAGGCGGGGAGGAGCGATGCCACCAGGCACCCACCTCCAGCACCACCACCCCTTGGCAGCAAGCAGGAGAGCTGCCACGGAGCCCACTGGAGGGCAGGGGAGCTACATACTCTGCGGAGGAGAAGGCCACCTCGAAGTTGTGTCGGCGGTTCTGGGGTGACAGCTGGCTGTAGTCGAAGGCGTCAGGGAAGAAGTTGTGAACCAGGGCACAGAAGGCCATGCCATCGCTCCAGCTGGACGAGAAGTTCTGGATGTCCACGTGCTGCCGGGGGACAGAGAGTCAGCAGGGCCTGAGCCACCAGCCCCTAGGGCACAGCACGGGGAGAGGAGGGTGGCACTCACCTCGTAGCCCCGGGTCTTGGCTCTGCACCAGTCCAGCAACATCTGCTTGATGCTGTTGGCATTGGGCACGCCACAGCTGGAGGAGCGCTGCACCGCGCCGCGCGCCGCTGCAGGGCCGGGAGAGCTGTGGTGGCAGGGGAGAGGAGGGGAGATGTTAAAATATGTCACACACACCCCCCTGCAGCTATCCTGCCCCCAGCCCAGCCTCACCTTCCACCCTCTTTCTGCAGCTTCTCCATCATGGCCTTGCGAGCCTGGGAAGCTGATGTCTTGGGGAGGCTCTGAGCTTTCATCAGCTCCTTCTTCTTCTCGGCCTGGCGGCGCTCCAGGGCAGCCAGGCTGCTCTGCCTGGAGGCACTCTCATCCTCACGGTCAAAGATACTGGGGGAGACACAGACAAACCTAAGAGGGCCTGCAGGCAGCCCAGGGAAGGGCACAAGGTGGCCTCAGCCCATCACCAGGCACCACACTTTGGAGACTTCTGTACTGCTGGGGCAGAAGAGGAGTGGCTTGAGGTTCCCTGCTGGCAGACACATCTATGTGCCCATGGAGGCACACGTGGGGACCACCAGAGACAGAAAGTGTGCCCCAAGGACCAGGAGGCTTTGGAGACATCCCCACAAGCTACACAGAGAGGGTTTATGAAAGCAGATGGCTGACAGGGACTGTTTGGGGCTGGCCCAGGGGAGGCACCCCCCACTCACCTGCCTGTCTTCTTGGAAGAGGAACTGTAGGACGACTTGGTTTGAACAAAGGTGCTGTTGCCAGCTGCAGAGAGAAAAAGAGAGAGACCTTGGGCAGGAGCCAAGGGAAATGGCACCAGGCAGGCTGGGGGCTGTGCTTCTGCCACAGGCAGCAATGGCTGGGCAGCAGCAATGCCCCTGGGGTTAGACCCAGAGGATGCTGTGGGGAAAAGGTAGTACAAAGCTCTTACTGTCTGATCTCTTCACATAGCTTGACTCCATGGTTGTGGTACGGGAGGTCTTGGTGCCATCACCTGCAGAGGGCAAGGCAATGAGACAGGGGAATCAGCTGGTACCAGGAGGCAGTGGCATTCACCAATGCTCACTGCTGCCAAGCCCCCTTTCAGCCACATAGTGCAACAGGAAGAAGCCCCAGAAGGCAAAGCCACAGGTAGGGCAGGCAGAACCATGGGCAGGGCAGGCAGAGGAGGGAACAGATGGCATGTGCCCCCCAGGCTGAGCAGAGGCCAGTGCAGAAGCAGCAGGGAGCTGGAGCATCCCTCAGCCTCCCCAGGACTGGAGAAGTTTGAGGACAGGAGACAGGCTTAGTGTCCACACAAGGCTCCTGCCACCTCAATGGCAGAGCTGGATAGGAAATCACCAGAGCAAATCCCTTAAAGATCCCCAGACAAGCTCTGGGCTAAGCCACAGGAGACACAGCAAACCTCAGCCCTGACCCCCTCTCCTGTGCCCAGCAGAGAGGAGCCAGAGCCAGGAAAAGGAGCAAGAGCAGCCAAGAGGAGCTGCAATGGCACAGCCCCAGGAAACAGTGCCCAGCCTCCCAGGGGGCAAGCATGCCACCTCTGCTGGGCAAGCGAGGCCTGGGCACCCCCAAGCCAGCTCGTACTGGACTGCACGAGGCGCTCGGTCTTGGTGATGGTGCTGTGTGCTGAGCCGTCGGCAGACTGGGAGCTCTGCGTGGTGGTGGTCTCGGTGGCAGTGCCGGTCCTGCCCACCACAGCCTGGCTCCTCATCTCCTGCAGCCGCTGGTCCCGCTCCTTCTCCCGCTGGTCTGCGAGCACAGGAGGGAGATGGCATCAGCAGCTGGGGATGGGTACAGCAGCCATGGTCCTTGCCACACATGGGGGTCCTGCTGGCTGCTGCCAGGCCAGAACTGCTTTGTGGGGTGGATGACGTCCTCGGCCTAGCACAGCCAGGGGTGCAGCAGAAGACCTGCCAAGTGCCTCCTGCTCCACCACAGCTGGCCAGCCCCACTCCAGCACCCTGCCAACTTCACCCATAGTGCCAGGGCCAGTACCTCGCTTGCGCTGGCGCAGCTCTCGCATGGCATTTCGGATCAGGCGCCGCTCCTCAAACTCCGTCGTCTGATCCAGCTGCAGGAAACCCAGGTAGGCATCATCCCTCTACCACCACCTTGGGGTGCCCCTCACCCTTCCCCACAAGCCCAGCAGTAGAGGAGGTACCATCTTATCCAGAACATCTTCATCCTCAATCCTGTTCAGCTCCTCGATGTTCAGCTTGTTCCTTCTCTCCAGCTCCCTTGCCTGGACCTTCTCCATGCCATTGGGCATCTCTGGCTCTAGCCTTGGCACCTGGTGCTGCTCCACCACCACCTCTGGCTCCATCTACAGAGAAAGCACTGTGCAGATGAACCCCCACCAGCCCAGCTCAGCCATCCTGGCTTTCCCACACCCCCACACTGCTCAGGCATCAAGCCCCACATTGCCCTGAGTTTTGCCCAGTGCCAGGGCCGCTGAAGATGATGTGCCACATGCGATGCAAGAGCTCACAGCCTGTGGGAGGCTGCAGGCATCTGCGGCGACCCAAGCAGGGAGGAGAGCACAGCCTCCTCCACCGCAGCACCCCTGCCCCAGGAGGGCGTGGTAGCCTCTGGACCCACTCAGAGTGTGGCTGCCAGAATGCCCCCAAACGTTCTCCACCCTCATCACCACAGCCTGCCAGGACATTTCAGCAGGTAGGGGCTGCCCAGGTGCTCCCAGGTTGGGCAGTACCTGGTGCCCAGCAGCATGGGCAAGGTACTAGCACAGCCAGTGCGTGCCATCAGCAGCAGGATCGATTGCTAGGGCATTAAGGGACTTAGCGGAGGGAAGAGCTTGCGCAGGAGATCCAAGAGCTTCCCCCGCATCCCAGCGCGGGACCCAGGCCAGCTCGGCCCCTGCAGCCGGAGCACGACCAGAACACCAAGTCCCTTTCAGCACGACCCCCCAGCAATGCGCGGCAGGCAGCAGGCCAGGCCCGGAATAGGGCAGGGAGGCAGCAGGGAGGCAGCAGGGAGGTGCCAGCCCGGGGCCGAAGCACAGCCCCGCCGCACACCTGGCCCCAGCCTGCGCCCTGCCACCCCAGCCTGGCACCCGGTCCATAGCACAGGAGGTAACGCTGGCCGCATGCATCCGTGCCACCACCTGTGCCCCGCCGCTGCTGGGGGCAGGCGGGGGCAGGACAGCTGCGAGCAGCCTCCGGCACGCCGGCAATGCGGAGCAGGCAGGCGCTGATCTCCCACTCGCCCCCCGCCCCCGACAGCAGCCAGCCCGAACGGTGGTAGACCCCAGCGCCACTGCGTCGCCCCTCTACGCCATGCCCACAGTCCCACCTCGTGCCAGGGTCTTTGTTTCGGCTCCTGACATCCTTGGGGTCGCTGGGAGCCCTGTGGTGCAGTGCTCCCCTCCTGCCCGCCCGCCTCCGGGGGCTGCCGCGGGGCAGGGCTGCCTGCGCTCACGGCGCTGTTGCTCCGGGAGAGCTGCAGGGTCGATTGCTGGCGAGTGCTGGAGAAAGCGGGCGGGTGGGCCATGGGGCCGCCGGGCTCCTCCGTGCCCTTAAAGTGGGCGCAAGGGTCCTGTGCTTCCAGAAAGAGGGTGCTGAGGTCCTCCCCGGGGCACTCCTGCGGCGCTAGCTGCGGCACCAACAGGTCGAGGCGGCGGCCCAGGCACGCCAGCTCTGCCCGCAGCTCCAGGTGCTCCTCTTCCAGCGCCTGGAGCGTCCGTGCCAGGGGCTCCACCAGCCGCAACGCCTGCTCCAGCTGCCCTTCCACCACCCCCCGAAAAGCTCCCAGCTCCCGCCGCAGCTCGGCCAGCTCGGCCGCCCCGGCCTGCACCAGACCCTCCATGCCGACCCCCGGCATGGCTGCGGCGAGCCCTGCTCAGCTGTCCTCTGTCCTTTATAGGGGCGTCGGGGGCACCACCCCCGGCTGGAGGCCGGCCCGGCCCGGCTCGGCTCCGCGCCTGCTGGGCTATTCTTGGCGCGGTGGCCAGGGGTCCCGTACAGGGGTGCTGAGGCAAGGCACCAACAACTGGCAGCATTTCTAGCTCCAGAACCAGGTGGCTCAGTGAGGGGCAGCCTCGAGCCCTGGGTGGCTCCCAGTGCCCTTGATGCCAGGCTGGGCCGGGAGGGCTGATGGGGCACAGCAGTTGGGGCCTCATAGGGGATCTGCCCCAGACTACTGCCCTGCTCCAGGCCAGGGCCCACCCTCACACCCTTGTGCTCGAGTGCCCTCCCTCCTCTGGCCGACGTCACCCCCAATGCTATGCCATCTCCACCCCCAGGCTGAGGCAGCCACCAGCCATGATTTGTTGGGGGGCCTCCATCCATTCTCCCACGCTGCCTGCTGAATGCCCCAAGGGGAGCAGGTCCGTACCCAAGGGGCACGGACAGCACTCTGCCAGTGAGAGGACCTGCTGCTGCACCCCTCTGCTCCCTCCAACCCAGCCCTACCTGGCAGGGCTGCCAGCACCGCTGCCACCTCCTCCTTCTCGCCTGCCCCCCAGGAGCACACCTGGAGGCTGTGTCTCCAGCCAGGCAGCTGATGGGTCCCAATCCCCCCCTCCCCCCCTTACCGGGCAGTGCCACTAATACCTTAATGAGAGCCGACAGGGTGCTCAAGCCAAGCCTGCCCAAGCGCATTAGCGCCAGGAAGTGCCCCCTCTGCCCACGGGCAGCAGAGCCTGCTGGCTGCTGGGCACTGCCAGCTTCACCCTGGTGAGGGCAGAGCCAAGGTTGGAGTGAGCCCATGGCAAGGGGGTTGGAACTGGATGACCTTTAAGGTCTTTTCTACCCCAAACCACTCTATCATCCATGAACAGCACCTCGGCCGGGGCCAGTGCCATGCCTGCAGAGGCAGTGGGGTGAGCTGGGCACATGCAGGGCCTCCAGAGAGGCAGCACCACACTTGACATCCCAGCTGCTGCCAAGGCTGCGTGCACAGCGCCTCACATTACCCTAGATGGCCAGGAGCAGATAAAAGCACTTCAAGGGCTGCAGGCACGGGGGCTGCTCCCTAGGCACACCCAGCCCAGCCACCTCCAGCACCTGAGGGGGGGGAGGGGGCTGCACCCCACTCTCCCCTCAAAACACAGCAAAAGGATTTTTTTTTTGTTTTTTTTCCCAGTTGTATCCAAGAATTAATCCCAGTCCATGGGCTGCTGCTCTGCTGCCAGCTCAGGATTACAAAGCAGGAGGAGGCAAAACTTCATCTTGTAACTCCAGATTGGGTCAGGGACCCTCAGGAACTTCCACCCCCTCCCCCCAGCAGGCTCTCCAGTGGCACAGGTGTGCTCCATTGCCAGGAGGGAAAACAATGAGTTCCACCCCCCCCGAGTTTCTGCCACCCTAAAGGGTGTTTAAAATAGGAGACAAATAAAAGGCTTCCTGAACCTATCCCTACCCCAACCCTGCAAGCATCTGCATGCAGAGGGCACAGCCCAGGGTGCAGGGGTCTCATGGAGCTGCCAGGGCTGTGCGTCAGGGCACAGACCCCGGAGAGAAAAACTCATCCAGACATCTGCCAGAGCTCCTGCCAGCACCAACCTGCCCACCCCAGCCAACACTCCCAACTCCACATCCAGGAGCCCTCCCAAACTGTGCCCAAATGGGACACAGCTGCATGGTACCAGCCCTTCTGGACACTCACCTTGGTGACATTGGTGCTGATGCTGCTGATGGTGCAGACAGTGGGGGCACCGCTGGGGACTGTGGTGATGCGGATGGGGGTGTTCCGCAGCCCCAGGGTCACCTCTGCAAGGGTAGCAAAAGGCACAAGGGGTTTGTCCCTAAGCTCAGCTCAGCCTTTTGCCTGGCAGGTGGCTCTGTCTGGGCTGCCTGCCCGCTGCATGTAGCCTGCCTTTGTGGTGGGCACTTATCTCTGGGCTCAGGGGGAAGCCTCTGGGGCAGCCAGGGGACACAGAAGCCAAGCTCCCCCTCACCACTCTGGCTTTCTTTCCTCCTATTCCTCCCCAGGGAAAGGTATTTTCTACAGTGCTTTATCTGGAGCCAAGGCCCCCTGGCATGAGGGGGTGGCTGCAGGACCATCCTGAGCTGGCTCCATCTGTGTGCCAGGCAGGGCTGGGTAAGGAGCAGCATTGAACCAGACGCCAGCCAGCAGCAGGGATGGGACACAGCAGGACAGTGTGGACCTCCCAGGAACAGCAGGTCAGTGGCAAGGAGCATGAACATGGGGCAGAGGATGAGGCAGGGCTGTGGGGACAGGACAAGGTGGGTGCTGGGCAGGGACTCTGGGCACAACGGTGGCAGAGCAGTGGGGATGGGGACAGACCATAGGTTCCAGAAAGCCTTCCAGGACTGAGCTGCCCTGAGCAGGCTACACACTGCTGCCAAAGGGTGAGAGGGCTGCCAGACATGCTCCTGCCCTCAGCCTCTGCTTTTCTGGCAGTGCCCATGGCTCAGCCTCCAAGCTGTCAGCACCCAAATGCCACTGCCGCTCTTGTGTCCTCTCAGTGCCTGTCTGGCCTACAGCTACCCACCTGCCTGCTGTTTTCCACCTGCTCACTGCTGCCCATGCCCCTGTTAGTGCCCAGCTGCCCACCAGCAGCCATTTGCTCCACTGCCAGACCACTCGTGTCATCCCATCAGGAGCACTGTGATGCCACTGTTGTACCACAGTGCTTGTGGCCCTGCCTGTGCCTGCTTGCTGGCACTCATGGCCCCCATGGTGGCTGCCTCCCCCGCGGGTACCCTTCTGTCCACCTTTCTCAGCCTCACCTCCCTGATGACCACTCGTGCCCTGTGGTGCCCAGTTGCCTGCAGTGCCCAGCTTCCCTATCCCATCTGTGCAACGAGTGTCCTCTGCCCATTGTTCCCAACTGGTCTCCCGATGGACGCCACCTGTGCTGCCCATCCTCCTCCTCCTCCCATCCCATCCCGCCCCTCCCGTGGGTACCCCAGCCCGGCGCCCACCTGCCCGCTGGCCGGGGGCGGCCACGACGCGGGGTGTGAGAGGCTGAACGCGCCCATCCTTGATCTCGATGGTGAAGTAGGTCTTCATGCCGTCGAGATCGGGGCCGGGGCTAGGACCGGGACGGGGACCCGCACAGACCGGGGCCGGGCGCTGCTCTGCACCTCTGCCGCTGCCGCCCCGTGCGTTTTGAGCGGGGCCCGGCGGGGCCGTGCGGGGCTCCCGCTGCCATTGGCCGGCCCCGGCCCGCCCCCCCGAGCCGCCCGCCCCCGCCGGGCCGGCCGTTGCCGTCGCGGCGCCGAGTGCCGGCCCCGGGCCCGCCGGGGTAAAGCGCTGGGCGCGCTCCCGCACCGAGGCCGCCCGCGTCGGGGCTGCGGAGGGGCTTGGCTCTGTAGGGGACAAGGGTCAGCAGGGTCAGCAGGGCTGCAGTGACCCACGGGTGGCTCTGCCACACATGCTGCACGTCCCTCTTTGGATCCAGCATACATGCAGCCCACGGGGGTGCCCTCGATGATGCATGCTGCCTCCCCATCCCGGAGTGCCCCACCACGCATGCTTCCCACCCCCAGGGTGCCCACACGATGCAGGATGCCACCCCTTGCCTCCAGGTTCTTGCCCACACATGCTGTATCCCCCAGGCTGGCTGCTGCCCCATAGAGCTTTTGCCCCTTTGCTCCTGGCTGAGGCCTGGTTGCTTGTGCAGATTCCAGACAGGGGGCAAGAAAGCAGGTGGGCAGGCAGCTGTGGGCAGCCAGCAGCGTGCTACTAGCACAGGACTCCTGCCATGCCTGCCCAGGCTGCACCGAGGATCTCCTGCCACCGAAGAGCAGAGAGCAGAGGCAGCTGTGGCTGGGACCTTACCAGTGCAGCCAGCAGGGTGCCGGCTGGAGGAGGACTCCTGCTCCCTGCGGTGAGTACCGAGCCGAGCTGGGGTCCCTGGGGTGAGCACTGACACTTGGCGGGTGGCAGGGCAGAGATGCAAGGAAGAGGACAAGGGAGGCAGGGTGAGCACGGGTACAGGCTGCTGTTGCCATCCCCCACCCCCCCTCTGGCACAGCACACGCCAGGGTCCCCCCACCCTGTCACCCCACACCCCCCAGGGGGTAGTGCCAAACTTGTAGACTGCTTTTGCAGCCTGGGCAGCTGGCACTGCAGTACCAAGGCATGCCACAGAGACTGGGGTCTGGGATGGACGCTGAAAGATCAGGATCACCTCTGCATCCACCAGGCCCTGGCAGACCAGGGCCAGCCCAGCACTACTTCTGGAGAAGGCAAGGGGGTCCAGGGGCTCAGCCTCCACCCAGGAAGCACCCAGGGTGCAGGTGGGCACTGAACAGGCAGCGCTTTGGCCTGGGGCCAGAATCAGTGATGTCCAAGCTGGGGTCTCGGCCCTTCCCTGGCACCCAGATTTGAGCCCCAAAGTGAGGCAAGGAGGGTCGGGTCCTGCATGTTTCCCTCTGCCCTGGGGCTGTGCCACACTGCAGCCCACCCCCTCCAGCATCTCCCCAGGGGTTCTGCCTTCCCAAGAGCCAGCAGACTGCTAGTGCCTATTTGAGGGAGGGGACCTCCACCTGCAAGGGTGGCTTCAAGTGTGAACTCTGACCCTGGGGGGGGCAGAGAGATGCTTTCTGGGCTCCCCCCCCAGCACAGGGCACAGCTGTAGGGATGTTTTCCCCAGCAGCAGAAAAATGACAGCTGGTGACCGCTGCCATCCCTCAACACTGCAGGGAGGACCCTGAGGGTGCTGAGCCCTGGCCGGGCCAGCGAGTGCAGCCCCGGAGGGGGGTCAGGGCCAGCTGGCGCAGGGCTCCTGGCCTTATTGGGACAAAGAATGCAAAAGGCCTGGGTTTGCTGCCGCCACCCATTCCCTTTCATGGCCCTCCTGCTGCCCAGCCTGCAGCTGGGGCACTTGGTGAATAGCCAGCCTGGCACCCCACTCCCTGGGCACCCAGCCGGGGTCGGGACAACCACCACCACCACCACACAGCTGAGCAGCAAACGGCCCCTGGCTAGGGGTGGCCTGGCCACATCCTGCCCACACATTCCTGCCTCAGCCTCTGTGGGCTGGAGTCAGGTCCCCAGGGACAGCTCTGCTCCCCACGCTGCTGGCTGCGCGTGCTGCAGGGCAGGGGGACAGCGGGGGGCACCCCCTGGGCAGCACTGGGGGGGGAGCACAGCCCCAGCACTGCCTCCCTGTGGGGCTGCACTTACCCACAGGCAGCTCCCCACGCCGGCCGGCCGGCCCCACCACTTGGCTGCACACCCTGACACTGAGCTGCACGGAGAGAAAGGGGCACAGCACTCAGCTGGGGGGGCACACACACCCCCACCACACTGCCTGCATCCACAGGACCACCAGCCCCTGGGGCAGCAGGGCCCCAGCCTCTGCCAGCCTCTGTACCTGGCTGCTCTGGCTACCAGCACTGGGCAGCTGCTCAGCCTGGTGGCTTTGTCCCTCCGTGGGCTCCCGGGCAGCGGCAGAGCTGCCCAGGCTGCCTTCTTTCCAGGCTGTCTGATTCTGCCCTTTGGGCTGGGCAGTGCCCAGGGGGCGTGGCTGGTCCTGCTCCAGCTCCTTGCCACCATCTTCAGGTTCTGGGCCAAGCTCTGGGGCTGGCTGCAACTCCAGGACCACAAGGGTCCCCGAGACTGTGGCTGTGGGGAGAAAGAAGAGGCTCTGGGTGGGGAAAGCCTGTGGCTGCCTGCAGAGCATCCCTGCTCCCACAGCCCCACCAGCCACCTGGCTCCCTTGCCCGCACCACTGGCAGACACCACGCTGCCCTCTTCCTCCTCCCACCCCTGCCCACAGCTGGCTCTGGTGCTGCTCCAGCCCTGGGAATGCTCCTGGACAGGGCTTTTGTGGGGACTCACCCTGGGTACTGGGTTTCTGAAGGTCTCCTGTAGGCTGTCTGTGTAACTCCTGCATCCCAGCTGGGCCATGCTCCTGCTCCACCATCTCATCTGGCTCATGGGCCTGGGGAGAGCAGTGTTGGCCTGTATCACCCTGAATCATCCTTGCTCCCTCATCTGGCCAGGCACTGTGGCCTCTTCTTATGCCACCCAGGTCTCTGCTTCCATCCTGCCAGGGAGGGACAAGCCACCTTCTGCACAGGGGTCACTGCAGGAGGCTGGATGGGGGGCAAGTAGCATCCCCACACCCTGCTGCCTCCTGGGGCTGATAAGTACCAGGGCTTGGAACAAGGAGTTCGCTCTTGCATCCCTCTGTGGCCTCTGCCCTTAGGACACTGTCCAGCTAGAAGCTGGGAGGAGAGACAGCCCCTCCCTACCCAGTGCCCATGCTCCCTTATGCCCCCCAGCCCAGGCACCTTGGGGCTCCATGAGGCAGGAAGCACCCAGTTTTGTATCCCCCTGTCCCTGCCTATGGCACCAGCAGCTCTGCTCAGTGAGCCATGGGATGCCCTGGATGCAGGACCACACACAGCTTACCAGTGTGCCCCTAACACCCTCCTGAGCAGGGCCAGGCTGTCCTGCTGTCACCAGCCAGCATGCAGTGTGCCAGTCCTGGTTGTACCAGTGCCTCTAGGAGCACTGCATGGGCACAGGTGCTGATGTGACTCCAGGACAGGGGAAGGCCCAAAGGGACTAACCCCTGAGGGGGCACAGAGGAACCAGGACCCAAATCCAGGCACACCTGCAGCTGCTGTTTAAGGGAAATGCCCTCAGGTTTGGACTAATCAGCCAGAGAGAGTGGGGACAACCCTGTTGGCTGCTCAGATGTCCCAGCACAGCCAGGATCAGAGGCAGGCTGCCAGCACATCCACATGGGGAAGGCAGGCATTGCTGAAAGGTGGCACAGGGCCACATCCCTCCTGCAGCTTCTTGCCACAGCCCCAGGGCAGGCAGAGGGGGAAGCTGGGCTGAGCAGAGGCAGGTGCAGGCACTCATGCCTTCCTGCCCAGCTGTGCTGGTACCCACCTCCTCCCCACCCCCTCCCACAGCGGGCATGGTGTCTGCATGGATCCCCTGCCACCAGCAGAGCCACAGTGCCCTATGGAATGTCATTGCCACTGCAGAGGAAACCCCAAGCCTGCCCTTGTTCCTTCCAGCCCTGCCCACCAGCTCCTCCTTCCCCCATCCACAGCTCTCACTACAACTAGCAGGCAGCAGCCTTACTCCAAAGCAAGTCCTGGAGCTCCTACCAGGAACACCCAGCTTGGGGAGAGGAGTGCAGACAGCTCAGCTACAGCACCCACACCTCAGGGAGAGGACTAGAGACACCCATAGCTGAGCCCCCCAGCCCAACCCACCACTGCTGGGAGCATGCTGGCACAGCCCAGGTGTGTCCACAGAGATCCCAACTCCACCTACCCCATGGACTTGTGCGCAGGCAGGCTGGCACAGGAGCCCAAGGGAAGGGACAGGAGATCATTGGTGGCCCTGCCTGTTCCGCAGCACCCTCCACACTCACCGCAGAGCCCTTGTGCTCCTGGGCAGGGGGCAGCTCTGCAGCACTCCCGTAGCTGCTCTCCTCACGGCCAGGCTCTGTGTCGTCCTGTTGGCCGTGCTCTCCACTGCTGCCTGCGGCCAGGGGTTTGGCAGTGCCCTCTCCATGGCTCTCCCTGTGGCCAGCCGGGGCTGGCAGCTCGGTATCGGCCCGCTGGCTGCTCTTCTCCCTGGCAGCCGGGGCTGGTGCTCTGGCGTCGTCCCTGCGGGCGCTCTCCTCCTCCCCGGGCTCAGCGGGGCGTTCGCTGCCGACCCCGTGCCTGCTCTGCGCGTTCACAGCCAGTGCCGCGGCTGCAGGGGAGGGCAAAGGCGGCACTCAGGAAGGTGTTCAGGCAGCAGCCAGCTGCCCACAGCCCACCAGGCTCCCCAGGAGAGCTGCCCCCGGGGCACAGACAGTGCCTCACCTTCGATCTCTTCCGCCCGCAGCTTGCGGATAGCAGCTCGGATCAGTTTGCGCTCCTCGTACTCGCCCGCTGCCCGCAGCTGCCGGGGAAGCAGAGCAGGGTTACCCTGGCACAGCGGCGGCCCCCCGCACGCCCCGGCCCCCCGCACGTCCCGGCCCCACTGGCTCACCAGCTTGGTCAGCTCCTCCACGTCGGTGATGGCTTCAAGCTGCCGGGACAGGGCGGCCAGGGCCATCTGCTGCTCCTCCTCCAGGCGCCGGGACCTGCACAAGGGGGAGAGCAGCCAGCCAGGAGCTGCCGTGGGTGCTCTTGGGGAGCAAAGTGCCCTCGTGGGCAGCTGGCAAACTCAGGCCAATGGGCACACTCCTTCCGCCCCCGCCCCCGAACTGTGCCAAGCCGCACAGTGCCTGGGCTGCTCCCATCCAAACCTGCCCAAGCCACAGGGGGGCCGGGCAGAGGGTGGGCAGCCCCCCAGCCCCACGCTGCACCCACCGTGGCCAGTTCTCTTTGTCGTCCTGCCGGTGGCTGCCGCGCTCCACTCGGAACCGCTTGGACGCCAGTGCCTCCTCGTCCCACTCCAGCTCCTGCCGCTGCAGCTCCCTGATGGCCGAGCGGATCTGGCGCCGCTCAGCCAGGTCCACCGTCGCCTCCAGCTGGGTGGGACAGGGCAGGGCTCAGCGCTGGCTCTGGCCCCTGTGCTCTCCCCCAGTGCCACCCTTGGCCAGGCTGCCCACGCAGCATACAATGGGGCTGCCTGTCCGGCGGTGCCCACGCGCATGGCACACGCTGCCTGGCACTGCCCGACCCTGCAGGCGGTGGGCACAGCCCCCCCCCCGGGAGCGGGTTGTTGGGACTGCCACAGTGGCACCATGAGCTCCAGGCATAGAAGGGGTGAGGAGATGGGGCCATGTGTGGTCTGTGTAGCCCCGCCAAGGGTTGGATCCCTGCAACCCTGCCCCCTCATGGCAGCAGCACAGGACAAGCCCCCCCACCCACGTCAGCCCCTGCAGCAGTGAGCGGGACAGGAGAGTCTGTCCCCCTACCACCCCTGCACCCTCCAGAGGTGCTGGTTAGGAGGGTCCTAGTAATTCACTGAGGAAGGGTTCCAGCCAGCCCCACTGCGGCCCTCTCCACCCTCACTCAGCACTAGGGTATGGCAGGTGGCTCTTGGAGCCAAACCCATGAGTTATCAAAGTCCAACCCTCTGTGGGGGAAGCACAGCCATGAACCCCCACCCCAGCTCCTCCAAGAGCATCTCATGGGTGCTTCTCGCCCCACCCAATGCTACCCATTAGGACCTGGCATGGGCACCCAGAGATGCTTCCCGTCTTCCAGACCAGGTGCAGAGCCCTAGCTCTGCCACCAGCCCCAATGTTTTGAGGGGGCCACGCACAGGTTGCTCCCCAAGGCGGGTAGAAGGCAGCCAGACCTGCAGGGAAAAGCCAGGCAGGGCCCCACTGCCCTCCCCCTGCCTTGCTGCGGGACCTGGGGGCTGACCCACCACTGGGAACCCAGGAGGACATTTCCCATGGAGCTTGTTAAAAATAGATCCCCATGCCCCAGAGCAGCTTGGCAGTGCCAAGCCCTGGCATGCTCACAGCTGCGGCTGGCCGCAGGACAAGAGCATCAGGCCCCTCCCTTCCAGCCCCGTGAGCCGCCCCGTGAGCCACCCCCAGCCCACCCCCAGCCCATCCACCAGGCCTCCAGCTTCTACTGCAGTATGACCCCCGGGCTGAGCAGAGCTGAGGTTCCCAAACCACAGCCTAGGGGCACAAACCTCTCTGCACAGAGCCTCCAGCCAAGCCATCCTCCTTTGCACTCCCCGCTCAGTCTGGGGACCACCAGGGTACACTTCCATGCTGGTGAAGCCAGCGGGCATAGAGGTGCCACACAGCAGCCCAGCCATGGCCAAAGCTGTGGTCCTTCAGCCAGGAGCATCACCGACCAGCAGGGCAGCCAGCTCTGGGCCAGCCCAGTGCTGAGGATTCCTGCCACTGGGGAGAGCCACTTGCAGCTGGGGTGATGCTTCTCACTCTGCAGGCCCCCGCCATGCCAGCTGGCAGTGCCATACCTCCCAGCACACTGCAGGTGCTTATGGCATCCCACAGCAGCATGAGCCTGGAGCTGAGGCCTGAAGCTCCCTGGGCTCTTCTCTGGAGCTGGCACCTCTGCTGATGCAAGAGAAAGGCAGTGGGCAGGAAGAACAGGAGCTGCTGTGCTGCCAGGCAGGGGGCATGCTGGGGAGGAAAGCAGCCTGAGCCTCCCAGTCCCCATCTGCACCAGGCCTGACAGGGAGCCCAGCACCACCATCTGTGGGGTGGCAGCAATGGGCTGGGAGAGTGAGGGAGCCTGGAACAACCCAAAACAAGAGGCAGAGGCTCCCGCATCAAGCATGGCTCTGCCTGCAGCCCTGGAAAGGCCTTGAGGACAGAAAAACTCTTCCCTGCACGCTGGGAGGCTGCAGCCCTGCTCTGTCCCTAGATAAGCTACTGGCAGTAGATCACAGAATCACAGAATAGTTTGGGTTGGAAAAGCCCTCCAAGAGCATCCAGTCCAACCACCACCAACCCAGCACCACCATGGCCACCAAACCATGTCTCCAAGTGCCATGGCCACAGGGTTCTGGAACACCTCCAGGGATGGGGCCTCCACCACCTCCCAGGGCAGTTTGTGTCAATCCCTCACCGCTCCTGCAACAAAGAAGTTTTTCCTCATCTCCAATCTAAACCTCCCTTGGCACAACTTGATGTCATTTCCTCTCATCCTATTGATGGTGACTTGGGAGAAGAGACCAACCCCAGCCTCACTCCAACCTCCTCAGGGAGCTGTAGAGAGCAATGAGGTCTCCCCTCAGCCTCCTTTTCTCCAGCCAAACACCCCCAGGTCCCTCAGCTGCTCCTCCCCAGCCCTGTTCTCCAGACCCTTCTCCAACTCTCTGGACCTGCTCCAGCCCTCAATGTCCTTCTTTGAGTGAGGGCCCAGAACTGACTCCAGGATTGGAGGTGTGGCTTCACCAGCACCCAGTCCAGGGGCACCATCACTGCCCTGCTCCTGCTGCCCACACCATTGCTGATCCAGGCCAGGCTGCTGGTGGCTTTCTTGGCCACCTGGGCACTACTGGTTCATCTTCAGCTGCTGTCAACCCCCAGGCCCTTTGCTGCTGGGCAGTTCCCAGCCCTTCTGCCCCCAGCCTGGAGCATCAATGGGGTTGTTGTGCCCCAAGTGCTGGACCCAGCCTTTGGGTTTGTTAAACCTCATCCCATTGGCATCGACCCATGGATCCAGCCTGGTCAGAGCCCTCTGCAGAGCCTCCTGCCCTCCAGCAGATCAACACTGCCACCCAGGTTAATGCCATCTGCAAACTGCCTGAGGGCGCCCGGATGCCCTCGCCCAGATAATTGATAAAGATGTTAAACATGACTGGCCCCAGCAGGAGCCCTGGGGGACACCACTGGTGACTGACCACCAGCTGGACCTAGCTCCATTTCCCCACCACTCCAGTCAAGCACCCACCCAGCAAAACCATGGGCAGCCAGGTTCTACAGCAGGATGCTGTGGGAAACTGTAACAAAAGCTTCACTGGAGTCAAGGTAAACAACATCCACAGCCTTTCCCACATCCACTGAGCAGCTCACCTCGCTCTAGAGTGAGATCAGGTTTGCCCAGCAGGACCTGCCCTTCATGAGCTCATGCTGACTGGGCCTTCTCATCTGGTTGCCCTGCACGTGCTTCACAATGGCACTCAAGATAACCTGCTCCATGACCCTCCCTGGCACCGAGGGCAGACTGACAGGTCTGCAGTCTCCCAGGTCCTCCTTCTGGCCCCTGCTTGCTGATCTCCAGATAGCTCAGTTCTGGCAGCTGGGTCAGGGTAACAGTGGGGGTGTGGGGTGGGCAGCAACTCCAGAACCCAGAAGTGTTGGAAAACATGACAGGACCCTTGGAGCAGAGGACAACCTGGCATCCATGTGCTGCACAAGACAGGTCTGCCCTGACCAGGAGGCTTTAGCTGGGACCTGACCTGTGCCCAGTCCCAGAAGGCACAGGAGGAAGATCAACAGCAAGGCAGGATAAAGAGCCTGGTCCCAAGCCCACGTCAGCTGGAATGAGAAAATGAGTGGCTTTGGAGGCTCTGTGACCAGTGGCAAAGGGCAATGTGCTGGAAACCGCAGCTGGAGCCAGAGGGTGGGCAGGGCACAACCAGCGCTGCCAGCATGGGCAGGCCCAAGAACCAGCACGTGCCAGAGCTGCGCTGGCCCTGCCTAGCCAGCAGCAAATTGCTGGTTACAAGCAAACCCCTCCCTGGCACACGCTCAGACCAGCTCTGTGAAAAGAGTGCTGGCAAGGCACCCGTGGGCTACTTCCCGATGATGCCCAAGCCCGGCAATGCTCCTTCACACAGGCTGTAATTAGCCCTGAATCCATCCCTCCCTCCCTCCCTCTGGCCTCCTGAAGCAGCTGAGCTCAGAGCACTTGGGAGGCTGGAACCTGGCCACAGGGAAACTGCTCTGGGCGCAGGAGCCAGGCACATCAAGCACCTCGTGCAGCCAACAAGCTTCACTGCCACCTTTGGAAGGAGCAACAGGCAGTGAGGCTGCCTCCCAGGCAGAAGACAGCAGGGAGGACAGCTGGGTGATGGATGCAATGTTCCTCAGGGCCACTGAAGCCCTTCCCAAAGGCCACCGGGTGCAAGAAGGTGACCTCTTGGATGTGACTTTCCTAGCTCAAGCCTGCCCTGCCCCTGCCTGCAAGGGGACTTGCATCCTGCCTGTCCAATTAACCAGGCTGAGACCTGGAGGGGCCAGGAGAGGGAAGCATTTCCCAGCCCAGGGTCAGCAGACAACAGCCTGGAGTTCAGCACAACCTTGTGTACTCAAACAACCCCCAGCTTTCAGACATCCAGCTAAGGGTCACCCTGCAGCAGCACCCACCCTGTTCCCCACAGCTCCTCCAAGTCCTGGTCACCTCTTGGTGCTGCTGCACCACAAGTTCATCCCAGCTGGCTTTGCTGGGGCTGGAGTCCCAGCAGGCAGCTGGGAAGGGAACTACACGGATGCCTGTGAGAGGGACACAGTGGGTAGAGGTTCCACAGCAGCTCCCAGCCCGGCCAGCACTGCAGCAGTCCCAGTGAGGGACTGCAGGGACCTACTCCAGTGCCCCCAACCTCCTTCTTCCAGGAACCCCAGGGACATCACACGCGGCTGCTAAGGTCTCACTCGCTGGAAGAAAGGAGGAGAAGAAACAGTTCAGAGCAGAAGAGCTGGGAGGAAGCGGTGGGAGAGGCAGTTTTGCCTTATATGGACTAATAATCCTCTTCCAGCCCAGCGCAGCCAAAACCTAACCAGAAAAATAATTCCTGCACTGCCTCACGTCAGCTCGGAACAGGCTTTCCCCAGCCCACGCCACACGGGCACAGGGAGACTCAAGTACGAGCAGGGTGCTCTGGGGATGCAAAGCCCCAGCAGGTCAAAGACAAAGCTGCGTGGGTAAGATTCAACTCCCCAGACCCACACCCCACCCACGTGAGTTTCATCTCAGCCCCGAGACCTCAGCTGGGACAGCACTAGCGCACCGGTGGGGCAGGGAGCAAACCCAGACTGCCCATACCCACACCTCCCGGGACCCTGTTGTCTCTAGTGCCATCCCACGGAGAGCGGTTGGGCTTCTAAGCCCACAAGCAAGGGGGAGCTCTGCCCGTCCTCGCCCAGCGCAGGCTGAAGGTGGCACTTCAGGAGGCTCCGGCAGGGCAGCGCAGCCCCCGTCCCGATGCCTGCCCATGGCCTGGCACAGCTCCCGCTTCCCGCCGCTGCCGGGCACCCCGACCCTTTCCTGTTCCCGCGGACGAGGCCTTCCCGGCTGCGGCGGCTTCCTGCTGCAAGCATCCCAGCGCCGGGGCACCCAGCGAACCCCAGCCACCATCCTGCAGTGCCCTGGGGCTGGAGGAAAGGTGGCAGCGCTACCCAGAGCTGGACAGCTGCCGGGCACAAGAGCCCTGGCCGAGCAGGTCAGAGCCTGGCACCCAGAGTCCCACATCTGGGACACGTCCCCCGCCAGCCCGACACCCGGCCCCGGTAGCGGCGAGGCCAAGGCTCGGCTCCGGCTCTTACTCCAAGGGGAACGAACCGGGCAGGGAAGCGACTCGGACGTTGCTCCAGCAGCTGCCGCCCAGTCATTCGGGCACCGAGCCCGGGGAGCAGCGCATGGCACGGAGCCAGCCCGCGGGCAGCGCGGGAGCAGAGCGCGAGCCGGATGGCAGCTGGCACCCGGAGAGTGGCAAGCAGGTAACGAGCGAGCGGCAGGAAATGCCTCAGGCGGGACCCCCCCGGCCCAGAGAGATGGAGCCAAGGGACAGATGGCACAGCCTGGGCGCAGGGGCGAGCAGAGAGACAGAGCGGCAGGGCCGGAGGCTCCGGAGTCACTGGGGTGCGACAGAGGTTTTGTTGCAGATCACCCGTGCCCGAAGCTCCGACCTAGGCCAGCTCGGGCCCCTCCAGGTGCCGCTTGCCGGGGATCCCCCCAGACAAACCCCGCAGCAGCTCCGCCCGGGATCCCCCCAAACGCACGCCGCAGCAGCATCCCCGCTGCCTGCGGGGCCTCAGACGGGGCCCCGGTACCGCTCAGCCGCCGGACCGGAGCCCGGCTGCCCGTTCCGCCCGTGCCCAGGACGGTCTCCGCGGCTCCCGGCTTGTCGGGGCACGGGGAACCGAGGCAGCACCAGCGGGCATGCACGGCGCCGCTCTCCCCAGAGCCTCTCACCAGCTTGCGCAGGGCGCCCTCGTCCATGCCGAGCAGCTTCTCCTGGGACATTTCTGCCGCTGCCGCCGGTCCCGGGCTCCGCGGCGGCCACACAACAAAGGGCGGCCGGTGCGATGCGACACCAATCCCACTCCGCCCGGCCCGGCCCGACCCGATCCGCCGCTTCCCGCGCCCGGCCCCGCCCGCCGCCGCCGTCGCCATTGGCTCTTGGCGCCGAGACCGCCCCCGGCCCCGCCGGGCCCCGGCCCCTCACACTGGGCCCGCCGCCGCCAGGAGTGGACACGGTTCCGGTGTCTGCTGCAGTCCCGGTGCTGCCGAAGCTCGGGGGCCGTGCTCCCACCCGTCCTGCACGGGGCCCAGGGACGCTGCTGCGGGTGCGGACCAAGCCTGGCGGTGCCGCCGGAGGGTCGCACCCCGGCAGCACTGGAAGGGTACTCAAGCCTTGGAACAGGCTGCCCAGGGCAGTGCTGCAGTCACCATCCCTGGAGGGGTTTAAGCAGCTGTGGAGTTGGTGCTGAGGGACCTGGTCTAGGATTGACCCTAAAATGGGTGTTGGGTTGGACTGGATGAGCTTGGAAGTCTCTTCCAGACGGGTATGTTCTGTGACTCTGTGCTGGGCTTTCTGCCCAGCCCCCCTGGCACGCTGAGCCTTGCTGCTAGAGCAGCCTGGGATGCACAGTTCTCAGCACACGCAGCAGCGTTTCTCCTGCTCCCGCACGCCTGCACCTCTCCTGGTCTCACTCACCCCAGGGAATGACTCAGATCCTCACAAGGCTGGTGCAGCAGGGAGCCTACAGCTCTGCTTTGCTCCAGGCAGTGCTGGCTGGGGCTCCCCAGGGAGCCTGCAGCCAGCCCGAAGCAGCCTCGGGAAGCAGACCCCCTGCTGCCCCGCAAAGTGGAGCAGACAGGGGAGTTAGAAATCCCTGAGGGAGCACAGGGATTGGCTCTGGGTCTGGCTATGATGAGAGCAGGGAGGGTACGGGGCTGGTGCCCAGCACCTTGGCACCTGAAGGTGTGATCTCACCCGGGTGCAGCAAGCACAGGGCAGCAGGTGGGCAGAGTGCCCAGCAAATGGCACAAACCTGTATTAGTCAGCAGGAGCCTGGGCAGGCACAGGGGCGACTGGTTCCTCCCCAGCAAGGGTAGGAGGCTGAGTCCTTTTGGGTCCATTGGAAGATGCTAAGCATGATGTTAAATACCAGGGATGCCAGCCTGGGGACTGGGCTGACTCAGAGTGAGACCATGCAGACCAGGGTAGGGACCTGGCTGCAGTGCCAGGCAAGGAGAATTCATTCTGGTTTGAGCCTGTGGCCTTTCCCCTGGGCATGCCAACAGAGAGGCACAGACGAAGGAGCTGCCCTGCCAGTGCCACCCTGGCAGCACAGACCTGCTGGCAGCACAGGGCTATTAAGGCTGCTGGAGCCCTGGCAGCAGAAAGAAGGGTCCCAGGATCCTTCTCTTTCTCCCTCCTTCTGCCTGCTTCAGGAGCATGCAGAAGCTTTTGGGGCCTCATCCTTTTCCCTCTGGGAACATCTGACACCCACAGCTCTGTGCTGCGCTTGCTCTCCTCACACCCAACGCCCTGTGACCACCACTCCCAGGATCACCAATTGGCTGGGCCTGGCTAATCCTAGGCAGAAGGGACCTGGCACTCCGTGGGGATGCTTGGGCCAGTGACCACCCTTGGCTGACAAAAGCAGCTGGACATGCTTGGGGAGGAGGAGGAGGGTAGCTCTTGGCTTCACTGCCCATGGTGAGCATGCATCAGCCTGACACTGCCACTCCTCTACCTGTTGACAACAGGGCAGCTGCCAAGGAGCACCAGGCTGTTACAAACATGACATCATGCTGGCTCATGTCAGGGCTTTCACAACTGCTTCCCAGGGCACCCCATGGCAGAGGACCCTAGTAGTGCTCAGGCACCAGGACAAGGCAGCAGCATCTCTGACTCCCAGGCTTCTGTGCCTTGTCCTTCCCCTCTCCCTCCTGGGGATTCCTGGATGTGAGGATGTGCCAAGGTCTTCCTGGACAGACAGCAGGTCCCTGGACACCATGTAGCTGTGTTAGTGCTGAGGCTGGCATGAAGACATGCCAGAGCAGTAGGAGCTGAGGGGGGCTGGAAGGCTACCCCTCAGCCCTGCGCCACAGATGTGGCAGAACATGGGAGTGGGCTGCCCTCAGCTCACCCACTGGGATGTGGATGGAGGCTGGGCAGGGCAGAGTGGGTGGCCAGGGGGCACATCCAGGGTGGGTGTGAAGTGGTGGGACAAGGAGTGCAGGCAGGGGTGGGAGAGGACAGCAGCACAGCCATGGAGGCCATCTGCCTGCACAGAGCTGCTGCCACTGGTCCAAGACAGGTCACTTGTGTCCCCATTTCTCAGGTGTGACTCATGTCCTGCTGGCAGCCAGGGAGCAGCAGGTGCGATGGATTCCTCACATCCTGCTTCTGGCACCAGGCAGCCTCCTGCCTGCCCTGGGGAGCTCTGCATCACCTGAGCTGGTAAGGAGATGTGTGACAAGGAAGGCCTCACTTCTGGGGCACCACACCGCCCAAGAAGGAGCAATGCTGGTGTGGGCACAGGATTTGTCCCCCTCTGCTCTGCCCTGCTCAGACCACCCCTGCAATACTCTGTCCAGTTCTGGGCTCCCCAGTTCCAGAGAGACAGAAACCTGATGGAGAAAGTCCAATAGAGACTGTGAGGATGATGAAGGGCTTGGAACGGCTCTGCTGTGGAGAAAGGCTAAGAGCCCAGAGGCTGTTGAGTCTGGAGAGGAGAAGGCCGAGAGGGGACCTGATTAATATCCATCAATATCTGAGGGGTGGGGGTGAGGAGGAAGGTGCCAAGCACTGGTTGGTGGTGCCCAGGGGCAGGACAAAGAACCACAGGGATGAGCTGGGACCCAGGAGGTTCCACCAAAGTAGTTTGGTGTGAGGGTGCTGGAGGCCAGGAGCAGACTGCCCAGGGAGGTTGTGGAGTCTCCTGCTCTGGAGCCTTTCCAGCCCCACTCCCCCTGGATGTGTTCCTGTATGCCCTGCCCTGGCTGCCCCTGCTCTGACAGGGGTTGGACTGGATGCTCTCTGGAGGTCCCTTCCAAGCCCTGGCATGCTGTGATTCTGACTCCAGCTGCCATGCCTGGCTGGCACAGATGGCAACAGCATGCAGAAAGTACTGCGTGCTTCTCTGTGAGCTAGGAGCTGTGTGCCCCAGGTGTTGTGCCTCAGGTGTGGGTCTCCAGGGCTGTATCTCTGTGCCTGCACACGAGGAAGGGGCAGCTTTGTACATCTGTCTCCAGACTGCTCATGCTGCCCACATGAGTGTGGGCACCTTGGCCCAAGGCTGGGTGTGGGTGGCAAGTGGCTCTGGCATGCTGCAGAGTGAGGGCCAGCCAAATGTTGCCACACACTGTGCTGTGCCAGGGGCTTGTCTCTGCACTGGTGCCATGGTCGGGGGGCTCAGGCTGCACAGGGCACCTCTGCAGGTCCTGGTTTAAGCCTTCTGCAGCAGAGGGTCGTGTGCTGCACAGGCACACGTGGGGGCAGCCAGCAGTGTGGTGCAGCTCAGGGCTTGCTGCAGGGGCTACAGCCCTGGCTGGAAGGGGTTAAGCCCCAGCTGAGTGAGTCCATTGCCTGGATTTTTCCCTCTGCTCACCTTTGGCCCTTGCCTTGTGCTGAGTCCCCTGGGGATCCTGTGAAGCTAGCACAGCCTCTCCTGCTCCCTGCCCTACCAAAGGAGCCAGCACAGCCCCAGCAGGATCTGTCCTGCAACCTCACATCTACCATGGAAGCCTCAACCTGCTCCTACTGCAGTGACTGCTCCCTGGGCACCTCTTGCCCACAAATCCATAGTGCCCTGTGCACCCAGGAAGGAGAGGGGCAAGAGAGTCCTAGCACTAGAGTTGGCAGGGCTCATTAGGAGGGCTTTAAACTAGGTCTGAAGGGGGTGGGTGAAGACATCGGTCCCTCTGCAGAGGTAAGAGTAGGGCACAAGGTAGGGTCAGTCGAGAGGTGGTGAGCCCAGCTGCAGTGCATGCACACCAATGCAGGCAGCCTGGGCAATAAGCAAGAGGAGCTGGAGGTCCTAATCCACCAGGGTGACTATGATATAGTCACCATCTCAGAAACGTGGTGGGACAACAGGCACAGTTGGAGTGCTGCACTGGGGGGCTACAGGCTCTTTAGGAGGGATAGGCAAGGGAGGAGAGGAGGAGGGGTGGCTTTGTATATTAGGGAGACACTTTCTGCCTCAGAACTTGAGGTGGAAGATGAGGGAACTGAGAGCCTGTGGGTTAAAATCAGAGGGCAGCCCAACAAATCTGACATCCTGGTTGGAGTCTGTTACAGACCACCCAACCAGGATGAGGAGGTTGATGAATTATTCTACAAACAACTGGAGGTTGTTTCAAGATCATCAGATCTTGTCCTCGTGGGGGACTTCAACCTGCCAGATATCTGCTGGGAACTTAATTCAGCAGAGAGAAGGCAGTCCAGAAGATTCCTGGAGCGGATAGAGGATTGCTTCCTGCTGCAGCTGTTAAGTGAGCCTCCCAGGGGCCAGGCTCTGCTTGACTTGCTGCTCTCCAGTAGGGAAGGGCTGGTGGGAGATGTGACCGTGGGAGGCTGCCTAGGGTGCAGTGACCACGAGATAGGGAAGTTTTCAATCTGCAGGGAGATAGAGAGGAGCACCAACAGAACCTTCACCTTGGACTGCAGGAGGGCAAACTTCAGCCTCTTTAAGAAACTTATTTGCAAAGTTCCTTGGGTACCAACCCTCATGAACCGAGGGGTCCAGGAGGGTTGGAGCTGCTTCAAACAGGAGCTCTTGCAGGCACAGGAACTGGCAGTGCCCATGTGCAGAAAGGTGAGCCCAGGGGAAGGCTCGGGGCCTGGGTGAGCAAGCAGCTCCTGGAGGATTGAAGGGAAAAAAAGAGGCTGTATTACCTTTGGAAGGAGGGGAAGGCTTCTCCAGGTGTGTTCAAGGAAGTGGTTAGATTGTGTAGGAATAAAATGAGAGAGGCAAAGGCCCAGCTGGAACTGAAGCTGAACACCTCTGTGAGAGACAACAAAAAGCATTGTTACAAATATATCAACACTGAAAAGAAGGGCAAGAAGAACCTGCACTCCTGACTGGACCTGGAGGGGAACACGGTGACTGATGACGAGGCAAAGGCTGAGGTCCTGAACGCCTTCTCTGCCTCAATGTTTAACAGCAAGGTAGGAGTCCAGGATGAGTGGCCTCCTGAGCTGGGCAATAGGGTCGGGGAGCAGTGTGATGCCCCAGAAATCCATGAGGAATTAGTTGGGGACCTGCTGAGCCACTTGGACACCCCACAAATCCATGGGACCGGATGGGATCCATCCTAGGGTGCTGAGAGAGCTGGCAGATGTGCTGGCCAAGCTGCTCTCCATCATTTTTCAGCAGTGTTGGCTCACTGGAGACATTCCAGAGGACTGGAAGCTGGCCAATGTTGTGCCCATCCACAAGAAGGGCCGATTGGATGAGCCAGGGAATTATAGGCCTGTCAGCCTGACCTCAGTGCCAGGGAAAGTGATGGAGCAGATTATCCTGGGGGCAATAACTGCACCTGAAGGATGGCCAAGGGCTCAGGTCCAGCCAACATGGATTTAGGAAGGGCAGGTCCTGCCTCTCCAACCTGATCTCCTTCTATGCCCAGGTGACTGCCTGGTGAATGTGGGGCAGGCTGTGGATGTAGTCTGCCTGGACTTCAGCAAGGCCTTTGACACCGTCCCCCACAGTAAACTGCTGGCTAAGCTGTCAGCCCCTGGCTGGGACAGCAACACTCTGTGCTGGGTTAGGAACTGGCTGGAGGCTGAGCCCAGAGAGTGGTGGTGAATGGTGCCACAGCCAGCTGGCAGCCAGGCACCAGTGGTGTGCCCCAGGGATCAGTGCTGGGCCCCATCCTCTTTAACAACTTCACTGATGATCTGGATGAGGGGGTTGAGTCAGTCATCAGCAAGTTTGCAGATGACACCAAGCTGGGAGCAGGAGTTGATCTGCTGGAGGGTAGAGAGGCTCTGCAGAGGGACCTCGACCGACTGGAGAGATGGGCAGAGGCCAACAGGATGGCATTCAACAAATCCAAGTGCCAGGTGCTGCACTTTGGCCACAGTAACCCCATGCAGAGCTACAGGCTGGGGGCAGAGTGGCTGAGAGCTGCCAAACAGAGAGGGACCTGGGGGTGCTGATTGACAGCTGCCTAAACATGAGCCAGCAGTGTGCCCAGGCAGCCAAGAGGGCCAATGGCATCCTGGCCTGCATTAGGAATAGTGTGGCCAGCAGGAGCAGGGAGGTCATTGTGCCCCTGTACTCTGCATTGGTTAGGCTGCACCTTGAGTCCTGTGTCCAGTTCTGGGCCCCTCAGTTTAAGAAGGACATCGAGACACTTGAAGGTGTCCAGAGAAGGGCAACAAGGCTGGGGAGAGGCCTTGAGCACAGCCCTGTGAGGAGAGGCTGAGGGAGCTGGGGTTGTTTAGCCTGGAGAAGAGGAGGCTCAGCGGTGACCTCATTGCCCTCTACAACTACCTGAAAGGAGGTTGTAGACAGGAGGGGGTTGGTCTCTTCTCCCAGGCAACCAGCACCAGAACAAGGGGACACAGACTCAAGCTGTGCCAGGGGAGGTTTAGGCTCGAAGTGAGGAGAAAGTTCTTCACCGAGCGAGTCGTTCGTCATTGGAATGTGCTACCCAGGGAGGTGGTGGAGTCACCGTCCCTGGAGGTGTTCAAGGGGGGATTGGATGTGGCACTTGGTGCCATGGTCTAGTCGTGAGGTCTGTTGGGACAGGTTGGACTTGATGATCCTTGGGGTCTCTTCCAACCTTAGTTATACTGTGAGACTGTGTATCTTCTTAATGCTTGTGAGTCTCTGCAGGATGGGTGTCCAGAAGGGGCCAGGCTCTTTTTAGTGGTGTCTGTGATAGGACAAGGGGCAACAGATACAAACTGGAACCCAGGAGGTTCCACCTCAACATGAGAAGGAACTTGTTTGGTGTGAGGGTGCTGGAGGCCTGGAGCAGGCTGCCCAGAGAGGTTGTGGAGTCTCCTGCTCTGGAGACCTTCAAGGCCCACCTGGGTGCTGGGTGACCCGGCTCTGGCAGGGGGGTTGGGCTGGATGATCCCTGGAGGTCCCTTCCAGCCCCTTACATCCTGTAATTCCCTGATTCTCACCATCAATTCCCAGCAGTGCAGCAGCCCAGGCATGCACCATGGCACTGCACAGCACCCCACAGTGCCCAACATAGCTGCAGCCAGGACTCTGTGTCTGCTGGCAGAAGTGGCAGCTTGAAGAGAGGCTGGAGTGGAACTAGCATCTGCTCAGAACAGGGTCCCCAAGGCTGCAGCCTGGCAGTGGGCCAGGATGGGAGTGCTTGAGAACGGGGAGGGCTTTGGGGTCAGCATCTGCCCCACCAGCAAGGCTGCCAGGCTGTGAGGAAGAGCAGACACCTCCTGTTCCAGCTGTACTTTGGCATTTCTGGACGGATCTGCTCCTGGAGCCTGGCCTGGCTGCACTGCTGGCTGCCTGTAGAGGCACTCTGTGGCTTTGCTCCCTGCATCATTGGCATCTGAGCTTGCCACAGACTCTGCACAGCCACTGCTGGGCTGCAGCGTCCCCCTCTGACCTGCCCAGCCCCCTGAATGTCACTGGTCACCCTCCTTCCTCTGAAGGGTTGTGACCCTCCCAGGTCACCCCCACAAGGACTCAGCTGAGTCTGCTTCACCCCAGAGAGGCTGTGGAAAGAAGAGCCCAGGGTGGCTGCAGCTCTTGGCCATCCCAGGAGCCCTGCTTGGAGCTGGGGTGAAAGACCTTGGTGCTTCAAGCCCAGAGGGAGGCTGCAGCCTCAGCTCTGGGAGCTTACAGGATGCCCGGGCTGTGTGTGACTGGGAGGGAAGCTGCTTCAGTATGTCCAGAGGCAGAGACATTCCTAAGAGGTGACCTCTCCCTGCCCAGCACACCACATCCCCCGCAGCCTTGCCACTTTCTTTGTCACACTGACTGAACACAGCTATTTTTTCCCTTTTTGGGCCACCTCTGGAGTCTATAAATCACAATGCTGAGATCTGCTGTGGCCAAGAAAGGAAGAGTTTGCAAAAAGGATGGAGGTTCAGGGAAGATGCCACACTTGGTAACTCACTCCTAAGCCCCCAGGCACCCCCAAATACACCAGGGGCATCTCAGAGGACCTCACAGCAGCTACTTGCAAGTCCAAGGACCTTGCACAGCAGTCAGCATTTGTGGTGGTGCTGGGTACTTTGGGTGGGTTTTTTTTTGTTTTGTTTTGTTTTGTTTTCCCCACCATCTGGATGCTGAGGGGGAGCCAAGGAATCAGCTTTTCAGACTACCCTGCCATGGGCAAGGACACTTAAGGCCTCATCCAACTTGGCCGTGAACACCCCCAGGGAAAAGGCAGCCACAGCCTCCCTCGGCAACCTGCTCCAGAGTCTCACCACCCTCACACTGAAGAACTTCTTCCTCAGCTCCAGTCTGACCCTGCTCTACCTCAGCTTCAAACCCTTCCCCCTTGGCCTGTCCCCAGACACCCTCAGCAGAAGTCTCTCTGCAGCCTTCCTGCAGGATCCTTCAGGTCCTGCCAGGCAGCTCTAAGGTCCACCTGGAGTCTTCTCCTCTCCAGGCTGAACACCCCCAGGTCCCTCAGCCTGTCCTCACAGCAGAGCTGCTCCAGCCCTAGGATCATCTTTGTGGCCTCTCTGGCCTCACTCCAGCAGCTCTGTGTCCTTCTAATGCTGGAAGATGGGAAGAGCACACATGGGAAGAAGATGGGACAATGGGGGACAAAATCTGAGCCTCCAGTGTCCCACCTGCACCGGCTGCAGGGAAGGAGACACTTGCCAGGGCCAAGGTGCCCTTGCCAGGAGCCCACAGGCTGGTGAGGAGCAGGGAGTATGGCTTGGTTGCCACACTGGGGGGGTTGTCCCTGTGAACATCTCCTTAAGGCTCTCCAAAGAGCCTTGGGAGAGCCTTGTTTTCCCTCTGCTTTGGCACAGGTGGCACCGCTTCTGGAGCACTGGGCTTCATAGAATACCTAGAATAAACCAGGTTGGAAGAGACCTTCAAGATCATCGCGTCCAACCCATCAACCAATCCAACACCACCCAAACAACTAACCCACGGCACCAAGCACCCCATCAAGTCTCCTCCTGAAAACCTCCAGTGATGGCGACTCCACCACCTCCCCAGGCAGCCCATTCCAATGGGCAATCACTCTCTCTGTATAGAACTTTTTCCTAACATCTAGCATGAACCTCCCCTGGCGCAGCCTGAGACTGTGTCCTCTTGTTCTGGTACTGGCTGCCTGGGAGAAGAGACCAACATCCGTCTGTCTACAACCTCCCTTCAGGTAGTTGTAGAGAGTAATAAGGTCACCCCTGAGCCTCCTCTTCTCCAGGCTAAGCAACCCCAGCTCCCTCAGCCTCTCCTCGTAGGGCTTATGTTCCAAACCCCTCACCAACTTTGTTGCCCTTCTCTGGACTCGTTCCAGCAAGTCAACCTCCTTCCTAAACTGAGGGGCCCAGAACTGGACACAGTACTCGAGGTGCGGCCTAACCAGTGCAGTGTACAGGGGCAGAATGACCTCCCTGCTCCTGCTGACCACACTATTCCTGATGCAGGTCAGGATGCCATTGGCCCTCTTGGCCACCTGGGCACACTGCTGGCTCATGTTTAGGCAGCTGTCAATCAGCACCCCCAGGTCCCTCTCTGTTTGGCAGCTCTCAGCCACTCTGATCCCAGCCTGTAGCTCTGCATGGGGTTGTTGTGGCCAATGTGCAGAACCTGGCACTTGGATGTGTTAAATCTCATGCTGTTGGACTCTGCCCATCTGTCCAGCCTGTAGAGGTCCCTCTGCAGAGCCTCTCTACCCTCCAGCAGATCAACTCCTGCCCCCAGCTTGGTGTCATCAGCAAATTTACTGATGAGGGACACTGCTCAGCAGGAGTGTCCTGCTCCTGTGGGACAGCTGACCAGGATGCTTCCCAGGACAAAGCCCTGAAGGAGCTTCGAGGAAGGCAGTCTTGTGAGCAGAAGTGCTCAGCCCTGGATTGCTGGGAGGGTGTCTTGCTAATGGCAGTGTGAATGCCCTGCCCCAGCACCAGCCAGCGCTCTGGCACCACAAAGGGGCTGAAAAGAGTCCAGCTCTTACCACCAGAGGTCGGGAATGGGAGGCAGTATTGAACCTGGGTAAGCACTGGGTGGTCCTTAGAGATAAGGGAGGGGTGGATTTGCATCTTCATGTGTGGGCAGCAGCACAGGGAGGGGATTTTGCCCCTCTGGCTCTGCTCTGCTGAGACCCAATCTGCAGCACTGCCTCCAGATCTGTAGCCATCAACACAACATAGGGAGCTGTTGGAGAGCACCCAGAGAAGGCCACAGAGGGCTGGAGAACCTCCCCTGTGGGGACAGGCTGGGAGAGTTGGGGCTGTTCAGCCTGGAGAAGAGAAGGCTCCAGGGAGACCTTAGAGTAGCCTTCCACTATCTGAAGGGGCTCCAGGAGAGGTGGGGAGGGACTTTGGACAAGGGCTGGGAGTGCCAGGATGAGGAACAATGGTTTGAAGCTGGAGGAGGGCAGGCTGAGACTGGAGAAGAAGAGGAAATTCTTTCCAGTGAGGGTGGTGAGACACTGGCACAGGTTGCCCAGGGAGGCTGTGGCTGCCCTCTCCCTGGAGGTATTCAGGGCCAGGCTGGATGAGGCCTCGAGTTAGAGTAAATGCTCTCCAAGATCCTTTCCAGCATAAGCCATTCTGTGAGTGCTCATTCTCAGTGGAAAAGGCAGCAGAAAAGCCTTTTCCAGCATGATCCAAGGGTAAATTGTCTTTTCTCCCCCTTGCTGGGACAGGGCTTGGATTAAAGCCTTGGTCAGATGTAAACAGAGTGGGGGGAAGTCCTTGTTGTGGGCAGAGCCTGAACTGTGTCACAGGGAAGGAATGGGATCTTTGGGAGCAGGGCAAGGGAGCACTGCCTTAGAGCTAAATATTTAGATTCTGGGGGATATTGGCCAGTTCTAACATTTTCCCTTCAAATAAAATAAAAACATTGAAATAAATATTTGAGAATGCAATGTACTAAAGCCCAGAGTCATTCCTGGTGCAGAAGTAGTTCCCTTCTTTCCCAGGCAGCTTCCCCATGCAGGCTTTGGAGTCAGGATGGGGAATTGATTCAGTGGGAAGAGACCTCCAAGATCATCATGGTTGATGTGCTGGAGGGTAAGGATGCCATCCAGAGGAACTTGGGGCATGTGGGCCCAAGTCAACCTCATGCAATTCAGCAAGGCCAAGTGCAAGCTCCTGCAGCTAGGTCAGGGCAATCCCAAGCACAAATCCAGGCTGGGCAGGGAGTGGCTGTTTCAAGGTTTGAGAACCCTTGCAGTGCAGAAATATTTCCTGAGATCCAGCCTGAGCTTCCCCTGGTGCTGCTTGGAACCATTTCCTCTGGACCTGTCCCTTGCCACCAGGGATAAGAGGCTGCCCCACTCCTTGTTCCAAGGCCCCCACACTGCCATTCAGCAAGATCTGCACAGCCTGGACAGTCCGGGGAGAGGAACCTCCTGAGGTTCAACAAGGACAAATGTAGGGTCCTGCACCTGGGGAAGAACAACCCCCTGCAGCAGGACAGGTGAGGAGGGACCTGCTGGGAAGCAGCTTCATGGAGAAGGACCTGGGAATGCTGGGGGTCAGCAAGCAATGGTCTCCTGGAGTGCATCAAGAAGAGTATGGCCAGCATGTTGAGGAAGGTTCTCCTCTTCCACACTAAGGAGGCCACATCTGAAGAACTGGGTCTAGTCCTGGGCTTCTCAGAGTTCAGGAGAGACAAGAGAACTGCTGGAGAGAGTCCAGGGGAGGCTGGGAAGCTGCTGAGGGCCCTGGAGCAGCTCTGTGAGGAGCAATGGCTGAGAATCCTGGAGCTGAGAGCCTGGAGAAGAGCAAGGGAATCTGAGCAATGCTCAGCAACAGCTAAAGGAGCTGTGGGGGGCAAGAGGCTGAGGCCAGATTCTGCTCAGGGGTGCCCAGGGACAGGAAAAGGGGCAATGGGCACAAACTGGAACCCAGGAGGTTCCATCTGAACAGGAGGTGAAATTTGGTGTGAGGCTGCTGGAGGCCTGAAGCAGGCTGCCCAGAGAGGTTGTGGAGTCTCCTGCTCTGCAGAGCTTCCAACCCACCCTGGGCATTGTGCTTCTGGACAAGTTGCTGTGGGTGCCCTGCTGGAGCAGGTTGCACAGTATGGCATCCAGGCAGGTTTTTGAATGACTCCACAGATGAAGAACATTAGAGGAGCAGCCATCTATTGCCAAGAGATGGGAAGAACGTGTGGAGCCTTATTGCCATCCTAGCACTTCCCCAGCACATTCTGTACCAATGTGTTCATGCTGTTGTTCATTCTCTTGCTGTTCATCTCTTAATTTGTATCATTGCTCAATCTGCTTCCAAGAGGCTCTTGCACATGAGATTTCTATGAGCTTCTTACTGCAAGATCAGGCCTTTGGGTGTTTGCAAGCTTGCCAAACTAAACTGCCTTCAGCTGCACGTGTTAGGCACATCCATCACGTGCTCCAGCCCTTGCATCACCTTTGTGGCATCCTCTGGACCCTCTCCATCAGCTCCAGGTCCTTCTTGTGCTGGGAGCCCCAGAACTGGAGGCAGTGCTGCAGGTGGGGTCTGAGCAGAGCAAAGCAGTGGGGCAGAATCCCCTCCCTGTGCTGCTGTTCTCCCTGCTCTGGATGCAGCTCAGCACACAGCTACCTGCTGGGCTGCCAGTGACCATTGCTGGCTCCTGGGGACTTTGTCACCAACTGACACCCCCAAGGCCTTCTCCTTCAGGCTGCTCTCTAGCCTCTCCTCACCCAGCCTGGTCTTCTGCTTGGGATTGCTCCAAACCAGCTGCAGGACCTTGCCCTTGGCCTTGTTGAATTCCATGAGGTTGGGCATACACTCTGCAGCCTGTCCAAGTCCCTCTGGATGGATCTCTTTCCTCCAGAGTGTCAACCAGACCATGCAGCTTGGTGTCATCAGGATTTAAGTTTCCCAACATGGGGGGGGAAACTACTTCCATAAAGAGAGGTCTTACTTCATGACTCTCTTGCATTCGGTCAGCCAATCCCTCTGCTCCTTGACATGACTGACAGAGGGTGGGACAGACGTGGCTGTGAGCACAAGGAACAAGTCTACCCCAGGCCACAATAAGGCAGAACTCCTGACTAGTAAAAGCCAGGGACTTCATAGCTTGCATTCCTCTGTATTGAGTCGACTCTGAAAGTCACCTCCTGCCCAAGAAACTCTGAGACATTTCTCTGCACGAGACAGGCACCTCCATGTAATGAATCCCTGTGCTGGTCTCAGGGACTAGGTTATTTCATAGGAGCCTAGAATGGCTCAGGTTGGAAGGGACCCCCCCCTTAGGTTGCTTCAACCCCCATGCCATGGGCAGGGACACCTCTCAACTACACTCAGCTGCTCAAGGCCTCATTCAACCTGGTCTTGAAAACCCCCAGGGAGGAGACAGCCACAGCCTCTCTGGGAAACCCATTCCAGAGTCTCACCACTTTCACACTGAACTTCTTCCTCAGCTCCAGTCTGACCCTGCTCTGCCTCAGCTTCAAACCATTCCCCCTTGGCCTGTCTCAGACACCCATAGGAAAAATCCCTCTGGAGTCTTTCTGCAGCTTTCCTTCAGCTATTGGAAGGCAGCTCTGAGGTTCTCGGAGTTCCTTCAGAAGGTGGATCCTGAATGTCTTATCCAAGGTACCGGAGGTGCACCCATCCCGTTTTGAAGTCTGCATCAGGAGAATTCGAGATCGTTTCCACCGGGCAACTCAAGCCTCCAACAGTCTCTCCGGCTTCACGACCGCCAGGCTCAGGCTGTGGCTCGGAGGGGCCGAGGTGTGTGCAGGCCACGAGAGCAGCTCCGCTGCGCTCAGTGCCTGCAGACCGCAACGGGAAGCAAAGAACCAGACCGCGGCGCGAACAGACATGGCTTCACATTCCCGCTCTGTGCCAACAGCTGGGTCGCAGGCGCTGCTTCAGCCTCTTCTCAGGCTCCCCGGAGTCTCCAGCTGCTGAGGTCCGCACACGCTCCCGCGGGCCGGGGACCGACAGTCTCCGGACGGCTTGCCGCGGTGAGATGGCTCCGTGCAGCTGCGTCCCCGCCGCAGCTGCTGCATCCAGCCCCCAAAGCCGCAGCCGCCACACCGGCGACTCCGCAGGACAAGGAAGCTTCCCCCACTCTACCCAGCTCCGCCCCACGTTTACCGTCCGGTGGATTCGCCGAGCCCCGCCCGCCGCATCCGCCTCTCGCAGCAGGAGAGGCACCGGGCCAGGCCCCGCCGTTCCGGAGGGAGTTCCTCAGGACACGCACACCGGACGCAGCTCCCAGCAGCTGGCGACCTCTGCGGCTCGGCCGGTTACGGCGCGGCTTGGCTTGGAGGGCCTCGGCTCGGAGAGACTCGCCGCGGGGCGGAGCCCGGGTCAGGGGGCGGAGCCCGGGTCAGGGGGCGGGGCCCACGGCCCCGGAGCTCCGCGCGCGCCTCACGCATCCGCTCGCGCCTGTCTCCCACCGCCCGAGCGCGCCCGTCACGCGGCCGCGGAGATGCCGCAGCGGCCCGCGCCATGGCCCTCTCGTCACGTGCAGCGGCCCGGCCAATGGGCGACGAGCGACTCGGCCCCGCCCCGCCGGGCGAGGGGTGGCGGCGGCGGCGGCTAGCGGCAGAGCGAGATCACGGCCGCGACTGCGGTGGAGGCGCCGGCGCCGAGCCATCCCCGCGGCGGCCGGGGGCGTTCGTGGCTTGGCAGGACCTTTCTCAACCCCCCGCGTACGCCGCTAGCCTCCCGGTGGGAGCAGTGGCCGGCAGCGGTGGAGTGGCAGGCGGGGAGGCCTCGAGGTGTACGGGACCGCCGCCGCCGCACGCGGAGCACAGCCTGGGCCCGGCCGCCGCCATGGCCTTGGCCAATTACAGCAGCTTGAACCGGGCCCAACTCACCTTCGAGTACCTGCACACGAACTCGTGAGTACCGGGCCGGGGCGGTGCGGCAGCCTGCTCCCCTCCCCCTCCCCCTTTTCCCCCCGCCGCTGGGGCCGGTGAGTGAGTGCGGATGTGTCGGCCCCGCGGGACAGAGCCGCCCCCCGCCGGCCTCCGCGTGCGCCGCGCGCCTCGTGTGCCAGGCACGGGCGGGGCTGTCACGGCGCAGCCGCTGGCCTCGGAGGAACCGGGGCACTTAGGGAAGGAGGCAGGCGGAGTCTCTCGAGCAGCCTTGTACTCAGGGCTGCATCCCTCGGGAGCCGCCAAAGTGCCGGCTGCAGCTGCTAATGCTCGGCGGCATCTCGTTCCTCTTGTGCCCTTTGTGCAGGTCAGGTAGGATTAGGGCCTTATTCTGATCGGCTTCTGGAGGCTGCTCTGGCCTTTGCATGTCGCTGATGTGTCCTGGGTTCATCGGAGACAGAGTTAATTTTCACAAGAAGCTGGCAGGGGACACAGCCAGGATGGCTGACCCTGAGCAGGGACGGGTTCTGGGATGCTGAGCAGTTCCATTGTGCATCACTTGCTTTGTATTTTCTCTTATAGGGAGCACCTCTTATGAGGAAGGACCTGGGGCTGTTTAGTCTGGAGAGGAGACAGCTGAGAGGGGATCTATCAATGTCTATCAATATCTGAGGGGTGGGGGTCAGGATGAAGGTGTCAGGCTCTGGTGGTGCCCAGCAATAGGACAAAGAACAAGGGTACAAACTGGAAGTCAGGAAGCTCCACCTTAAGATCAGGAGAGCAACAACAAATAAAAGAAAAAGAAAATAACTCCTGCAAGCCTTACATAGGGCTCACCATAGTGGAGCTTCTTGTCTTTTGGACATCTCCCTTGGGGCTGTTTAGTCTGGTGAGGAGAAGGCTGAGAGGGAACCTGATTGATATCTATCAATATCTAAGGGGTGGGGATCAGGATGAAGGTGCCAGGCTCTGGTTGGTGGTGCCCAGGGACAGGATAAGGAACAACAGGGATGAGCTGGGACCCAACATGAGGAGAAAGTTGTTTGGTGTGAGGGTGCTGGAGGCCTGCAGCAGGCTGCCCAGAGAGGTTGTGGAGTCTCCTGCTCTGGAGTCTTTCCAGCCCCCCTGGATGTGTTCCTGTGTGCCCTGCCCTGGGTGCCCCTGCTCTGGCAGGGAGGTTGGACTGGGTGATCCCTGGAGTGCTCTTCCAACCGCTACCATCTTGTGCTTCTGTTGTTCTTGTTTCTCCTTTCACTTTGCTGTCCTATTAAACTGTCCTTATCTCAGCCCATGAGTTTTCTTACTTTTTTCTTCTGGTTCTCCCCACCCCACCTGGTGGTTGGAGGAGTGAGCAGGAGGCCACATGCTGCTGTGTTACCAACTGGACATAAACATGACCTTCACAAAACCCCTCAAATCGGGGACTGGACCGGATGATCTCCACAGGTCCCTTTGAACCCCAAGCATCTGGAAATAAAACCTCCTGACCAACTCTCCATTTCCAATGGGATGCTTCATAGCGCCTGCATGGAAATGGGAAGGAAGCACCACCAGGAAACGCTTCTTGGCAGGGTCAAGCACACATCTGAGACCTGTCTATTGCATTTAAGCCATGAGTAGTGCCACACAAAGAGTTTAAAGCAGGAGTTTGTGGTTGAAACATCCTGGAAGAGCCACTGTGAGGCATCCTTGGCATCCCTTCATTTTGATCTGTCTGTGGAAGAGTTGTGGAAGAGTTGACTCCTTCTGTGAGCACAAAGAGAAAAAGAGATCAAACAGAAGCTCCTCCTTCAGATTTCTTCTTGTGTGTGAAGACAAGCTGAAGGACTTGCAGTGGTCTGCAGAATTCTACAGGCTTCTGATGCGCAGAAAAATGGAAGAGCTGGTTTCAAAGTAGGCCTGAGTGGTTGTTGGTACACAAGATATGACTTCAAGAGCAGCTAAGAGCAGTCTCATAGACCAAGAGCATTGTGATCCCTTTCAGGATCAGGAAGCTAAGGCACCAGCCTGGTGTTAGCCTAGGGTCTGTGCCCTGTGGCTTCACTCTGGCTTGGTTGGTAGCAGGTGCCTGGGAGTAATCTATCTTGTGCCTGAAGATGATGGACAGCTCTGAAGCTGACTTGTGAAATTCTCATGTCCAGCTGCAGAAAACAAATCCTTTATGGACTAGAGGACCATATGGCAGAGCTCTGTCAGTGTTTCCCTACAGGACACCACAGGTCTGGCTGTTCTCACAAGAAGATACTGCCTGTGTTGCAGAAGAGGCTGGTGTGTCACTGCCTTGAAGTGTAAAAGGTCCTTCATGTTGCCTGCACTGCTGCTCTACTTCTGCTGTGCTCCACAGCTGCAATGAGCAACTGCATTAGGGAAGGGTTGGCAGGAGCTGGAAGCTGATACCGTTGAATACCATGAAGATGATCAGAGGGCTGGAGCACCTCTGAAGAAGACTGGCTGGGAAGAACTGGGGCTGTTCAGCCTGGAGAAGAGAAGGCTCCAGGGAGACCTTAGAGCTGCACTGCAATATCTTCAGGGGACCTACAGGAAGGCTGTTCAGAAGGGGCTGAGGGGATAGGACCAGGACAATGGTTTGGAGCTGGAGCAGGGCAGAGTTAGGTTGGCCATCAGGAGAAAGTTCTGTGCACAGTGAGGGTGGGGAGACACTGGGGCAGGCTGCCTGGGGAGGTGGTTGAGGCCCCATCCCTGGAGACATCCAAGCTCAGCCTTGCTGTGTCCCTGTGCAGCCTGCTCTAGCTGGAGGTGTCCCTGCTGCCTTGCAGGGGTTTGGACAAAATGCCCTTGGAGGCTCCCTTTCAGCCCAGTGCAATGTGTGAATAAGCCCAAGCCAGGGCTTTTTTGCCCATCAGGAGTGAAGAAAGAGCCTTTTGAGATTCTGGAGAGCAGTGCCTAATCCAGCTGCTTCCTTAAGAATGGGAATGGAGACAACAGAAGGCTGAGGGAGCTGGGAGTGTTCAGGCTGGAGAAGAGGAGGCTGAGGAGGCTCATTGCTCTCTGCAGCTCCCTGAAGGGAGGTTACAGTGAGGAGGGGACAGCCTCTGCTCCTTGGTAGCAAAGGACAGGACCAGAGGAAATGGCTGCAAGCAGCACCAAGGGAGGCTCAGGCTGGATCTCAGGAAATATTTCTTCACTAGACGGGATCTCAAAACTTGGAACAGGCTGCCCAGGGCAGTACTAGAGTCACCATCCCTGGAGGGATTCAAGGATCTTGAGCTGAAGGACCTGGTTTAGTGGTGACCCTGCAGTGCTGGGTCAGAGCATTGGACTGGATGAGCCAACCAAAGATACGCTGTGTGATTCTTTAATATTTACAAGCCAACATCACAGACCAAATCCATGATAACTGCTCTCCTCCCCTCACAAAACAAAAAAACCCAAAACCAACAAACAAAAAACCCCAACAACAACAAAGAAGATAACTCCTGCAAGCCTTACATAGGTCTCACCATAGTGGAGCTTCTTGTCTTTTGGACATCTCCCCTGGGGCTGTTTAGTCTGGAGAGGAGAAGGCTGAGAGGGAACCTGATCAATGTCTATCAATAGCTGAGGGGTGGGGATCAGGATGAAGGTGTCAGGCTCTGGTTGGTGGTGCCCAGGGACAGGATAAGGAACAACAGGGATGAGCTGGGACCCAACATGAGGAGAAAGTTGTTTGGTATGAGTGTGCTGGAGGCCTGTAGCAGGCTGCCCAGAGGGGTTGTGGAGTCTCCTGCTCTGGAGCCTTTCCAGCCCCCCCCAGATGTGTTCCTGGGTGCCCCTGCTCTGGCAGGGAGGTTGGACTGTCTGGAGGTCCCTTCCAACCCCTACCATGCTGTGTTTTTTCTCTTGCTGAGGCACCTCAGTGCTCTGGATGTTCTCATAGTCATGGAGATAGAAAGTTTTGAAGCTACAGGTCAAGGTCAGCCTCCTAGCTGATGAATTCTTCTTCTTCCCTCATTTTTAAAGGCTCTCTTAGCAAAAGCTGTGATCTGGCTGAGGCAGAGTGCTCAGCCTGAAGTGATTCCTAGCAGCCAGGGGATCTTCTCCCTGAGCTGGAGGACCTGCAGCAGATCTTTTCTGTAGTTCCTTAAAATGCCCACATCTGCTGGCCAATTCTGCAGCCCCCAGCTGAGTCACTTCAGTTGCCCTATCTCCAGAATAAAAATACCCCAGCTCTGCTCCTGCAAGCTCTCCAGATGATCTTCTTGCTGAATAGTTGAGGGACAGACTTCTGAGCAGGGCCTCTTGTGCCAGAACAAGGAGTGATGGTTTGGACTCAAACAGGGAGGCTCAGCCTGTAGAGAAGGGAGAAATCTTTGACACTGAGGGTGGGGAGAGCCTGCTTCAGGTTGCCCAGAGAGGTGGGAGATAGATGCCTGTGGTGGGTTGAAGTTTCCTCCCAGCATTAACTTTCCCAGACCAACTCATTTAGAAGCAAATGAAGGTTTATGTACAAGCAAAGCTACACTCTACAATGGAATGCAATCAACATGCACAAAATGTTCAGGAGTTGCAATATTATGCAGATATTTATAATTGGCAAACAACATGAAAAGCCCCCTGGTCAGAGAGCATTCCACTACCCCCCTCCCTGTCCCATAAGAGAGAGAGAAGCAGAGAAAAAGCATTGGGTTAGACTTAACTGAACAGCTCAGCCAAGGCCAGCCAACAAGCAGGTTAACCTCTCCTGGGCAAAGCAAAACAGCAGAGATCAGGAGAGAAGAGAAAGAATTGTTTGGATTCTAGATATTCATCCAGTGAATTTGTTTTGGAATAAGATTTTGCTCTCCTTTCTATGCCCAGTAGTGATTTATTTATATTTGTCTGCTTTTCTGCTCAAAATCTGTAACTAAATTTTAAAAGCATAGCCTGAAACCACCACAGTGCCCTGTGCCTGGAACTATTCCAGGTGAGGTTGGTTGTGGCTCTGAGCAACCTCCTCTAGGTGCAGATGTTCCTGCTGAGTGCAGCAGAGGTGGGCTAGGTGACCTTGAAGGTTCCTTGTGATCTAAACCATTCTGTGCTCCCCTGTGACAGTTCTTTTAGACCTTAGAATGAGGATCCCTGTGGTGTAAGCAAGTGCCTTGGCCTTGGCCTTGTTTTGGTGACTTCCAGAGCTACCTGCTGGCCTTCACTGAGGTTTTCCTTAAATGCTGCAACTTTTAAGATGCTTCCGAAGGTATTTATTGAGAAGATCACACAAACCACCCCTGAGCCACAACCATCTTGGTTTTGCATATTTGGAATACCTAAATACTAGAAAACTGGAGAGGGACTTCTGACAAGGGCTGGGAGTGACAGGACAAGGGGCAGTGGATTGAAGCTGGAGGAGAGCAGACTGAGACTGGAGGTGAGGAAGAAATTCCATAGTGTGAGGGTGGGGAGACACTAGAACAGGTTGCCCAGGGAGACTGTGGGTGTCCCCTCCCTGGAGGTGTTCAAAGCCAGGCTGGATGAGACCTTGAGCAACCTGGGCTGGGGGGAGGTGTCCCTGCCTATAGGCAGGAATTGGATGATCTTCAAGGTCCCTTCCAACCCAAACCATTCTGTGAATCTGTGAAATTGAAGGAAAAGCTGAGAAGCTGAAGTTGTCTTCTAACAGGAGGTAGGGTTTAGCTTGCAGGGTTGTGGGGTTTTCCTGGACCTAGAATTGTCCTGATGAATTGAGCTGGAGTGGAAGAAGGTCAGTCAGATACACTTAAAAAATGACAGGAGGGTGGACTTGGGGAATGCTGGGAGTGACAGACCACCACCTCCCCACCTCTCCTCTTTCTTCTTGTGCCTGAAGTTGAGTACAGCAGCACTGAGGGGATTGCTCTCATTCCTGACAGATGCCAAGCTCAAACATTTCCCTCAACATGGCCTCCTTCAGAACAAAAATAGCCTGATGTGGTTCATTGGGAATGAGGCTGCAGGATCAGCAGTGAGACAGGCTTCAGACAGGGAGGATTCTCTAAGAGGTGCTCACAGCATCAGCTTTGCTTCTGTGCTATGTCCTGGTCTGCAGCCAGAGGACTGTGGGCAGGGGAGGGGATTCTGTCCCTTGGCTCTGCCCTGCTGAGACCTCACCTCAAATCCTTCCTGCAGCTCTGGTGTCCCCAGCATGAGAAGGACACAGAGCTCCTGGGGTAAGGCCAGAGGAGGCCACAAAGATGATCCTAGGGCTGGAGCAGCTCTGCTGTGAGCACAGGCTGAGGGAGCTGGGGGTGTTCAGCCTGGAGAAGAGAAGGCTCCAGGAGGACCTCAGGGCTGCCTGGCAGGACCTGAAGGGATCCTGCAGGAAGGCTGCAGAGAGACTTTTGCTGAGGGGGTCTGGGGACAGGACAAGGGGGAAGGGTTTGAAGCTGAGGTAGAGCAGGGTTAGACTGGAGCTGAGGAAGAAGTTCTTCAGTGTGAGGGTGGTGAGACTCTGGAACAGGCTGCCCAGAGAGGTTGTGGAACACCTGGAGGTAGACCTCATTGCCCTCTACAACTACCTGAAGGGTGGTTGTAGCCAGGAAGGGGCTGGTCTCTTCTCCCAGGCAACCAGCACCAGAACAAGGGGACACAGTCTCAAGCTGCACCAGGGGAAGTTTAGGCTCGAGGTGAGGAGAAAGTCCTTCACTGAGAAAGTCATGTCATTGGAATGTGCTGCTCAGGGAGGTGGTGGAGTCACCATCCCTGGAGGTGTTCAAGAGAGGATTGGATGTGGCACTTGGTGCCATGGTGTAGTCATGAGGTCTGTGGTGACAGGTTGGACTCGATGATCCTTGAGGTCTCTTCCAACCTTGGTGGTACTGTGATACTGTGAAGGCCATGCTGGATAAGGCCAGGTCTAGCTGGGAGATGCCCATGGCAGGGAGGGTGGAGTTGATGGCCTCTGATGTCCCTTTCAGGCTAAGCTGTTCTAGGATTCTGTGAAGCAGCTGGAGTGGATTTCCCTTGATTGCAGCAAGGTTTCACTGCCAGTGTGAGCACAGGAGGTTCTGCTTCTGGTAGATGTTCACTCACAATGAGTGTGGCTCTCCTGGTCACCTGGCAAGCTGCTGTGTTTCCAGGCTGGTTACAGCTGTGTGGATGGGTTAGGTGTCACCACATTGAAGATGGATCTGAAGGGGGTTGAAACTGGATAATCTTGAAGGTCCTTTCCAACCCATTTTGATATTCTATGAGCCAATGGCTTTCAAAGAAGCTCTGCTTCTCAGGGGTGGCAGTTGAGAGGCTGGAAATCAAAGATGGCTTTGGAGCTTGTGCCAGAGTGATACCTGCCTGGATTTTGGTGTTGAGTTTGGAAGCTGATGTGGCACAGTTTTGGTAGAAGACTTGTTCCAGCCTTGCTGTGTCCCTGCGCAGCCTGCTCTGTTTGGAGGTGTCCCTGCTGCCTGCAGGGAGGTTGGGCAAGATGCCCTTTGGAGGTCCCTTGCAACCCAATGCCAGCTGTGAAACTGTCTCTGGATTAGGAGCAGTTGCAGCTGCTGGACATCCCTCAGGCTCTGGAAGCTTTTTTGCTGTCAGAAAAAAAACTGCACAAGTGAATATGTGCCTGGGGAAGATGCACCTTGTGCACAATGCTGACCACCCAGGTTCAGAGGGTTTGATTGCCATGAAGAGAGCTGGCAGTGTGGTGAAGGATCATGGTATGAGCTGGTGACTGATCACAGGCTGGCTGATGAGCTTGAGACTTTCCTCTGCTGTGTCAGTTTCCCATGTGATAGTTTTAAGACCAGCTGTTTATTGATTTAGACTCTTCACAGGGCAGCTGATCTGCTGTGGATCTGCCCCTGCTGGACAGCAAAGTCTAATCTGCAGTCAGTGCCAGACCTCAATATTGGAGACACAGAGTTGGCCCAAGCCAACCTAAACAAGGCCAAAGGCAAGGTCTTGCAGCTGGGTCAGGGCAATCCCAGGCTCAAATCCAGGCTGGGTGAGGAGCAGCTTGAGAGCAGCCTGGAGGAGAAGGCCTTGAGGGTGTCAGTTGGTGACAAACTCCCCAGGAGCCAGCAATGGTCACTGGCAGCCCAGCAGGTAGCTGTGTGCTGAGCTGCAGCCAGAGCAGGGAGTGCAGCGGCACAGGGAGGGGATTCTGCCCCTCTGCTCTGCTCTGCTCAGACCTCATCTGCAGCGCTGCCTCCAGTTCTGGGACCCCCCAGACATAGACCTGATGGAGAGGGCCCAGAGGAGGCCATGAAGATGATCAGAGGGCTGGAGAACCTCTGCTATGGGGACAGGCTGGGAGAGCTGGGGCTGTTCAGCCTGGAGAAGAGAAGGCTTCATGGAGACCTTAGAGCAGCCTTGCAGTAGCTGAAGGGGCTCTAGGAAAGCTGGGGAAGGACTTTTGACAAGGGCTGGGAGTGCCAGGATGAGGAACAATGGTTTGAAGCTTGAGTAGCGGAGTTTGAGACTGGAGCTGAGGAAGAAACTCTTCAGAGTGAGGGTGAGGAGACACTGGCACAGGTTGCCCAGGGAGGCTGTGGATGTCTCCTCCCTGGAGGTGTTCAGGGCCAGGCTGGATGAGGCCTTGAGCAAGCTGGGCTGGTGGGAGGTGTCCCTGCCCATGGCAGGGGTTTGACACTAGATTTTCTTGAAGGTCCCTTCCAACCCAGCCCATTTGGATCCATGTATTGGATGTGTTTCAAAGGCAGTTTGGATTCCTGGTGTTGTCTGTGTGTCCATGGTCAGTGTCACTGCTACTGTGTTCCCTTGCAGGACCACCCATGAGTTCCTTTTTGGTGCCCTTGCTGAGCTTGTCGATAATGCCAGGTACGTACCCGAGGCTGCCTGCAGGCCAGGGCCAATTAGTTTAGCTTTAATTAGCTTTGTCTGATTTTGAACAACCTTCACTTCTAGCAGACGATGAAAAACAGCCAACTAGAACACCTGACTGTAGTTTAGTCTGAATATTGCCCTTGGTCCTCTTTTACCTCCACATCTACCCCTGGGTGGGGGGAGTGCTGTTCCTGACAAGGGAAGTTGGAGTGAATCCCAGAAAAGGGAAATGTGGTAGAAGGCAGGAGATAGATTTAAGGTCTTGGTCTGTTCAGCCACTTCATGCTGGGAGTTGTTCCATCTGCATGGACTCTTAGCTTCATTCCTGCTCCACCCCTGGGTGCTGATTCTGGGTTTTGTTGCTTTGCAGAGATGCAGATGCCACGAGGATTGACATTTACACTGGTAAGTCCCTGCTGCTGTCTTCATGTCAGCAGGTAAGGCAGGAATCCTTAACAGGGAGGGTGGGGAGACACTGGGACAGGCTGCATAGGGAGGTGGTTGAGGCTCCATCCCTGGAGACATCCAAGCTCAGCCTTGCTGTGTCCCTGCGGCCTGCAGGGGCTTGGACAATATGCCCTTGGAGGCTCCCTTCCAAGCCAATGAAATCTGTGAAAACCTGCTGCTCACTCTCCCACCTTAGCTGTGCTGGGGCTGTGGAAGTCCTGTTTGTGTTACTTGTGGTTGCTGGTTGGATTTGGTGGCATCTTGGGCTTGGCCTTGTGGGGGCAGTGAGGTTGCTGTTCTCTTGCAGAGCGCCAGGAAGAGCTGCGAGGTGGATTCATGCTGTGCTTTCTGGATGATGGGTCAGGAATGGATTCCAGTAAGTGGCAGGAAGTGACACTGCAGTATCAAACTGAGGTTTTATCTTAATGGCTTGAGCTGGATGAGGCCTTCAGCAGCCAAGTTGAGTTGAGAGGTGTCCCTGCCCATGGAGGCTGCAGTAGATGCTCTCTGAGGTCCCTTCCAACCTGAACCATTCTGTGTTTCTTGTTATGAAAGTTTTTATTTGTGCCCTTGATGCCTTTCCTTGGGCTCTGAAGACACATCTGCCCTCCTGAGTGGTGAGTTCCTGCAGATTGTTGTTTCTCCCCTCTCTCCCTGGCACGGATCCTCGTTCCCCCTCCCTTTTTGCTGGTTTTCAGAATCCAGCCACTGTGAGACGCGACACAACAACAACACTGCAACTAAAATAGCCTGGAGTGAGACTCCCTCTAGAGCTGCAACTAAACACATGGAAAACAAATCATCTCTGTGTGCCTGGATTCTGGTGTGGAGGCGAAGAATCTCCCAATGCCAGCAAAGCTTGGAGCAGAGGCTTCCTTCCTGCCCAGGCAGTCCCAGCTGCTGGGCATCATCCTTTGTTTCTCTGCTCAGAGTGAACAACCTCTGCAGGGTGGTTTTGGACAGCCAGCACTGAGAGCTAAAGCAGCTGCTCACCTTTCGTGGGGGAGGCAGTGCTGCAGGGAGTTGCTTTTCAACCTTTTGTAGGCTTCTGAAAGGTTTCTTCAAAACAGTTTTTGATTCAACTTTTTGTACAGCAAGAGAGTCCTAGTAGGGACCCTTGTTCAGACCAGGCTGAAAGTGAACACAGCCATGGTGGGAGGAGGAAGGAGGTAGCAGGGGAGGAGGAGCTTTCATGATAACTTCATCATCATGACTATCCTTACCCAGGTCTCAAATATAAGACAACTTGGCCCTGCTGAGACCACCCATGCAATACTGTGTCCACTTCTGGGTTCCTCAGTTCAGGAGAGACAGAGACCTGCTGGAGGGAGTCCAGCAGAGGCTGTGAGGATGAAGAAGGGAACAGGGGCTGTGAGGATGATGAAGGGCCTGGAACAGCTCTGCTGTGGAGTGTTTGGTGTGAGGGTGCTGGAGGCCTGGAGCAGGCTGCCCAGAGAGGTTGTGGAGTCTCCTGCTCTGGAGACTTTCCAACCCCGCCTTGATGTGTTCCTGTGTGCCCTGCCCTGGCTGCCCTTGTTCTGGCAGGGAGGTTGGACTGAACACTTTCTGGAGGTCTCTTCCAGCCCCTGGCATGCTGTGGTCTGCTTTGTCTACCACAATTATTGCCATGCTCATAAATCAAAACATCTCCTGGGCCACCTGTAGTGGTTTGAGCCTTAACTGGAGTGTTAAGAGCTCAGATGGTAGCAAGCTGAGAATTCCTCTCCTGCCATCCCTCCTTCCCTCCCTCCCCTTATTCCTGAAAAGGAAAGAGGAGAGAAAGAAAAGAAAAAAAAAAGGTGGGGTAGGGGAAAAGAGGAGGAGGTAAATCTACTAAAAAATAATCTGGAGTTGTTTTGGAAGTAGAAGTAAATTCTTTAACCAAATCTATCTCTACAGCAGTACCAAGGGTAGGGACTAAGGATGAATAGGAAAATACACAAAACCAAACTTGGATGGCCTTGTATCTCCCTCGAGGTATGTGGATTTCAGTCTTAGAGAAAATGTGGATGCAGTAGGGAAAGACCAGGCCTGACCACGTGGAAGAACCAGGAGGCTGGCTGTGGCTTGTTGGTCCCTTTGAACAGGTGAGGCAAAGAGAGACAACTGGCTGCAGCATCTTCCTTTTTATAGGCTTGCTGGGCAGGAAGGGCGAGTGGAATAGACTTGACCCGGGGGACCCCTCCTGGGAGAGGGAAACCCAAGTCCCCCTCTGTTCACCTGGATCAGATTTCTTTTTTCCCCCTGGGGAAGCAGGGCTGTCGCAGCTCTCCCCCAGGGTGGGTGTAACCCAGCACAGCTCTGCACAGCACAACCTCCCAAGCACTGGCAGTAGGGCAGAGGTCAGCACTGTGAAGAAGGTCCTGAAGTCAGGACAAGGATTGAGCTTCATCTCAGTGCCATGAAGAGAAGGTGATGTTTATCCTGACCAACTGCTGTTTACCCTCAACAACTCCTCTGCTGAGACAGAAGCAAATTTCCACAGCAGCTTGCTGGGCTGCTGCCAGGAAGAGGGCTGGGGGTGAAAAGGCAGCTATTATCGGTGTTTAATTAACAAAGGGCAAAGTGAAAGGCCCGGCTGGGTTTACAAGTCAGAGCCTATCTGTGTCTGTTTTAGTTCTGTTGTTCAAGGGCCTTTCAACATCATCCCTAGCATGAAACAGTTGTTCTCCTTTCCCCAGGAGAATCATTTCCCCATAGAGGTCACTGGGAGAGGTAAAAATGCAGGTCCAAGGAAGAGGAAGTGCCTCAGCAGGAAGGCCAACAACAATGAGAGCCCTCTAATGCATCCACAAGCTGTGAGAAGGGAGCACAGGACACTGCTCCCCCCTCCAGCTAGCTCTGCAGGGCCTCAGCCTGCTGCCAATCCTGGGTTGAGGCAGGGAATCCTAGAATGAGATCATCCAGTTGCAACCCCCATGAGCAGGGACACCTCCCACTGGACCAGATTGCTCAGGCCTGGCCTTGAACACCCCCAGGGAGGAGGCAGCCACAGCCTTCCTGGGCAGCCTCTTCCAGAGTCTCACCACCCTCACACTGAAGAACTTCTTCCTCAGCTCCAGTCTGACCCTGCTCTACCTCAGCTCCAAACCATTCCCCCTTGTCCTGTCTCTAGACACCCTCGGTAAAAGTCTCTCTGCAGCCTTCCTGCAGGATCCCTTCAGGCAGCATTAAGATCCCCCTGGAGCCTTCTCCTCTCCAAGCTGAACACCCCCAGCTCCCTCAGCCTGTACTCACAGCAGAGCTGCTTCAGCCCTTGGATCATCTTTGTGGCCTCCTCTGGCCTCACCCCAGCAGCTCTGTGTCCTTCTCACCAGAGCTGGAGACAGGATTGGAGGTGAGGTCTTGGCAGAGCAGACTATCTTCTAGGGCTGTTTGGTAGAACTTCAGGAAGAGAGTCTTTGCCTTGGACTTTTGGCCTGTTTCATGCTCTAGTCTTCCTGTGCTCCTTCCAGTGGGGAAAGAAACTGTCTCAAAGCTGTCTGTCTGTTAAACCCACTCTCTTGTGCTCCCTGTCTCTTGTTGCAGGTGAAGCTGCCAGTGTCATTCAGTTTGGGAAGTCAGCCAAGCGCTCCACCGAGTCCACCCAGATTGGGCAGTATGGGAATGGCTTGAAATCGTAGGTACAACAGAGCCAGGCTGGGAGGGGCAGGGCAGGAAGAGGGGGGGGGGAGGGCTTGGAGGGGTGCATCCTGGTTTAGGAAAGAGCCCCAAACAACTGCAATCTAAACAAACCCACAGTGGTTTGGTAGATATCTGTTGTGGTTCTTCACACAGGGCTGTTTAACATCTGGGCAGTGGCCCTGGCAGCACCCTCAGCAGGTTGGGTGATGGCACCAAGCTGTGTGCTGCAGGGGACTCACTTGAGGGCAGGGATGGCATCCAGAGGGGTCTTGACAGGCTTGAGAAGTGAGGCAGTGCTAACTGCAGGAGGGTCAGCAAGTCACAGGGCAAGGTCCAGCAGCTGGCTCAGGCCAGCCCAGGCACAAATCCAGGATGGGTGCAGAGAGGGCTGAGAGCAGCCCTGAAGAAAGAGGCAGCAGTGCCCTCATGCAGCCCAGCAGGCAGCTATGTGCTGGGCTGCAGCCAGAGGAGAGTGGGCTCTGTTCTTGCTGAGACCTCACCTCCAATCCTGCCTCCAGCTCTGGTGTCCCCAGCATGAGAAGGACACAGAGCTGCTGGGGTAAGGCCAGAGAGGCCACAAAGATGATCCAAGGGCTGGAGCACATTCTCAAGCTTCAAACCATTGCCCCTTATCCTGGCATTCCCAGCCCTTGTCAAAAGTCCCTCCCTGGCTCTCCTGGAGCCCCTTCAAGTACTGGAAAGCTGCTCTGAGGTCTCCCTGGAGCCTGCTCTTCTCCGGGCTGAACAGCCCCAACTCTCCCAGCCTGTCCCCATAGCAGAGGTTCTCTCTCAGATCATCTTGGTGGCTTCCTCTGGACCCTCTCCAGCTGTTCCATGTTGCCTTGAGCAACTTAGGCTAGTGGGAGGTGTCCCTGCCCATGGCAGGGTGTTGGCACTGGCTGCTCTTTAGGGTCCCTTCCCACCCAAGCTCTTATGTGAATGTGTAAGTGCTGTGGCTCAGGTGGGACAGGCAGGCTGTGGTCTGTGCCTAGGGGCTCCATGCGGATCGGGAAGGACTTCATCCTCTTCACAAAGAAGGACAACAGCATCACCTGCCTGCTGCTCTCCAGGACCTTCCACGAGGAGGAAGGCATCGATGAGGTTTGCTCTGTGCTTTGAACTGCTGTGCTGGCTGCTGGCTCAGCTCAGCTGCCCCAGCTCTGCTGGTAGCAGAGTGTTGGGTGGTGGTTGCCCTTCTGGTGGCAGCAGTGTCTGTTTTCCCTTGGGGCTGCACTTGTGAGTCTTCACCAAGTCAGCAAAGATTTTGATTTTTTTAATGTTTTTTTTATCCCTTTGGTTTCTTTCCAGTGAGGTTGAGGAGACTCTGGCACAGGTTGCCCTGGGAGGCTGTGGCCACCCCCTCCCTGGAGGTGTTCAAGGCCAGGCTGGATGAGCAAGCTGGGCTGGTGGGAGGTGTCCCTGCCCACAGCAGGGGGTTGGCACTGGATGCTCTTTTGGGTCCCTTCCAACCCAACCTATTCTGTGATTCTTTGAATGAGGCAGTTTAGGACTAGAAGTTGCAGGAGGCTGGCAAAGAAGGGTCCTCAAGCTGTGCAGAGGACTGAAAAGGACCTTTTGCAGTAACTTAGGGGGCTGCTGGAAGGGGGTAGATTGCTGGGGCAGGATGTGCAGAAGGAGCTGGCTGGAGCTGGGGAGCCTGAGTCACTCTTGGTCCCCTGGTACCTGCAGGTCATCGTTCCCTTGCCCACCTGGAAGGCGCGGAGCCGGGAACCCCTGACTGACAACATGGAGAAGTTTGCCATCGAGACAGAGCTCATCTATAAGTACTCCCCTTTCAAATCAGAGCAGGAGGTGATGGAGCAGTTCAGCAAGATCCGTGGGGACAAAGGTACATGTGGGCAGTGCTGGGCAGGAGGGGCAGGGTGTTGGGCCTGGGGCTGGGCTTCTCCTGATCAACCTTCTTCCTTGCTCAGGCACCTTGGTGATCATCTTTAACCTCAAACTGATGGACAACGGAGAGCCAGAGCTGGATGTGACTTCTGACCCCCGAGACATCCAGATGGCAGGGACACCCCCAGAGGGAACGTGAGTATGAAGGCTGTTAGCGCCCCCAGGGCTTGGGCACAGCTGCCTGCAGCTTCTCTTTCAGCAGGGCACTGGGGAACTGAGAAGATATTTGGGTTTTTTTCTTTAGCAGTTTGGAATTCCTGGATGCAAGCAGCCCACAGGTTGTGTGTTGGCTCTGAGTGCCTTGGCTCATCTTAGAGGAACAAACTCAATGCTCTCCTTTAGGCACCTAAAATAAAGCAGCCCTCAGCTGTAGGTTTCATTTTCTCCTCTCACCCAGGATGTTTTTGTCAGCACAACAGCTGCTCACAAGCCTCTGCTGCTTTCAAACTGGGCTGCACAAGGTGAAGGAGCTGCACAGGTCAGCCTCCTCCAGCCAGTAGCATGGGTGGGGCTAGATGGAGGCTTCCTGGGAAGAGAGGCAGCTCCTGGACTTCCTGCAGCAAAGGCAGAAGGATATGCTGAGAGTGAGCAGAGGGAGAGCTGAGGGTGTGCTGAGTTCAGAGTCACAGCTGGCATTGGGCCGGAAGGGAGCCTCCAAGGGTATCTTGTCCAAGCCCCTGCAGGCAGCAGGGACACCTCCAGCTAGAGCAGGCTGCACAGAGACACAGCAAGGCTGAGCTTGGATGTCTCCAGGTTGGAACCTCAACCACTTCCCCGGGCAGCCTGTCCAGTGTCTCCCCACCCTCGCTGTGCAGAACTGCTCCAGTTCCAAGCCTTCTGATGAACAGCATACCGGCCCCCCCCCAGCCTTCCTGTATGTCCCCTGCAGATATTGCAATGCAGCTCTAAGGTCTCCCTGGAGTCTTCTCTTCTGCAGGCTGAGCAGCCCCAACTCTCCCATCCTGTCCCCATACGGGAGACTCTCCAGCCCTCTGATCATCTTTGTGGCCTTCTCTGGATCCTCTCCAGCAGGTCCCTGTGCTTCCAGTGTTGGGGGTCCCATATCTGGGCACAGCCCTGCAGGGCAGGTCTCCCCAGAGCAGAGCACGTCATGGCCCTTCATGGTTGGACAGGAAGGAAGGGACAAAAACTACAAAGGAAATAGGAAGACAACTGAAGAAGATTCCAGGGTGAAGCCTGACTGAAGAGCTACTCCAGGGGTGAACTGCTGGAGTGATCTCTGGGCTGCGTGGGCCAGCCTGGGAGGATGTGTGCTGTCTGCTGGCAGGAGGTGCTGAGCAGAGTGCTGAGTGTCTGAGCCTGCCTCCCTTGCAGGAAGCCGGAGCGCCGCTCCTTCCGCGCCTACGCCGCCGTGCTCTACATCGATCCCCGGATGAGGATCTTCATCAACGGGCACAAGGTCCAAACCAAACGCCTCTCCTGCTGCCTCTACAAGCCAAGGTCAGTGTGGCAGCCATGGTCTACAGGCACCAGGGGCAGCAAAGCTTTGGGCTTTGTGCTCTGTGGGGTGTGTAACACCATGGTGAAGCCACAGAGCCACAGCAGAAGGGAGTGGGGTGTGGTGGTGACGGGATGGAAGAAACAGCTTGGGAGTGGAAAATCTGACTCTGGGAAGGCACAGCAGTGGCTGGCGCAGTCTGGCTCCCTTTCAGAGCAGTGAAGATACTGCTGCTTCTAAATCAGAGTGTTAGGGCTTGGAAGGGGCCTCCACAGAGCATTCAATCCAACACCCTGCCAGCGCAGGGGCATCCAGGACCACATACGGGGGGGGCTGGAAAGTCTCCAGAGAAGGAGACTCCACAACCTCTCTGGGCAGCCTGCTGCATGCCTCCAGCACCCTCACAGTGACAAAGTTTTCCCTTCTGTCCCTGCGGTACCTCCTCTGCTCCAGCTTGCCCCCAGTGCCCCTTGTGCTGTCCTTGCACATCCCTGAGCAGAGCCTGGCTCCAGCCCTGCATATCTTTATCACCAGCAATGAGGGCAGCACTCAGACTGCTCTGCTCCCAGTCCAAGCTCCAGCTCCCTCAGCCTGGCCTCACAGGGAGATGTTCCACTGCCTGCAGCAGCTCTGTGGCTCTGGGATGGACTCTCTCAAGCAGTTCCCTGAGGTCCCTCTTGAACTGAGGAGCCCAAAACTGGACACAATATTCAGGGCAGAGTAAAGGGGGAGGAGAACTTCTCTTGACCTACTCACCACCCCCTTTCTAATCCACCCCAGGATGCCACTGGCATTCTTGGCCACAATGGCCAAGTAGAGTTACACATGGAGACCTTATTCTCTCCTACATTGATGAAATCTTGGTTTGATCTTAGTGCTGAGTTTGCTGATTGCTAAGTTTTGGTCTCCACAGGATGTACAAATACACTTCCAACCGGTTCAAGACCCGTGCAGAGCAGGAGGTGAAGAAAGCAGAGCACGTGGCCAGGATAGGTGAGTCTGGGAAGTGTCTGTGGGGCCTGGCTTTGCTGTGGTGAAGGCTGGGAGAGGCTGCTGCCTTGCTGGGTATGAACTGAAATTGCTTCATTCTGTGTGTGGTTGCTCAGGAAATCAGTCCTGGCATTAGGCTGGAAGGGAGCCTCCAAGGGCATTTTGTCCAAGCCCCTGCAGGCAGCAGGGACAACTCCAGCTAGAGCAGGCTCTACAAGGACACAGCAAGGCTGAGCTTGGATGTCTCCAGGGATGGGGTCTCAACCACCTCCCTGGGCAGCCTGTTCTAGTGACTCCCCCCGCTTTCTTCTGATGTCCAACCTAAACCTGCCCTGCTCCAGTTCCAAACCTTTTGGTGTTACCTTTGTATCCATGTCCATGCCAGTCCAGAGTCCAGCTCAGGCTCTCTGGGAATGAGTTTCCTGGAATGGCTGCCTGGTGAGATGCTGTCTATGCTGAGCTGCTGCCCTGACCCTTTTGCCTGTATTGCAGCTGAGGAGAAGGCTCGAGAGGCAGAGAGCAAGGCCCGAGCACTTGAGCTGCGCCTGGGAGGGGACCTCACGCGGGAGTCCAGGGTGAGCCTTCTGCTTGGGCATCTCTGAGGTGCTTTGGGATGGGGCAATGACTTGCAAGCAGCATTCAGGCAGCTCTCTGGGCTCAGCACCACTGGACAGGCTTCCATGTCTGCAGATGGTTTCCAGCCCAAGTGGAAAGTGTCCTGACATTCCCCTGCCCACAGCCTGCTGGGTGGGAAGGCAACCTTGGGGCCCCAGGTGGTCTGCTTGATGTCAGCTTCTGCAGAACAGGCCAGGGAAATGTGGGGGATTGGGTAAGGAATAAATGTAGCTGCTTCTGAGCTCTTTCCCCTTCTTTGCTTTCCCAGCTGACTGAAGCATTTGACAGGGAGTACTGGCCTGGGGCTGTTTGCTTCCTTCTGTTGGGGTTGTGGCTCTTGATGGGGGCAAGGCCTGCTGCTGGGTGGTTGGAGGGCTTGCAGGGGGCACCAGGTGGGTCAGCAAGAGACACCAGCCGAAATCACTGAGCTTCCTATTGGCAGCTGATGGTGACAAGGTACCCAGATGCCCACGGATTCTATGCAAGCAGCTGGAACAACCCAGCAGCAAGTGCTGCCTTATGTGCAAAGGCTGCTGATCATCACCCTCCACCATTCCTGGATTCTTTGCAATTCAAACATTTTGAGCTTCTTGAAGTGGGGCAAAGAAGCCACAGAAGTGAGTTGATGTGGTGGATGTGCCAGCAGCCCCTGAGGTGTGTGGTGCCCCACTGCAGGTGACGCTGCGCCAAGCCCAGAACTCAGCCATAACCCTGCGCCGGGAGGCTGATGTGAAGAAGAGGATCAAGGAGGCAAAGCAGCGGTGAGTGGAGCTGGCTCAGAGCTCTGATGGAGGGGAAAAACAGGGCAGTGGCCCTGGCAGCACCCTCAGCAGGTTGGGTGATGGCACCAAGCTGTGTGCTGCAGGGGACTCACTTGAGGGCAGGGATGGCATCCAGAGGGGTCTTGACAGGCTTGAGAAGTGAGGCAGTGCTAACGGCAGGAGGGTCAGCAAGTCACAAGGCAAGGTCCAGCAGCTGGCTCAGGCCAGCCCAGGCACAAATCCAGGATGGGTGCAGAGAGGGCTGAGAGCAGCCCTGAAGAAAGAGGCTTGGGGTTGTTGGTTGCTGAGCAGCTCCCCAGGAGTGTTCTCCTGCAGCCCAACAAGCAGCTGTGTGCTGGGCTGCAGCCAGAGGAGTATGGGCCAGCAGGAGAGGAGAAGGGGGTTCTGCCCCTTGGATCTGTTCCTGCTGAGACCTCACCTCCAATCCTGCCTCCAGCTCTGGTGTCCCCAGCATGAGAAGGACACAGAGCTGCTGGGATAAGGCCAGAGAGGCCACAAAGATGATCCAAGGGTTGGAGCAGCTCTGTTGTGAGCGCAGGCTGAGGGAGCTGGGGGTGTTCAGCCTGGAGAAGAGAAGGCTCCAGGGGAACCTTAGAGCTGCCTGCCAGTACCTGAAGGGATCCTACAGGAAGGCTGCAGAGAAACTTTTCCTGAGGGTGTCTGGAGACAGGCCAAGGGGGAAGGGTTTGAAGCTGAGGTAGAGCAGGGTTAGACTGGAGCTGAGGAAGAAGTTCTTCAGTGTGAGGGTGGTGAGACTCTGGAAGAGGCTGCCCAGGAAGGCTGTTGCTGCCTCCTCCCTGGGGGTGTTCAAGGCCAGGTTGGATGAGGCCTTGAGCAGCTGAGTCTAGCTGAGAGGAGTCCCTGCCCAGGGCAGGGGGTTGCAGTGGGTGGTCTCTGAGGTCCTTTCCAAGCTGAGCCATTCTGTGGTCCATGTCTAGCTACACTGCATGGTGGTTTTTAGACCGGCAGCCTCCAGGACCCATCCAGGGATTTCCATAGCCTCTGCGTAACAGCAGCAAACAGCTGCTTGCATTCCTACCCATCTCTGAGGCTCTGTTCATCACTTTGCAGGGCACTGAGGGAGCCCAAAGAGCTGAACTTCATCTTTGGGGTGAACATCGAGCGGCGCGAACTGGATGGGATGTTCATCTACAACTGCAGCAGGCTCATCAAGATGTATGAGAAGGTGGGGCCGCAGCTGGAGGGTGGCATGTGAGTCCTGCAGCTTTTTCAGCAGTCTTTTGCTTCAGCCTTGCATGTTCCTCAGAGCCCAGGCTGTGCAGAACTTAAAGCACAGGGAGCAGCAGCACAGGGAGGGTATTCTGCCCCTCTGCTCTGCTGAGACCCTACCTGCAGCACTACCTCCAGTTCTGGGGCCCCCAGCAATGAGGGACACAGAGCTGCTGGAGCAGGCCCCAAGGAGGCTATGAAAATGATTCAAAGGCTGGAGAACCTACCCCGTGAGGGCAGGCTGGGAGAGTTGGGGCTGTTCAGCCTGGAGAAGGCTCCAGGGAGACCTTAGAACAGCCTTCCAGTGCCTGAAGGGGCTCCAGGAGAGCTGGGGAGGGACTTTGGTTAAGGGCTGGGAGTGACAGGATGAGGGACAATGCTGGAGGAGGGCAGACTGGGACTGGAGATGAGGAAGAAATTCTTGATAGTGAGGGTAGTGAGACACTGCAACAGGTTGCCCAGGGAGGTTGTGGATATCATAGAATCAATAAGGTGGGAAAAGACTTCAAAGATCATCAAGTCCAACCTGTCCACTCGTGACTACTAAATCATGGCACCAAGTGCCACATCCAATCCCCTCCTGAACACCTCCAGGGATGGTGACTCCACCACCTCCCTGTCAGCACATTCCAACGTTTAACAACTCTCTCTGTGAAGAACTTTCTCCTTACCTCAAGCCTAAACTTCCCCTGGTACAGCTTGAGACTGTGTCCTCTCTCCCTGGAGATGTTCAAGGCCAGGCTGAATGAGACTTTGGGCTAGTGGAAGGGGGGGTAGAACTGGATGACCTTCTAGGTGCCTTCCAACCCAACCCAATCTGTGGACTAAAATGCAGCCAGTTCTGCTGCAGCAGCAGTGGGTGATCAGTGTCCGTGTGACCTGCTAGTTCCAATGCTACTCAGTATTATTTTCCTGATCCCTAGCCTGGGGTAGCTTAATGGTCTATGTCCATCTTGCAGGGCATGTGGTGGAGTGGTGGGTGTGGTGGATGTGCCCTATTTGGTTCTGGAGCCAACCCACAACAAACAAGACTTTGCTGATGCCAAAGAGTATCGACACTTGCTGAAGGCCATGGGAGAACATTTGGTTCAGTATTGGAAGGATGTTGCCATAGGTAATAGAGATTCACAATTCCTAAGGCTGGGGGGAGGAAGCCTTGGTGGGGGGTGGGCAGCTAAGGGGAAGGGCAGCCAAGAGTGCAGGTGGTTCTCCTGTGGAGAAAGGCTGAGGGCCCTGGGGCTGTTCAGACTAGAGAGGAGCGGAAACCTGATCAATGTCTATCAGTGTCTGAGGGGTGGGGATCAGGATGAAGGTGCCAGACTCTGGTTGGTGGTGCCCAAGGACAGAACAAGGATCCACAGGAATGAGCAGGAAGTCAAGAAGTTCCACCTCAGCATGAGGAGAAACTTGTTTGGTGTGAGGGTGCTGGAGGCCTGGAGCAGGCTGCCCAGAGAGGCTGTGGAGTCTCCTGCTCTGGAGCCTTTCCAACCCCCCTGGATGGGTTCCTGGCTGCCCTGCCCTGGGTGCCCCTGCTCTGGCAGGGGGCTTGGACTGGATGCTCTCTGGAGGTCCTTTCCAAGCCCTGGCACACTGTGATCTCTGTGGTGATGCCTCCATGCTGAGCAGGGCTTTGTTTGTTTCCCAGCCCAGAGAAGCATCGTCAAGTTTTGGGATGAGTTTGGTTATTTGTCAGCAAACTGGAACCAGCCTCCCTCCTGTGAGCTGCGCTACAGACGCCGGCGAGCCATGGAGATCCCAACCACCATCCAGTGTGGTGAGTCCCACCTGGCCCAGGCCAGCACACCTGGCAGTGCTCAGCAGGCTTGACCCTTCCAGAGGAGGGGGGAAGGAAGGGGCTTCTGGGCAGCAGCTGAATGGTAGGAGCTGTGAGATGAGTGGTGCTATCGTTTCTCCTTTCTAGGGCTTGACTTCTTCTAGGAGTTTAGTTTGAATCATAGAATCATTTAGGTTGGAACAGGCCTTGAGGATCACCCAGCCCAACCATGAGTCCACCACTGATAGATCACCACTGAACCATGGCCCTCAGCATCACATCTCTGTGGCTTTTAAATACCTCCAGGGATGGGCACTCCACCACCGCTCTGGGCAGCCTAGGCTAGGCCTTGACTACCCTCAAGGGGAAGAAATTGTTCCTCATGTCCAACCTAAACCTCCTCTGGCACAAATTGAGGCCATTTCCTCTTACCCTATTGCTGGTTACTTGGGAGAAGAGGCCAACCCTAGCCTCACTGCAGCCTCCTTGCAGAAACTAGTAGAATGTGAGGTGATGTGCCCCTCATCCTCCTTTTCTCCAGCCAAACACCCCCAGGTGCCTCAGCTGCTCCTCCCCAGCCCTGTTCTCCAGACCTTCCCCAGCTTTGTTGCCCTTCTCTGGATCTGCTCCAGCCCTCAATGTCCTTCTGGGAATGAGGGGCCCAGAATGGACCCCAGGATTCAAGGCATGGCCTCTCCATACCCAATGCAGGGGGAACATCCCCCACCACTCTCTGGGCCTGGCCATCAGCCAGTTCTTGACCCAACAAAGCCTGTGCCCACCCAAGCCATGGGCAGCCAGGTTCTGCAGCAGGATGCTGTGGGAATCAGTGTCAAAGGCTTTACTGAATTCAAGGCTGACACAGACAGCCTTCCCCTCATCTGCTTAGCTGCTCACCTTGCCATAGAGGGAGATCAGATCCATCAAGCAGGACTTGCCCTTCGTGAGCTCCTGCTGACTGGGCCTGTCCATGGCTCGTGATGGCACTCAGGATGACCTGCTCCGTGGCTTTCCCCAGCACCAAGGTCTTACTGGCAGCTCTCTACTTCCCTATGTCCTCTTCCCAGTGCTTCTGTGTCAGGTTTGCCTCTCTGCTGGGACCTGTTCTCTTGGCCAGGACTGCTGGAGGGAATGGATGCATTCACTCCCTCAGCCTTGGTCACTGTGTCTCTGCCCACATCCAATGGAGGATGGAGATTCTCTTCACTTCTCCTTTTGCTCTCCATACATTTGTAGAAACCTTTGGAACTGTCTTTTACAGCAGCAGCCAGAGGAAGTTCTAGCTGGGCTTTGACCTTCCTAATTTTTACCCCCTGCACGTCCCTGTAGTCCTCCTGAGTGCCATCCCCCTTCTTCCACAGGCCATAGAGTTTCCTTTTCTTCCTGAGCTCAGGCCAAAGCTGCTCTTCTGCCCCACTGGCTCATTTTTGCTCATGGGTATGTTCTGTTCTTTTAAGACTTCCTTCTTGAACAATGTCCACCCTGCCTGGACTCCTTGGCCCTTCAGGACTGTCTCAGGGACTGGCAACCAGATTCCTAAACAGGTCAAAGTCTGCCATCGTGAATGTCCAAGGTGGCAGCTCTGCTGAGTCTCCCCTCCTTGAATCCCCAGCAACTGGAGACCTCACTGCATGATCACTATGCCCAAGGTGGCCTCCAGCCTTCACATCTTCCACAATTTCTTCTAACAAGTCCAGCAAGGTGCCTTCCCTAGTTGCAGCGATGCTGTTCAGGTAGACCTGGTTGCTTAAGGGACCTTAAAGATTCTCCAGTTCCAATTCCCCTGCCAAGGGCAGGGACACCTCCCACCAGCCTAGGTTGCTCAAGGCCTCATCCAGCCTGGCCCTGAACACCACCAGGGAGGGGGCAGCCACAGGCTCTCAGGGCATCCTGTTCCAGTGTCTCCTCACCCTTGCTATCAAGAATTCCTTCCTCATCTCCAGTCTCTATCTGCCCTCCTCCAGCTTTTATCCATTGCCCCTTGTCCTGTCACTCCCAGTCCTTGTCAAAAGTCCCTTCCTGGCTTTCCTGCAGGGTCCCTTCAGGTACTGGAAGGCAGCTCTAAGGTCCCCCTGGAGTCTTCTCTTCTCCAGGCTGAACATCCAGAGCTCCCTCAGCCTGTCCTCACAGCAGAGCTGATCAGCCCTTGGATCATCTTTGTGGCGTCCTCTGAACTCTCTCCAACAGCTGCCTGAGGGCACTGCTGGCTGCTGGGGAGCTGCTCAGCAACCAACAACCCCAAGCCTCTTTCTTCAGGGCTGCTCTCAGCCCCCTCTGCACCCAGCTTGGATTTGTGCCTGGACTTGGCCTGAGCCAGCTGCTGGACCTTGCCCTGTGACTTGCTGACCCTCCTGCTGTTGGCACTGCCTCACTTCTCAAGTCTGTCAAGACCCTTCTGGATGCCATCCGTGCCCTCAAGTGAGTCCCCTGCAGCACACAGCGTGGTGCCATCACCCAACCTGCTGAGGGTGCTCTCAGTGCTCTGTTTTTCCCTGTGTGGATGCAGTTTTGACACAGGTAAAAGTCTGCCTTCACCCCAGTAGCACTTTGAAGCCAGAGCAGCTTTGTCCTCGTCATTGGGTTCCACTCACAGGGCCTGGTCCCTGCCCCACAGGGGCCCTGGGCAGGTGGGGTTGTTGCTGAGAGGCCACACCTGCTGTGCTGGGCAGCAACTTGCCACCATTGCCCCCTCTCCTTCAGCTCTGTGTTCACAGCTTCACAGTCTGCTTGGGGTTGGAAGGGACCCTCCAAAGTCATCTTGTCCAACCCCTTGCAGGCAGCAGGGACACCTCCAACTGAACCAGGCAGTGGGAGAGAGCTGAGGGAGTCCTCCTTTGTTACGAGTCTTGACTGCCTTCTGGGCCTTGTGCCAGGGAAGTCAGGGCTGTGCTTGCAGTGCTCAGTGTCTCTCTTGCACTCCCTGCTGCTTCTCAACCCTCCTGTCTTCCTGGAGCCCTGTCACTGAGCGGAGGAGTTCCTCCACCTGGGTGTATCTCCCACAGGAGCTCCGCTGCTGCCATCCTGTACCAGTGTGAGAGCAGGGCACACACTGCGGCCTGGTGCCTGAGGGGCTGCCTGTTCCCACTGGAGATCTGCCTGGCCAGCTGCAGCAGTCATGGTGGGTGCAGAGCTGGAGGGGCTGTGGTTGTCTGCTGGGTGGATGCCCATCACTCTCTTCTTGGTGCTGCTGCTCTCCAGGGGCTTTCCTTTACAGGCATGTGTGTAGTCACTGTAGCCCTGGCACTGCCCACACCTCTGTAGCCTCTCCTGCAAGAGCTGCTGTCTCCTCTTGGGTCTTTCCACTGCCCTGGGGATTCCCTGCCACAGGAAAACCTCAGGAAAACCCCTGTCCCATCTTTGTCTGCTCTTGGTGGCACGCTTGGACATCTCTGCTTGAAGTTCCTTTCCTGCACAGTTTGCTGACTGTGATGTTCTTCAGGTGCCCTCATGGAGTCAGAGATCGAATTGTCAGGATTGGAAGGGACCTCTAGGATCATCCAGTTGCAATCCCCCTGCCATGAGCAGGGACACCTCACACTAGATCAGGTTGCTCAGAGCCACATCCAGCCTGGCCAACCTGATCTAGAATGGCTGAGCTGTGGCCAGCAGGGGTGTTGAGAATGGGCTTGGGAATGTCAGATGAGCTGGAACTGGCCAAAGCCACCTAGCTCAGTGTTGCAGTGAAGAGCTGAAACTCTCACAGGCAATGGAAGGTGGCCAAGTCATTGGCATTCTGCTGCTCTGGGCCTTCTCCTCAGTGCTAGGTGTGAGCACAGAAAGGGAAGCATGCAGCTGACTTCCAACTTGAATGCAGGTTCTTTGCTGTGCATCTCTGGATAGCTCTGACCAAGCCCTTCTCTGGGTGAAGGAGATCTCAACACAGCCACTTTGTGTCTTTGCAGAGGGACACCAAACTCCCTTCACCTCATTTCCCCCCCACAGGACTTGGGGATGAGGCTGCAGCAAGGGATGTGAGGGAACTCCTGTGGCATTGTGTTGTTGAGCTCTCCTGCCTTGGTGGCCTTCTCCAGTCCTTCCTGAATTCTCCTGAGGAGGAGGGTTCCTGCTGTTCTTCTTGTCCTCTGCTGTTGACAACCTTCTAGAACCTGACTGAAGAATGTTTGCATTTCCTTGGCAGAACTTGGGGTAGTCCTGTAAAAGCTGTTGATGGGAAGTCAGATTAGTCTTGCAGGTCCATCTAAAATAGATGAGATGATGATGTTCTTTTATGTGTGTGTGTTTAAATTTCTGCCTTGTTTTGTGCTGCTGTCAGTAAGAGACTTCTGAGATGAGCAGGGATTGCAGGACTGCTTTGGAAGTGCTGGCATTGCAGCAGTGAGTCTGAGGGCCTCTAGTATCAGTTCATGCTAGGCTTTAGGTTCTTTGTATTCAGCATCTGAGGTCTTCCTTCAAGCATTTTGAGAGCATGAAGGAAGCACTGACTCTGTCTGGCTGTCTCAGTTGGATTCTTTGGCCACTTAGGCTTATTGTAGCTGGATGCACATTGGCAGTTAGTGGGTCCTTGGGTGTTAAATGGGCTTGGGAAGTGCTGTGGAGAGAGGAAAAAACAATGGTTTTGTGGCTCAGACTGTGGATTTCTGACTTGCAAACTGTTTGTCTGACAGATGTGTGTCTGAAGTGGAGGACTCTCCCTTTCCAGCTGAGTTCAGTGGAGAAGAACTACCCTGACAGCTGGGTGTGCTCCATGAACCCTGACCCTGAACAGGACAGGTAAGGAGCAGTTCATGCAAAGCCTCCCCTGCACCCTGACTGCACAGCATTTCAGTTTGTAGTTCTGGTCACCTGCTCCTGGAGAAAAGAGGAGCAGCCAAGCTGGTGAAGAGCAACTAAGCTGCAGAAGGGCCTTGAAGACAAGTCCTGTGTGGAGCAGCTTGAGGGAACTGGGGTTGTTTAGTCTGGAGAAGAGGAGGCTGAGGGGAGACCTCATCACTCTCCACAATTACCTCACAGGGATTACTGGGTTGGATACTGGGACAGTGCTGTGTGTCTGAGTGCAGGCTCTGCTGTGGTTGCTGTGAGGTTGTCTTGCATTCCCTTGATGCTAGATGTGAGGCTCCAGAGCAGAAGCAGAAGGTCCCCCTGGGAACTCTGAAGAAAGACCTGAAGTCACAGGAGGAAAAGCAGAAACAACTGACAGAGAAGATCCGGCAGCAGCAGCAGAAGCTGGAAGCTCTGCAGGTGAATCTGGTTGCCTCCAGCTAAGCACAGCAGGGTTGAGGGTCCTGCTATTGCCAAATGGCTGATGCCAAGTCACATCTGGCTCAGCCTCTCGTGCCACTTGTGCTCCTTCAGGAGGCAGAGGTGGTCTTCATAGCAAAACCCAAGCATCGCAGCTTGCAGTTAATTTCCTGCTAGGAGAAGGGGAGGGACTGCAAGTGTGGGGGTGAAAGAATCTCTTCTGCAGGACACAGAAGATACCTTCTTGGAGTATGTTTAAACTAGAAAGCTGTTTGCTGGCCTGGGTGGAAGCAAGCCCTGGCAGCTTTTGGAGATGGCCTTTGCTGACCTTCTGTTTGCTTCTTTCTTTCACAGAAAACCACCCCCATTCGATCTCCAGCTGACCTGAAGAAGCTGCCCCTGGAAGTGACCACACGGCCAGCAGGGGAGGTAAATGGGATAAATTCTGCAGGTTCTGCCCTCTCCTGTGCCCTCAACAGCAGTGCTCCAGCTCCTACATCCTTCCTCTCACTGTGCCCGCTTTGATTTCAGAGCACCCAGTCCCAGACCCGACCCCAGCGCCCCCGATCTCCTCCTCTACCTGATGTAATCAAGAATGCTCCCAGCAGACCGCCATCATCTTCACCTCTTTCCAAGTCCAGCAGTCAGCTGAAAAAGAGCTCTTCAGCTTGGCCAAGTCTCAGCACTCCCAAAGTGGCAAACATGCCCTCCAAGGAGGAGGCCAGCACTTCCAGGCTGCAGCAGCAGGCTGTGACAGCTGGCAAGTGCAACAGCACTTTAAAAACTCTGAGCAAAACAGGCACTGCAGCAAAGCCAGCAGCTGGGGGCCTGCAGAACCCCAAAAGCTCACGGGAGGCATCTAGTCCAAGAGCTGCCAAGGTGCCAGCACTAAAGAAATCTACCCCTGTCAAACAGGTGAGACTTGCCAGGATAGAATCTTACCTGCTCACAGTAAGTAAGGGCTGGAAGGGAGCCTCCAAGGTCATCTTGTCCAAGCCCCTGCAGGCAGCAGGGACACCTCCAGCTAGAGCAGGCTGCACAGGGACACAGCAAGGCTGAGCTTGGATGTCTCCAGGGATGGGGCCTCAACCACCTCCCTGGGCAGCCTGTCCCAGTGTCTCCCCACCCTCACTGTGCAGAACTTCTTCCTGATGTCCAACCTAACTCTGCCCTGCTCCAGCTCCAAACCTATCCCCTCAGCCCCTTCCGAACAGTCCATCCCCAGCCTTCCTGTAGGTCCCCTGCAGATACTGCAATGCAGCTCTAAGGTCTTCCTGGAGCCTTCTCTTCTCCAGGCTGAACAAGCTCAGCTCCCTCAGTTTGTGCTCACAGCAGAGGATGCTGAGAGGGTTTGGTCTGATTTGGTTTGGTTTGGTTTTTTTTTATGTACCTTGGCAGAAGATTTTGGTTGGCAGCATGCTGGAGTTAACAGAGCTTCTCTGCTTCCCACAGGCCTCAACCACTCAGAAAAGGACCTGGAACCCCACAGAGGATGAGTCTGAGGAGGAAGGAGAGCACAAGAAGGAGAAGACAAAACGAGGCAAATTTGCAGCAGTGAAAGGAGACAGGAGAGGCTCCAGTGAGGTGGTAGTGGAGGTGAGAGTGCAGGGGGCTTCCCAGCAGGAGGTGTCTGTCAAGTGTTGCTGATCTCGGTGGGAGGCAGCTAATCTGAGCTCTCTCTGCTCACAGCTCACAGACAGTGCTGGGGAAGAAGAGCTGGCAGAACTGAAGAAAGCTCAGAAAGGTGAGAAATGAACCCTTGAGCTGCCTCTAACAGAGGGGCACAGACCTGTTGCAGAACCAGACTCACTGCTTCCTGTTTAGTTTCATTAAGGAGCTTTTTGAAAATGAGGATCACTGTAAACTTGGATCCCAAACCCTGAGGGGATTAACTTGCATGAGGCATTTTAGCCAGGAAACTCTTGATTAGCCAAGAGGCAGTTGTGCAGGGGGGTTGGACAAGATGCTCTTAGAGGGTTCCTTCCAACACACAGCCATCTGTGAAGCTGTGGAAGCTGATAGCCAGGGTGGTGTTGCACCTTCTGCCAGAGCAAGGCATTCTTTCAGCTGGTTCTCAAGGAGCCATTTGAAAAGTGACCCTCTAGGAACATGTGGCACTTGTCCTAGTGGCCAACATGAGCCCGCAAAGCCCATGTCAGACAGCCCAGAGTGCAGGAGAAATCTTCAGTTTGGAAAGGCTACAGTTTCCTTGGTGTTTCTTGAGCAGTGAACTGTGTGACAGTGGTGTCCCCAGCATGAGAAGGGCACAGAGCTGTTGGAGTGAGTCCAGAATAGGCTAAGGCAATCCAAGGGCTGGAGCAGCTCTGCTATCTCACAGGCTGAGGGAGCTGGGGGAGTTCAGCCTGGAGAAGAGAAGACTGTGGGGGGACCTTCCAATAGCTGAAGGGATCCTGCAGGAGGGCTGCAGAGAGTTTTCCTAAGGGTGTCTAGAGACAGACCAAGGGGGAAGGGTTTGAAGCTGAGGCAGAGCAGGGTTAGACTGGAGCTGAGGAAGAAGTTCTTCAATGTGGGGGTGGTGAGACTCTGGAATAGACTGCCCAGAGAAGCTGTGGATGCTTCCTCCCTGGGGGTGTTCAAGGCCAGGTTGGATGAGGCCTTGAGCAGCTGAGTCTAACTGAGAGGTGTCCCTGCCCAGGGCAGGGAGTTTGGAGCAGATGCTCTCCGAGGTCCCTTCCAACCTGAGCCACTTTGAAGGACCTGTCGGAGGTTCAGGTTTGCTGCCTGCTGAGGATGTCTGTGTCCAGAGGTGATGCAGAATGTGCCCTACAGCATCTGAAGGCCTTGGCTGTGGTTGTCCTTGCAGACAAGGGGCTGCATGTGGAGGTGCGTGTGAACAAGGAGTGGTTCACCGGCCGCGTCACGGCGGTGGAGCTGAGCCGGCAGGTGGTGCGCTGGAAGGTGAAGTTTGACTACGTCCCCACAGACACCACCCCCAGGGACCGCTGGTAACTATCTCCAGCTGCTGCTCTCTGCAGGCCCCCTCTGTGCTGCCAGGAAGGCAGGTCCTGCCCATAGATGCAGTGCCTGTGTGTGCTCAGGGCTGTGCAGCTGCATAAGGAACCAGCTTGGCAAATGGGCATGAGCTGGGGAGCAGGAGGAGGAGCCACGGGGATGAGCTGGGACCCAGGAAGTTCCACCTTGACCATGAGGAAAAACTTGTTTCATGTGAGGGTGCTGGAGGCTTGGAACAGGCTGCCCAGAGAGGTTGTGGAGTCTCCTTCTCTGGAGCCCTTCCAACCCCTCCGGATGTATTCCTGGGTGCCCTGCCCTGGGTGCCCCTGCTCTGGCAGGGGGTTGGGCTGAGTGCTCTCTGGAGGTCCCTTCCTGTGTCTTCATACAGTCTGCCCATGTGATGTTCCTGTGGAGGCAGCTGTGGTCTCATCTAGAGGTCTCCGAGGGGCAGCTGGGCACAGGTTGTGCTGACAGTGCTGCATGTGTGGCCAGTGCAGGTATCTGAACTGTGGTTTGTTTTTCAGGGTAGAGAAGGGCAGTGAGGATGTGAGGTTGATGAAGCCTCCCTCTCCTGAGTACCAGGCTCCAGACACGCAGCAGGAAGAGGAGATTGTTGTGGCTGAACCTTCTACCTTGGACTGTGTCAGAATTGAGCCAGACACCACTGGTCCCAGCAGCAGCCAAGAAACAGTGGACTTGTTAGTGCAGATCCTTCGGTGGGTTCTCTGCAGTCCTTGGGAGCTGCTGCACTCTGCTTCCTTTAGCCTTTTAAACTCCAACCCTCTCCTTCTGTCCCGTACAGGAACTGCTTGAGGTACTTCTTGCCTCCGAATTTCCCCATCTCCAAGAAGGAGCTGAGTTCCATGAGCTCAGAAGGGCTCTTGGCATTTCCCTTGGTGAGTTCACTATTCCTAGAAAAGGAAGTTTTGGGTTTTTCTACGCCCCCCACCCCTCCCAAACATTCCATTCTTAGGGCAGGTGTGCAGCCTGCTGGTGCAAAATCAGGGTTAGGTTGGATGTTAGGAGGCACTTCCTGATGGAAAGGGCAACCAGACACTGGACTGGGCTGCCCAGGGAGGTGGTGGAATCGCTGTTCCTGGAGGTGTCTAAGGGAAGATTGGATGTGTAGCACTTAGTGGCATGGTCTAGGGCAATGTGTTGGTGTTGGGTCATAGGCTGGACTTGATGATCTCAGAGGTCTACTCTAGCCTCAATAATTCTGTGGTTCTCTGCTTCTTAAGGTGTCATCTGCTGTGTTTTGTCTTCTGCAGAAAGAGTATTTCAAACAGTATGAGGTAGGTCTGCAGAACCTCTGCAATTCATACCAGACCCGTGCTGATGCCCGGGCCAAGGCCTGTGAAGAAAGCCTCCACAACTCAGAGAGGAAGCTGAAGGAAACAGAGGAGAAACTGCACAAGCTGAGGACTAATATCGTGGCTCTTCTGCAGAAAGTGCAGGAGGTGAGTGAGAAAGGGCTGCAAAAGACCAGAGCCTCCCCACAAGCAGCAACATCTTGCAGACTCAGGCCCCTGAAAGGTCGCCACTAAATCAGGTCCCTCAGCACCAGCTCCAAAGCAGCTTGAACCCCTCCAGGAATGGTGACTCCAGCACTGCCCTGGGCAGCCTGTTCCAAGGTTTGAGAACCCTTCCAGTGCAGAAATATTTCCTGAGATCCAGCCTAAGCCTTCCCTGCTGCAGCTTGAAATCGTTTCCTCTGCTCCTGTCACTTGACACCAAGGAGAGGCTGCTCCCTCCTCGTTCCAACCTCCCTTCAGGAAGCTGTAGAGAGCAATGAGGTCTCCCTCAGCCTCCTCTTCTCCAGCCTGAACCCTCTCAGCCCCTCCTCATAGCCCAGGTGCTCCAGGCCCTTCTCCAGCCTTGCTCCCCTTCTCTGGACACTCGCCAGCCCCTCAATGTCCTTCCTGGAGTGAGGGGCCCAGAGCTGAACACAGCACTTGAGGTGTGGCCTCAGAAGTGCTGAACACAGGCGGATGGTCACCTCCACCACTGCAGATGAGGCTGCCCAGGGCAGATGTTGCAGAGGATTCTGCACTGCTCTATCTTATGACTCTCACAAGTGCTGTGATTCAAGATGCACTTTTCACTGCTGTTTCCTGTGCCTTTGGTTTCAGGACATTGATATCAACACAGATGATGAACTGGATGCTTACATCGAGGACTTGATCACAAAAGGAGACTGAGCAGCCCCAGTCCAAGGCCTGAAAGAGTGCAGGGGAGCTGTGATGGGAGTGCTGTGGGTTCTGCAGGGAAGGACTGTGGCAGCTGATGAAGAGAAGAGGACTTTTCCACCATGCTTGTACTGATGTCCACCTGGTTCTCCTGAGTGGACATGGCAAAGGCACTTGTGCTGATGGCAGGATGGTTTTTGATGCTGTAGTACTCTGAAATCTCATCCTTTTTGTGTATAAATATTTATTTTTGAAAGAAACAGGAACTGTGCCTGACAGGATGGAAGCACTGCTGTGTATTTTTGAGGGAGGTCAAAGTGTGAGTTACCCTTTTTTTTGTGCATCTGGGATGTATTCATCCACCAGAACTGGAAGAGCAGAGCATCCTGCCAGGCAGGGTTGTCTCATGTAAAGAACAGCATCTTAATAAACCTTGAATTATAGGAAGAGGTCTGGGCTTAGACTTTGAAGATCCTGAACCTGGGCTAAAGAAAACCCAAGTCAGGAATTTGAGCTGCTTGGAGGAGATCAAAGCACAGCCCAAGCCTGAGTTTGAGTGCAGGGGGTGGAGTCTTGGTGGTTCTTAAGAGCTGGAGGGAGGTGGCTGGTACCTGGCAGTGCAGTGAGGTTCCTGAATGTGAGGTGTCTCTGCTAGCAGTCAGATGCTGAGGGTGGCAGAGGGTTGTGATCAGCAGAGGGAGAAGGCTGGAGCTGAGATCCTTTTATAGCAGTCAGCCTCTCACATACTTTGCTGAGAGAGAAAAGGTGGAAGTAAAACTACAACAGCAGCGAAATCCTCGGCCAGCTGAGAATAAAGAGACCACCCTCTGCTGCCATTGCCTCAGGTTGGTGTTGCTATGGCCACCTTCCTCTTCCAGGTCGTTTTGTGAGAGAGCGATGGAGTTTGGAGCCCTGCATTGCACCTGAGCCTGGGTCAGCAACAAGACCAATCCCTTTCTCTTGTCCTCCCAGCTGGAGGCTGCACTGCAGCTCCTGGCAGGTGACTTGGTGTGAGGTTTGCTGGCTGCCCAGCCTCACAGTTCTGCTAGGACAAAGATGCCCATGAGCTCAGTGCTCAGAAAAGGAAACCCCCCAGCAGCCTGGTGGTTTGAAGAAACAACTTGATCAGTGATGCGCACCTTCAAGAACACCAAATGAAGTGGACCATTGGTGTTTTTCTGACAGCTGAGTGTATATGAGGTGTTCTGCGAAGAAAACAGCCAAATAAACATCTGTGGCACAGAAAACCTTCAGCACTAATGGTCTGAAGGCCTGGAGAACTCCTGTCCTCCAGATACCTACCAGCAGCTCTTTCACACCTCCCCAGCAGAGAAAGGGGACTGGGGAGAGGAGGAGACCCAAGGATTGGAATGAAAACATTTTATGAAACAAGGCAACTCATACCAGTATCAAGTCTAGAAAATTCTACTGAGCCCCAGCAAAGGTACAAGACTCTGAGGTCTTGGAGTATGTCCAGAGAAGAGCAAGGAGGCTGGAGGGGGGGTTTGGAGATCATTGGTCAAGGAGCGGCTGAGGGAGCTGGGGGGTGTTCAGTCTGGAGAGAGGAGGCTGAGGGCAGACTGCATCCTGACTGCAGCAAAAGCAGCGTGGCCAGCAGATGAGAGAGGGGATTCTGCCCCTCTGCCCTCACTGCTGTGTCTAGCTTTGGAGCCCTCAACACAAGAGAGGGCCTGCTGGAGTGGGTCCAGAGGAGGCCCCAAAGATGATCAGAGAGCAGGAGAACCTCCCCTGTGGTGTAGTATGTACTGTGCACTTTGGAAGCAAAAAGTCATAGAATCATCATGGAATCATAGATCCATAGAAAGGGATGGGTTGGAAGAGACCTCAGCGACCTCTAGTCCAACCTCCCTGCCATGGGCAGGGACACCTCCCAACTAGACTCAGCTGCTCAAAGCCTCATCCAACCTGGCCTTGAACACCCCCAGGGAGGAGGCAGTCACAGCTTCCCTGGGCAGCCTGTGCCAGAGTCTCACCACCCTCACATTGAAGAACTTCTTCCTCAGCTCCAGTCTAACCCTGCTCTGCCTCAGCTTCAAACCCTTCCCCTTTGTCCTGTCTCCAGACACCCTCAGCAGAAGTCTCTCTGCAGCCTTTCTGCAGGATCCCTTCAGCTACTGACAGACAGCTCTAAGGTTCTCCAGGCTGAACACCCCCAGCTCCCTCAGCATGGGCTCACAGCAGAGGTGTCAGCACATGTAAGCACAGCCCTCTGCCTCCTGTGACATGAAGGTCAGAGGTAATTGTTGGGTGAAAAACCTGAGTGCTGGCAGTGTTGCTGTTTGCTCTGTGCCAGGCTCTGAGGAGGGAGCAGGACTGCAGCCCCTGTACATCAGTGCCCAGCCCCTTGTCAGTAGCAGCTGCACTGCCTCTGTGTCACCAGGACACACACAGGAGGGCAGTGAAAGGACATTTGAAAGGTTTGGGGTTTGTCCATTCCTGTCACTGACAGGACTAAGAGAAATAGTTTGGTTTGTCTTTCAGACCCTAAATTTAGTTCCAGGGCAAATACAGTGAGAAAGAAAGCTGTAATCTGCTGCTGTTCTGATCACAATTAGACAAGCACCAGTGGGCAACTGTGCCAGGCTCCTGGCGAGGGAGTTTAACCATTTTGGCCCTTGAGAGGCTTTAGACAGCTCTGGCTGTAGCAGAATCATTTCCCCAGGCTGTCAGGTACCTTGAACAAAAGGGCTGAGGCTGAATTGCTAGTGAAGGTGCAGCCCTATTTTGAGAATGTAAATGAGCTGGCAAAACACCTGCCAAGTCAAGTGTCTTATCCCAATGTAATGGGTGACTAAATACACATTCCTAGGCTGGAGATTTAAATAATCCTTCAGAGCACGGCTGAGAGTGCCAGAGGCTTTGGCAGACAGAGGGAAACCTACCAAAGAGAATGACCAAGCTGCAGAGACTGGTAAAAATCATCTCTTTTACTATTATTGCTGACTGCTCATGCTTTTGAATTTGCATTTCTGTAAGGCTGTGGAAGTACTGCCAGGTTCTTGCAGAGTGTCCTTGGGCTAAAGCTGACAGAGTGATGGCTCTCCTGGCTGTGCCACCACAGTGGCTGGGACAGTGGTGCAGAAGCCAGGTGTTGAGGAAGGTTTGGGAAAGGCATCCTGTAAATACAGCTCTGCTCTGAGCACAGAACTGTCTGGTGGCTCCTGAAGGGAGAAACCAAGCAGTTTCCTTTAGCCCATGGCCAGTGGGCTCAGTGATGCAGGACCTGACAGGGGGTGTACTCTATGATGAAAGCAGGGAAATGAGCAAGAGTTAGTAGGGAGTGTGACTGAAAAAGAAATGTGCTGTCGTAAGGTGAAGAAATCCCTTTCACTTGGAGAAGCAGAATAACTGGGAAGAGCAGAGGCAGCAGGTGCACAATCCTGGCTCAGGTCTCAGTAACAAGCAGTAGTGTAGCCAAGGGAATGCAAGCAAAATGAACCTGCTTCTTACTGGGACAGGAGAGAGCTCAGCCTCTTCTTGCTGCAGAGTTGGAACAGCCTGGCTTCATTTGTATCCTGGGAGAGGGTCCTTTCTCAGGTTGATGTGGAAGCTATCTATAATAAAAGGTTTTGAGAAAAGGAAAAAAATCTAAGATCATTTGAAGCTGTGATTTTAGAGCTGTAGCAAGACAAGAGCAAACTTTCCTTTTCTTTGGTAGGTGGCTTTGTAAGAAGAAAATGACCAGGTAGAGCAGAAAGAGCTCCCTAGCCTTGGTTTCTCTTAAGTTATTCTCAGGGTTACTAGGGTCATATACATGTAGCAAAAAACAGTCTAGCCTGAGGTGCCCTTTACTAACTGGAGAATGGCCAACTCACGTCACCCACAGAGCTGTCCCACTGGCAGGGGTTTGCAAGCAGGAGGCTGGCAAAGGCCATCCTGGCCCTGGACCAACCACAGTATTGTGCAGGAGCTGCCAGGCTAAAAGCCAGAGGCCTTTAGCAATCTCAGAGAGGTCTTGAGCCATGGAACAGTGCTCCCAGTCCAAGGACACCATCAGAGTGCAGCTTGCCAGACAAAGGATCTCACAGTCAGATGGGGAAAGCAAAGGAGAGGCACAAAATAAGCATGAATTGACAAGGAGGGTGGGGGGGACATAGAAAGAGGAGCAGCAACCGGGAGTTGTGGCTGCAGCAAGGAAAGGAAGTTGGCTGATGGTCAGGGGAACATGAAGGCTCTCAGCTGCTGCCACTCAGCTGTGCTCCTTTGTGGGATCTGCAGGTCAGTTGGAAGGCAGAGCCACACAAGAAAGTGTCTAGGCAGAAGTGATGAGAGTGACTTGAGTCTTACAAACATCACCACAGAGGAGGACAGATCAGTCAGACTGCTTAGCCATTTTCTGCACAGCATCCCCCCTGGCTCTCCACAGTTCACCCCAGTGTGGTTCTGCTGCACTCACACTGTAGCATTGAGGACATCCTACTGTGACAGGAAACAAGAGGCATTGTTTTGCTCACAAGCCTGCCAGTCAGCTGCCATACTGTGCTGGCCAGGACAGCCTATTCTACAGCCTTCTTGAAGTCAAGAGACCTCCCTTTCGTACCATGAAAGCATCCCCATTCTCCTGCCCCTGCTTCTGAAGGCACAGCAGTGGTATTAGCAATACAAGCATGGGCAGTAGTGATGGAGAAATGACCTCAGGGAGGCCAGAATGTGGTAGAGCACCACATCTGTCACTTATTTTACCTGTATAGTAATACTGAAGATGCAGAAAAAATTCTGGTTGCTGACACAATTACAGACTGCTAAACACAAGAACATGTAGGAGTAGCTGTGTCATGAGGAAGTTCAGCATTTAACCTTGTCTGCTCTGCACATGAGAAGCAGCACAGGAAAGACACTCTGGTTTGAACTGAAACCTGTGTCCTTACCATGGAAAGGTAGGAGAAATAACATCAGTGAAGCAGAAAGGCACTGGATATACACAGCCATGGGAAGCTCCCCCATGGCACAGAGAAGGTGTATCCAGTAGAGCTTAACTAGAAATGAGGCAGAAGTCATCAAAGCTTGGCAATGCTTCTTGAATAGCTCATCCTGTGAGTATAGAGTTTCATAGTGAATTGAACTAACTGCAGCTCCCACACCAGTCCTGACCAGCGGTTACTGGGTTTGCACTTGCTTTGTGTCAGCATATAGAGCTGACCAAGGACACTGGCAGACCTTTGCCCCAAGTTCCCTGTGGATGGCAATGAGTTTTTAGCACTACTCTGCTGTGGAGAGCAAATTTACCAATCTGAAGGGATTTTTCAGACTTTGTCACTTCGCATCTTACTTTTGTAGCCTATTGCAAACTTCACCTCATGCCTCTCTTGAGTCTCTTTGAGACTCTTGAAGGTGTCCAGAGAAGGGCAATGAGGCTGGGGAGAGGCCTTGAGCACAAGCCCTACGAGGAGAGGCTGAAGGAGCTGGGATTGTTTAGCCTGGAGAAGAGGAGGCCCAGGGGAGACCTTATTGCTGTTTACAACTACCTGAAGGGAGGTTGGAGCCAGGAAGGGGTTGGTCTCTTCTCCCAGGCAACCGGCACCAGAACAAGAGGACACAGTCTCAAGCTGTGTCAGGGGAGGTTTAGGCTGGAGATGAGGAGGAAGTTCTTCACAGAGAGTTGTTAGCTGTTGGAATGTGCTGCCCAGGGAGATGGTGGAGTCACCATCCCTAGAGGTGTTCAAAAGGGGATTGGACATAGCACTTGGAGCCATGGTCTAGTAGTCATGAGGTCCTGGGTGACAGGTTGGACTTGATGATCTTTGAGGTCTTTTCCAACCTTGTTGATTCTATGATTCTCTCCAAGTAGGAATGGCCCAAATGTCTGTTAAGCCATTTCATTCTGTGCAAAGAAGCTACACATTTTCTGTCCATCTTCTTAAGCTTCAGAGCAAGATCCTGATCCTGACAATATGTGCTGCTGGGATTGGAGGCACTTTCCAGTATGGTTACAACATCTCCATCATCAATGCTCCAACTTCAGTAAGTACTGCTGGTCTGAGAGCCTCCTCCTGAGATGGACACTTCCTTAGTGTCCTCACCCTGGCCAGAAACAGTGTTCTGCCACTGAAAACACACAGTCTGCTAATACTGAGGCTGAGGTGGGAAGGATGTATTGTTCCCTATGCATAACTCACATCTGAAGTTGCCAAGAGCTACCCTTGAGCAGGACCTAGTGTCACAATTTATTCAAAAGCTTTGGTTCAGTTGGATTAGCAACTCTAATTTGAACATTTTCCACCCTGCATCCTTTGAAAAGGACTTTTCCCCTTCAATTCAAAGTTGGGCCCATGAAATAGATTTAAACGATCCAAGAGAGCTACAGACAGAGACAAACCAAGCACAACTTTGCAACAGCCACAGCTGTACACTCTTAAAAACACAGCTAAGAACTGGAGGCCCTTTTTCAACCAAAGGTTTGGAGGCAGGAACAGAGTCACAGATGCACTGATCTGGAAGCCTTTACATTTTTCAGTGTCATTCATCTCTTGTGTGGTGGTCATGCAGCACTGTCCTTCCCTCCCAGTACATCCAGACATTCATGAATGAAACCTGGCTGGAGCGCACAGGCGTTCCCCTGGAGAGCAACATGATCCTGCTGCTGTGGTCTTTCACTGTTTCTGCATACCCTCTGGGAGGACTCACCGGGGCTGTTGTTGCTGGTCCCATGGCCATCATGCTGGGAAGGTAAGAGGGATATGGATTTGCAGGGAGAAGCCACCTGTGGCATCATTTCATGCCTCCAAACCCCACGGGGAGTTGTTCTTTTCCCCATGTTACCTCACATCGTTCTCTGCCCCAGCTGCAGTGTACAAGGATTCATAGCACAGGAGCCATCTCCAGAATCACCACCACTTTTGTCCCCAGTTTTCTGCCACCCTTTGAAATAGGAAATTATGACAGAACAGGCCAGGGATTTTTTCTTCCAAATGAGCTGTGGGAATTGATAGGAAGGACACAGGAGAAACAGAAGGGGTTTACAAAGAGCAGGTCCTCATGCCCCACAGGTTGTGTATCCACCTTTTTGGCTGAAATATTTCAGGAAGTTAAACCATTACAGCTGCTTTTCCCCCTTCCCCACCTCCCATGCTTGAGTCTCTGGAAAACACCTCTCCTCACTTATCTTTCATGCACAGCTCTACCCCAAGCCACTTACATTTACTAACAGAAGCTAATAGGATATTAGATTTTGCCTCCCTTCACCTCAGAATCTTCCTTTGTGTACTATCACTTTGGTTGGTTCTTCCTGTATGATGAAGCAGGCATCAGGTCTGGGGTTGGGGCTGGAGTTCTGTCTCCCATGGCTCACTTGTTTCATAGTTGTGAAGATCTGGAAAGGATTTGGTTTCCTTATCTCCTGAAAAGTTTAGAGATGTCCCCTTGTAGTGCTTTGGAATATACCCCTATAGCCCAGCATGAATGAGAGACCAGAGGCCTGACTTGTGAGAGGTAGATGGGGCAGTGAGCTGGGAGCAGAGGGAATTACTGGCTGTTATGGGTCAGTAGAGAGCTCTCTTTTTTTAATTCATGGTTTTGGACAGAAATTCCTGCTGGGGGACACAAACTTTCTGACACAAGCTTCCTAAGGCTCCTACCATTACATGAGAATGCCTGCTTCAACAAATTCTCCTTTTCAGCCCCAGACACACACAATTTTCTGAAGCAATACTTCACTCCAAAGGGAAACTCTGAGTGGAGAGCCAGGAAATCTGGGTGAGGGCTGTACGATGCCTTCAGTGTCTAAAGGCAGCACTGCAGGGACACCCTATGGTTGTGCTGGTAGCTGGAGATGACTCTCATTGCATCAGCCATGCAGATCCTTGATGCTCATTCCTGTTTTCAGAATGAGACACCAAAGCTGCTGATCTGCCGTCTGCACACAGAGCCTTCACAGAGGGCTTTGAGGAACCAGGCTGTGGCCGAGCTGAGCAGCCCACCCTGGGCTACCAGGCATGGCAGGTTGGATCTGCCAGGTGAAATGTTTTCCCTGGTAACCAAACCTGACCCTCAGCACTGTCTCTTTTCTCTCTGCAGGAAGATGTCCCTGCTGCTGAACAATGTCTTTGTGATCGTAGCTGCAATCTTGTCTGGATTCAGCCGGATGGCAAAGTCCTTTGAAATGGTTATGCTGAGCAGGTTTTTTACTGGTGTGAATGCAGGTATGGTGACATGAGAAACAGAACAGGACAAATGTGACACCAAGCAGCAGTTAGAAACAGGATAGGTTAAACCAGGATTGATCTAAGGCATGCAGCAGCAGGTCTGAGCACGGGTGTGTCCATGAATGTCCACACAGGTGTCACACTTTGCTTCCAAGGGCTGTTTGTAAGGCAGACCCAGGCAGGTGTTTTGTGTAATACACAAGAGGGTGTCTGTGGGTCCTCTGCACACAGGGAGGGGAGCTTAGGGAGAAAATGAGCTGAATATCCACCCCCATCTGCCTCTAGGAATGTTGCCAGTCACTCACTCACCAGCCTAAGCACCAACATTGAAGTGTTTAGAAATTCATCCAAGGAAAAAATGATTCATAGAATCATCCCAGAATGGCTCAGGTTGGACAGGACCTCAGAGATCATCTGCTCCAACCTCCCCAGCATGGGCAGGGATGCCTCTCAGCTAGACTTTGCCTCATCCAACCTGACTTTGAACACCTCCAGGGAGGAGGCATCCACAGCCTCCCTGGGCAGCCTGTTCCAGAATCTCACCACCCTTCTTCCTAAGAAGTGTACACAAATGTTTTAATACATGATCATCCCCTCAAAATGAGGGACAGGATGGAAACTTCTTTTCTAACCTTGGATTTGGTGCTGAGAAGACCACCAGCCTGAGGCCCTGGCAGCTTTCAGTTTCATTATCCACTGCCACTTAGGAGTATGGAAATGGCTGTTTAGTAGATAATAGTGAGAGTAGATAATAGTGAGAGTGAAACTGAGGCTCTGGGTAAATCATAAGCACTGTTAGATGAGCCATTACATGGTCCACAACACAAGAGTCCAGCTGGCAACCTCAGGAGGAGTCTCCTTCTCTGGAGATGTTCAAAACCCACCTGGTTGTGTTCCTGTGTGATCTGCCCTAGGTGGTCCTGCTTTAGCAGTGGGGCTGGATTCAATCTCTGGAGGTCTCTTCCAACCCCTAACATTCTATGCTTCTGTGACTGCATTAGTCCTCATCTGCAAGCTGCAAGCTGAGGTCAGTATCTGTCTGCCTTGCCCAGGTGTCAGCATGAACGTTCAGCCCATGTATCTGGCAGAAAGTGCCCCAAAGAAGCTCAGAGGAGCTGTGGCCTTGACATCTGCATCGTTTACAGCCCTGGGCTTGGTGCTGGGGCAGGTTGTTGGACTCAGGTAATGTAGAGCAAGAAGCCAAATTTATACTTACTTAATACGCCCCTCCCCGGTGTTTTGTGTTTCCTTTTCTTTACCACCTCTCTCCTTTCTTTTCCAGTGCCCATGTGCAGCAGAGGCTGCTGGGCTCTTGCCAGGTCATAAAATGTGCTGTGGGAATTCTGTTGGGTTTATTTTCTTTCTTTCTCTCTCTCTCTCTTTCTCTCTCTCTCTCTTTCTCTCTCTCTCTCTTTCTCTCTCTCTCTCTTTCTCTCTCTCTCTCTTTCTCTCTCTCTCTCTTTCTCTCTATCTCTCTCTCTCTCTCTCTCTCTCTCTCTCTCTCTCTCTCTCTCTCTTTCTCTCTTTCTCTCTCTCTCTCTCTCTTTCTCTCTCTCTCTCTTTCTCTCTCTCTCTCTCTCTTTCTCTCTCTCTCTCTCTCTCTCTCTCTCTCTCTCTCTCTCTCTCTCTCTCTCTCTCTCTCTCTCTCTCTCTCTCTTTCTCTCTCTCTCTCTGTCTCTCTCTCTCTCTCTCTTTCTCTCTCTCTCTCTCTTTCTCTCTCTCTCTCTCTTTCTCTCTCTCTCTCTCTTTCTCTCTCTCTCTCTCTTTCTCTCTCTCTCTCTTTCTCTCTCTCTCTTTCTCTCTAGGGAGCTCCTAGGAGGAGAGGAGAGCTGGCCATTCCTTTTAGCTAGCAATGTGGTGCCTGCCCTGATCCAGCTCACAGCTCTGCCTTGGCTCCCTGAAAGTCCCAGATATCTCTTGATTGACCGTGGAGATGAGGAATCCTGCATCTCTGGTGAGTTTAGGGTGCCTGAGAGCCTCTCACTGAGCATCTGAGATCTCCTGACTGGGCAGGTAAACCACAGGAGGGTTAACTGCATATTTTCAACGTTCACTCCAGTGTATTCAGCCCAAAGCAGATTGAAATGTAGACTTCTTTCCAACACAAGTATTCTCTTTGTTGACTCTGTCAGCCTTAGCTGAACATAAAAGCTTTAATCCCCATGGCACTGCTTCCATGGATAGTGTGTTTCTGGAGCAGAGGACCTTATCTGGTCTGTACAAAATAGGTGGTACCATCAGTGTTTGGAATTGCTGTAGATGATGCAGCAGGTAGTGGCTGGGTGTGTGTCTGGATAAACACTCCTGGTCCTTCTGAATGCTTGGTTTGCATCCTGCTTTTGTTCCCCAGCATTTTGAGAATGGTGCCCAAAGTCTGAAATGTAGGAAGGGTTGTGCCAAGTTCCAGATACAGTCACTTCCCCCTTCCAAACTAAAGAACTTTCCAGAATCTTAAATATTTGTGATCTATTTTGGTAAGTGAAAGGATCTTCCTATAAAAGGATGACAGTTGAAAGGTGGGACTGGTGTCCACAATGGCAAATATGTTTTGTAACTCTGAAGTGAAATAGCTGCTGGTTGAAGAGCTCATGACCACATCTGAAGCCAATTCATATTAAAAGATTTGCTTAGATTTGCAGCATACAAATCCCTGTATACTGAGTGGCTGGAATTAGCTTCTGGGAAAAATGTGCTGCCTACCAAGAACATCTTAATTGCCTGCATTTCCCAGAGAAGCCACTTGAGATCTGAGTCAGAAGCACAGCTGCCTAAATGGCACTGGTTGGAAATATTCTCTTGTCAAACAATGGTGAAGGATTTGCACACCTTTCCCTCCAAATCCTTCAGGCAGCTACACCATCTCTGTGAAGGTACCACCACAATCACAGACTTTGCCACACAGTTTCCTGTAGCCACCAGTTGCTGCTCAATCCTTCACCCTGCAGAGCAGGCAAACTGAAGGTAAAGTTCAGGGGATAAGAGGTTCTCTTGTCCTTGCAGCACTGCAGAAGCTCAGAGGCAATAGTGACCTGAGTGCAGAGCTGGAAGAGATGCTTGCTGAGAAGGCTGCTGTTAAAGGCCAGAGAGCAAAGAACCCTTGGGAGCTCTTCCAGAACCAGTCTCTGAGGCGGCAGCTACTGAGCATCGTTGTGCTGAGCAGTGCCATGCAGCTGTGTGGGAACGACTCGGTGAGCAGCCAGCAGCAGTGCTGGGTGACTGCAGGCTCTTGGCAGCACTCCTGCTGCAGCAGAGGGATCTGTAGTGGTCTGCTCTGCCTAGGGACATCTCCAAGCCTCAGCTGCTGGGTTGCCAAAGTATGCCTGTCCTTGAGGCAAGGTTGGGAGGGTGGTTGTAGCCAGGTGGGGTTTGGTCTCTTCTCCCAGGAAGCCAGCAAGAGAACAAGAGGACACAGTCACAAGCTGTGCAGGGGGAAGTTTAGGCTTGATCTTAGAAAGAAGTTCTTCACAGAAAGAAAGATTGCCCATTGGAATGGGCTGCCCAGAGAGGTTGTGGGGTCGGCATCCCTGGAGGTGTTTAGGGAAAACCTGGATGAGGCACTTAGTGCCATGGTCTGGTTGATTGGTTAGAGTTGGGTGATTGGTTGGACTTGATGATCTTGGAGGTCTCTTCCAACCTGGTTGATTCTGTGAGCACTGTCAAAGCAGTCTGTATGGCAGCAGGTGAGTCATTCTCTGGGTGGTCCTTCAGGAACAGCAGTGGGCTGTGTTGTCAGATGTTTCCCCTCACTGCTTTCTCCTCTCTTCTCCCCAGATGTACTTCTATGCGGCGTACGTGTTCAAGGAGGCCGGCATTCCCCCGGACACCATCCCATATGTTGTAATCGGCACGGGGAGCTGTGAGCTCATCACCTCTGTCACTTGTGTGAGACTCTTCATGCACTTTCTGACTCCAAGGAGGCTCTTAGATTTGAGCTTTTCTTTGCTTTCCCTGCCAAAGAAGCCTTTTGTGCCCAGCAGCCAGGCAGGTTCTCAGCACTCGTGTCCAGACAGGTTAATGCAGAGGTGTTTTAGAATAGAATAGGTTGGAAGAGACCTTGAGATCATCATGTCCAGCCTATCATCCAACACTATCTAATCAACTAAACCATGGCACCAAGCACCCCTTCAAGTGTCTTCATAAACACCTCCAGTGATGGTGACTCCACCACCTCCCTGGGCATCACATTTCAATGCAATGGCCAATCTCTCTTTCTGGGAAGAACTTCTTCCTAACATCCAGCCTAAAGCTCCCCTGGGGCAGCTTGAGACTGTGTCCTCTTGTTCTGGTGCTGGTTGCCTGGGAGAAGAGACCAATCCCCACCTGGCTATAACCTCCCTTCAGGTCTCCCCTGAGCCTCCTCTTCTCCAGGCTAAGCAACTCCAGCTCCCTCAGCCTCTCCTTACAGGGCTGTGCTTCAGACCCCTCCCCAGCTTTGTTGCCCTTCTCTAGACATGTTCTAGCACGTCAACATCTTTCCTAAACTGAGTGGCCCAGAACTGGACACAGTACTCATGGTGTGGCCTAACCAGTGCTGAAACATTGTTTTGCCAGACACTGCACCATCACTACTGTCTGAAATCTCCAAACCCCACAACTCTTGCTTTGTGTCACTATAGATAGTGGCAGAGTTTTGGCTGCAGCTGGGACATTCTCACCTCTCCTGAACACCATCCCTACCTGACTCCTGCCAGCAGACTCTTTCCTTTGACTTTTCCTTATAGAATCACAGGATGGTCCAGGCTGGATGGGACCTCCAAAGCTCATCCAGTCTGACCTCCCCAGAGTCAGCAGGAACATCCACAACTAGATCAGGTTGCTCTGAACCTCATCAAGCCTTACCGCGAATATCCCCAGGGAGGGGACCTCAACCACCGCCCTGGGCAACCTGTGTCAGTGTTCCATCCTTCTTTTGCTGAGAAGTGGATAACATCCATAAAGTAGTAGTAGAACAAGTTAGGCAGGTGTTTTGAAATGGGAAGAGGAAGCAAATGGGAAATGTCAGCACAAGTTAAAGATCTGCTTTGTGTCACTGTGTTGCTCTGTGCAGAACATGATTATAGACTATGCAGGTCGGAGGCCACTGCTCCTGGGTGGATACCTCTTCATGGCAGGATGGGCCATTGTCTTCATGGTTGCTCTGAGCCAGCAGGTAACAAACTCCACTGGGCTGTTTTAGTGCAGTGGAGTTGGGCTTTGCCTTTTGTATGCCTGGGCTGTTTAGTGGGAGCAGGTCAGTGTAAGTGCCCTCACTGGCTTTCTGTTGGTCTCTGTGGCTGTAGACTCAGATCAGCTGGATGCCTTATCTCAGCATGGCCTGCATTTTCGCCTATATCCTGAGCTTTGGAATCGGACCAGGTCAGTTCCCTCAGTGCTTTCCCTGAAACTTTTGGGTTCTGGAAACTCTGAGGCCCTCCTTAGCCACAGCATGCTCAAAGCAATAAGGCAATTTCTGCCAGCGGTTCCCAGGGGGCTTGCATGCCCCTGGTAAGTCAGTGTTGTGCAGGGACAGCCTATGCCATTCTCTATGCCGTTTCTCCATCTCCTGATGGCTCTTCCAGGTGATTCTTGTCTTAAATGGGTGAGGTTGTGGTTTTCTGCCCAACCTTTTAGGGTGGTAGAGCAGCATTTCTAATGCTTCACTTTAACCCCAGAGGCTGATGGCTACATCATTTACTCATTGATACCTGGAAGAACAATTTCCACATCCATTTTTTAGCTGATAACATGCATTGTTGTGGTAGAATCCCTTAGTTTGTGTGGTTGTGGGAGCAGTACACAGGCTGTGTCTGTGCAGCTATGTGGGTATGTGGGAGGCTCTCTTCTTTTACGTGGGTTTGAAGGAAGCCAGGTAAGAAAAGCACCAAATTGCCACATGAGTTGGCAGTAATTTCTTGTCCCAGTCCCTACAGTGTCATAGGAATGAATTAATTACAAGATACTCTCACAGCTGGGTCCTGTTGAGAATAATGTGGTTTACAAAACATTTCCCAGAAGCTCATTCTGACATGACAGAGTTCAAATAAGCAGCCAGACCTTAACATGTAACCTTCAGCTCTTCCCTGCTGCAGTTGGTCTCTATTACTCTTTGTTCTGGCATTGCTGACTAGTCAGAATAATTTCCTAGCTAATAATTTGCTGTTCTCATATATTGCATGTTGGGATTGCCTTTTATCACATGTTCTCTTGTTTTTAATACAATGTCAACAACATTATTGACTCTGTTGGCATTTCTCTTTCCAGCTGGTGTGACAGGAGTTCTGCCCACAGAGGTTTTTGACCAAATGTCCCGGCCAGCTGCTTACATGATCTGTGGCGCTCTGCTCTGGTTCAACCTATTTCTGGTTGGAACAGCCTTTCCATTCATTGTGGTGGGTTCCTAGGGCAAAGCAGCTCTCTAGTGTTTTCTGCAAGAAAGAGGCTTTGATAGTGACCAGGAAAAGAGAAAGGGCCTGGAGTATCACAAGGTCCAGACACACAGCAAGATAGCAGTGCCAAGACAGGGATCTGTATGAGGAAAGTGGTCACAAACTTCCTCCATGTTCCCTGCAGTGATTTCTGGATGTGAGGCTGGAAGCAGATTAATTTGGGGCATGGATGACTGCTGTTCCTCCTCTATCTTCAGCTGAGAACAGCTGGGACTAGAGATGTGATGTAATTCCCCATGGCCGGGCTCTAGCACCATCCCCTGAGGTAATTCCTGAAACAAAAGGGAACAGAACTCCACAACCCATTCTGAGCCATTCTGGCTATAACAAATCCCCCAAGCTGTGCTGGGGACCAGACATGTGAGGCCCTCACCAGGGTCCACAGCAATACTGTGAAGTTAGTCGCTGCAGGTGCCAGGGTCAGAGGCCTGTTTAGCATTGTACCGAATGTCACCAACACTGTGTTGTTGTTTTTTTCCTCCTCCTCAGAAAACTCTAGCTCATTTCTGCTACATCCCATTCCTTGTGGTCTGCATCTGTACTGCACTCTATGTTGGGTTTTTCCTTCCTGAGACAAAGGGGAAGTCCTTCCTGGAAATCTCAGAGGAATTCAACAAGCGGAACCTCAGCGCTCAGAGCCGTGCAGGGTTTTATAAAGGCCCTGAAGAAATCAAATCCACCCCCCTGTAGGAGAACAGAAGGATGGCATCTGGGGGAAAATTCAGCTGTGGCTATCTTGTCTTGCAGGGACGCTAAGAGAGAAGTAGGGTTAGGGAGAAGATACTGCTCTGGAGTTCACCGTGGAAAGATATACTTGAACTGGTAAATGGCAGCAAAGGCCTCATGATCTGTTTTTAGTGCTAAATAACACATGAAGACCTTTAAATTCATATTAGAGAGTGACAGAAGGATGCCTAGTTCTCTTAGCCTCAAACAATACCACACAATGCTGCAGCAAACCTCTTCTTTCTTCCACCCAAACAATCACATCCTTCTCAGAAGATTTTCTTCCCTTGCTCCCAAATCTGGGCTGTCTAGCACAGAAATTAATGCAATTAAGTTCTGCTTTCAGACAGCAGATGAAATTCTCAGTGCCTTGTCTTGGTGCTCCCTGTTGTTTCTGTTATTAAGTGATTTCAGATAGACCCCTGCTTGTTGAGCAATGGCAAGCAGTTCATTATTTTCAGCTATAAAAAACATGTGACACGGATTAGGAAGAAAGCTGCTAAGTGGCTTATTGTACAACTGACTTTTGGGCATTGTTTTGCAGACTCATTTTTTTCTGGGCTGGTTTTCTTCGTGCCTTGTTTGTCGGCTGCCAGTCCTGCGTTGCAAACCACAAGTAATTCTGCAGCCCAGCTTGTGCTGCTTTCACTGCTGTGTTTTGTATGGTGTCATGCCTGCACCCTGCTGAGGTTAAGGTGTGGTGAGGAGCTGCCCTGGCAGCAGTGTAGTTTGGAGGTGGAGATGAAACTCGCAGCAGAACATTCTCTGCTTCTTGTCTCCATCTTGGAAAGGATCCAGATGTGGCAGTGATTCTTTTTAGGTGAGCAGGGCCTCACTCCTCATCTGCTGCTGCCTTGCACAGGCACTGGCTTGACTGCTGAAGTTTCTTTTCAAAAAAATCATAACTAAGCCACCTCTTTTCTTTTGGCTTTGTTTGTGTGGAAGTCCCAACACTGCTGCTGGTTACAGCAAAGAAGAAGGTGGAGATTTGCCAAATAAGTAACTGAAGTCTCTTTTAAAGCTACATCACAAAAAAGGAAAACAAGACATCATTTTTGATGCACATTTGCAGGACTGCAAATGTTTCCAGAGTGTGTTTTCCAGATCTCCTTCTCAGAAGAGGAGCCTGCACAAGAACTCTCTTCCACTACCTAAGGTTTATGATGTAGGAAAAATAAAACTAAACTTGTGTTCATTGTGATGGTTGCTATTTTAGAGGGCATTCATATACAGACATGGGCAAGAGCAGGTGTCTCTGTTCCTGAACAACACTGAGATCTTGAAATATGTGGGATTTAAGAGTCCATGGAGATGGGAATTGCAGAAGTACTTTTATTTTCTATAGTTTGGAGAGAGTGCTGAAGACCAGATAGAAGAAATTCTTCAGCATGAGGGTGGTGAGACACTGGAACAGGTTGCCCAAGGAGGTGGTGGAAGCCTCATCCCTGGAGGGTTTTAAGGCCAAGCTGGATGTGGCTCTGAGCAACCTGATCTGGTGTGAGGTGTCCCTGCCCATGGCAGGAGGGTTGGAACTAGATAATTCTTGAAGTCCCTCCAACCCTAACAACTCTATGATTCTATGAAAGAGTAAAACACAGTCCAAGCAAAAAGTGCTGATATCATCATGATGCTATCAAAATACTCTGACATTCCTTTGGTGAAGTTCAGAGAAGGACAGGAGACAGAACTGGAGCAAAGAAGACAAGGCAGTAGAGAAGACACAGGCAGGAAGCAGAGGATGGATTGAAGAGACCACCTGAGCAGAGGGAGAGGCTGCTGGGACATACAGGTCAGAGAAGAATTGACTGAAACTGAGAGAAGTCCTTCTGTGTTCAGAGGTCCTCACTGTGACCAGCTTTGTGCCTGCTTCCATGAGTCAGCACTGTCATGCCTTTTCCCCAGAACCCTGGCAGGACAGCGGCTGTGACACCTGGCAGGATGAAACAAGCCTGGTCAGAAATGGTACAGCCTTACCTGACTTCCTGACTCTGAGCCGGCCCTTGAGTGCATGGTGTCAGCAAACACTAATTCCAGCAGTTTTTCTCATTATGGCCTGAAATCAGGTGTGGTTTTACACTGATTAAGCAAAGATGAACAGTGGTTATATTTTAATTGGTCTCATTGGTTACATTGTAATTGGCGCATTTAACAAGTTGGTTAATTGTTAGTGAATTAAAACACCTCCAACTTTAAAAAAACAGATGACACTTGTTCAGGTCAGCTTTCTTACCATGTGAAGTGTGAGGCAAAAATACACCTGGAAAGGTGATCCTTAGAGACTCATAGTTCATATTAATGTTTAGAATCAAATAATATAATCATGGAATCATTACCAAGGCTGGTGCTAAACCATGACCCTCAGCACCACATCGCTTTCATCTTTTAAACACCTCCAGGGATGGGGATTCAACCACCTCCCTGGGGGAGCCTGTGCCAGTGTTTGAGAGCCCTTCTATTATCCAACCTAAACCTCTCCTGGTGCAACCTGAGGCCATTTCCTCTTGTCCTGTCAATTGCTAATAGGGACAAGAGAATGGCCCCCACCTCACTCCAACCTCCTTTCAGGGAGTTGCAGAGAGCAGTGAGGTCTCCCCTCAGCCTTCTCTTATGAAGACTAAGCAACTCGAGTTCCCTCAGCCACTCCTTACAAGATCATTTCTCCAGACCCTTCCCCAGCTTTGTTGCCCTTCTCTGGACCTGCTCCAGGACCTCAATGTTGTTCTTGTAGTGAAGGCCCCAAAACTGAACCCAGCACTCAAGGCACCATTAACACCAGAGACAAAAACTATTGCTGCTGTCTTGAGCCAATGCTCATCTGCACAAGCCACTTCTCACTTCCAACACAGCTGGGGTTGGGATTCTTCCAGATACTGAAGACAACAGCATCCTAGCCTGGGGAATCACCAAGTGCAGCCACTCAGCAGAAGGAATTTCCCCCAGGCTTTTTGAATAACTTGTAAAAGCCTCTTAACAGAACCATCTTGGATACTGCTCAGTTAAGAGGCCTTTTGAGAACTGAGGGTAAAAGTAAAGATGTAATTTTTTTATTTAACAGTCAGGACTCCATTCTTCTTTCCTAATGTCTACTCTATGTCATAGGGACGCAGATTCGGAACAAACAGGCCGTGACTGTTGCCCTGGAAGTGCCAATTGATCCCATCATTAAAGAGTTGAATCGCTGTGCTTGGCAAGTCAGGCTTCAGAGGGCTTTGCTGCTCAAAGGAGGAGGGACTTTTCCCTTAAATGTGGTAACTGATTACTCAGCCTATGACTTGGGCTGTCCAATCCAGTCCACTCTAGTTTGCACCAGTCCCCCTGGACTTTGACTTCCATCAGTGCCTTTTTAATTGTCCATTATTCCTGCAGCTCTTACTCTGTGTCAGCTGCTTCTGGAGTTTTTCTTCCTTAGTGACCTGGCATGGATGCACAACTCACCAAAATGATCCACAGCTTCATCAGTAACCAGCTCCATAATGGCAAACCAAACACCAAGGATTTCATCCCAAAACACATGTAAACACTAAGAAAGAAGGAAATGATGTGTTGGAATATTATCTCAGGCTCCTTTTGCTCTCTAGATAGAGTAACTTTCCCAAAATTACCAAAGAAAGCATCAGGGAAGCCTGCAAGTGGAGATGACCACCTTTGCCTGCAAGTTGGTGTATGTTTATCTTCTCCCCCACCTAGAATTTTTGCAGCACATTCCCCCCACCCCCTTGTGCTATTCTAAAAGACCTGTGGCACAAATTAAGTTCAGAAATAAAAATCAATCAGAGATGTGGTTAAAATAGTAGTATGAGGTCATATCTGAAAGATAGCAAATATCTTGCAAGGAATTGTTTTTGAAGAGCAAAGCAAGCTGGATTCAAGGGCACATTTACATTCAATGACTGATACACAACAGGGGAAGAGTCATAGATTCATAAAATGGTTTAGGTTGGAAGGGACCTTAAAGACCATCTAGTTCCACCCCACTCTGCCACAGGCAGGCACACCTTCCACTAGCCCAAGTTGCTCCAGGCCTCATCCAACCTGGCCTTGAACACTTCCAGGGAGGGGGCAGAGCACAACAACAAAGAAAAGCTGCACAGTTCAGGTAGTGATAGGACTAGGGGGAATGGAATGAAGCTGGAGGTGGGGAGATTCAGGTTGGATGCGAGGAAGAAGTTCTTCCCCATGAGAGTGGTGAAGCCCTGGAATGGGTTGTCCAGGGAGGTGGTTGGGGCCCCGTCCCTGGAGGTGTTTAAGACCAGGCTGGATGAGGCTCTGGCCAGCCTGATCTAGTGTGGGGTGTCCCTGCCCATGGCAGGGGGGTTGGAACTAGATGATCCTTGTGGTCTCTTCCAACCCTGACTGATTCCATGATTCTATGATTCTATAATAGATGGAGGAGGGCTGTCAGACTGAAAAAGACCTCCAGAATAAAAGAATTATGAATAACAAACTACCTGAAAGACGTAAACACTGAGGGATGGAAAACAATTCTTTCCAGGCAAGGAAGCACAGGAATGGGTACCAAAGCAAAAAGAAACCCAGACATGTTTTAACAAGCAATTTTAGATTAACATTAAGTTTAAAAGAATCTTCTTGCATTTAAAATCTACAAGACTGGAAAAGTCAGCCATGGGATGCAGGAGGAAATGTGAGCAGTGGTGTTGTAGTACAGAGTAGGGACGACAGTAAGGGACTTGCTGCAGGTGCAAAGCAACATTTGCACTCAGAACAGGGCTTGCTGATTCTCTTGCTGATGGGGAGGTCCACGCTGCTGTGTGGCACACAGGGTAACAGTGATGTCTAGCAGGGGAGTCTCTGACTCTCATTGCTTCCTAGTGAGCTGACAAACATGAGGCTGTTGTCATTTAACATAGGAAATGTGCCAAATACCAAATTTAGTCAGAGCTGACTCCTTTGAAGCCAGCGAGGTTGCGGCATGCCTAAATTTGTTGCTGGTTCAAACAATGGCATTTATCTGACCAGAAATCAGCTTGCCCCTGTTCAGCAGTGCCTTTGAACACAGTCTGTTCTAGAGATAAATGTGCAGCATTGTGCCATCCTTGCTGGGCAGAACAGTGCTAGGACACGCAGTAATAGAGAGAGGTGGGAGTGGGAGGGATGGGCTACGCAGGTACCACAGCACTGCTTGCGGGGGGGTGGGGGGGTGGGTGGGGGAGTGGGGGGGGGGGAGGGCTGCTCTCAGATACAGTTCTAAGAAAGGGAAACTAGGAATGCCCTTCCATTGCCAAAAGTTTATCTAGTCTCAGCCAAGTCACTGAGCAAAATATTCATCTAGGTGAGCAAACAAGTGGTAGAGGAGGAGGAGGAAGGACAAACAGATGGAAATCGTGCCCACAATAGCTGCACAATACACCATGCTCCCACAACCAGTTACCCTGTGATAGTGCAGATTAAGACTGCCAGAGCTGAAGACAGAAGCACTGAAGTGTGTAACTGGCTTCTGGAAACAGCTGTGAGCTTTGTCTCTCCTTGAATTTCTCAATGTCCTGTGCTTTAGTAGCTGTGGTCTTCTATTGCACCGTGTGCTGGCTTCTTGGTCTTAGAGGCAGGTGCATGGCATTGCCCAAGCTGTTAGAGGTGCTGGAGGGAAAACAGGGCAGCTGGGGGCATGTCTGAATAGTTGTACCAGCTTTGTTTGCTATTTTAAACTCCTGTCAGAAAATGAGCTACAATCTCCTACTCCTGGTTGTTGTCCTGGGCATCGGTGGAGCTTCCCAATATGGATTGCAGATCTCCATTATCAACTCTCCTGCTGAGGTAAGCATGGCCAACTCAAAAACCTGAGCTACTAAGGTGGATTTCAGTGTCCTCATACATTCCTGCCTCTAGATTAAATCACTAACTTTACAATTAATGCTCTTAAAACTAGACTTGCCCTGGTTAGTTGGTTCTAAGAGTAGCTGCTATTGCTCTTGTGTTTCACTGGGTTCTCACATCTGTGTGATGTGACAGAACTGGAAAGGGGAAGATGAATGGGGTCTGTAAAGACAGCCAAACCCTTACTGAGTTGGATTGCTCACAAGACATCCTCCTCTTTCCAGTGCTCAGGCAGTGCCTTGAAGCATGTGCTTGGCCACAGAGACTAGGTCTAAGCCATTGTGAGGTGTAATAGGAAAGGGAAGAACTGTAGCTTTAGAGCTGAAGTAAGCACGAATACCTGCAGCTGGAAAATTAGGGAAGGTGTTGGTCCATCCTAAATGGTGCCAAGGACACTGAGATCATGCTAGTACCAGATTGGGACACCTCATCAAGACTGAGAATGCCATGGAAGTTACAAAGAGTAGGTCAGACAGACTCCACTATGGGCTACCTTGAGGAACAAATCCAGATCTCACTGAAGTCAGCTGAAGTCAAACTTGGATTTCACTCAAGGCATCAGACAGGATGGGAGGCAGAGGTACAGGAATGGTCGGGAAGAAGGTGGCAAAACAATCAGTGTTTAGCACATAAACGGAAGACCAACCTGCCACTCTCTTAGCAGCACTCAGAGTTGCTGTTTAATAGTGCTGCATTTATTCATTGATTTATTCATTGCACCTTGTTGCTAAAACATTAACTCCAGGGATGTTAGTGGCAGAACCCCCTTCGGTTTCACTGGGGGCTAAGATTTCAACCAAGGTGTTGACAGAAAGGTACTGCAATAGGCTGTAAGTAGGTAAGAGAAGTCAAAGAGGTGTGCCTCTGCACAAACATGTTGACTGAGTCCATTGGTTTCTGTTGGGTTTTTTTCAGTACATCAAAAACTTCATCCGTGAGACCTGGCTGCAGAGGTATGGCTCCTCCCCCCGTGAGGATGTGATTACTTTGATGTGGTCCTTCGTGGTGTCCATTTATAGCATCGGTGGACTTCTAGGCTCCCTGTTTGCTGGCTATTTGTCTGTTAGATTTGGAAGGTAGGAACAATGATTACATACAGCTTTCTGTTTACACCCACAGCTGCAAAAATAAGTGGCTGTGTCCTGGGAGAAAGGCTGCTTATAAAGTGGCACTGTGAGCAGCCCAGCACTGCTTCAGAACAGTCTGGTACAGAAACTGGGTAGCAAAATCTGCCAGTGACCATGCAGAAAATCCTTCCCTCTCCCCAGTAAGTGAACCCAGTCCAAAGAATTAACTCAAGGAGCACATGCACTCTAAAGTCAGTTTCTCAACCAACCACTCATGAATCTTGTTCTTCAGCATAGATATCAGCTCCACTAGAGGCATCAAAATCTTCAACTAATTTATCAGTCCATGACAAAGTTTCCCCATTCCCATTTCCTTCACTGCAGCTAATCTCAGAAGCTGGCAGAGAGCTTTTGTAGCATGGTACCATTTGTGCCACTCCTGTTAGGCTGTGCCTGACACCTGGGCAATGTTTATGCTCACATGAGTTTAAATGGATTCCAGGAAGAAGGCCATGCTCTTTGCCAACATCCCTGCTCTACTGAGCGCAGCTCTGATGGGACTCAGCCGGCTGTGTGGCTCCTTTGAGATGATCATTGCTGGAAGATTGTTTTCTGGAGTGTGTGGGGGTAAGGTATCATTCCTAGCTATGGCATTAAACAGTTGGGTGAACAGTGTCTGAGGGTCACAAGGATTCACCAGACTTGAGGGTATGGACCATGCATTTTGCTGAAGTCTGCAGAGGGCCTGGCTGCTGAACACACTTTTAACCCAGCAAGAAAACACAAACACAGTTACATTAATCCTGTGTGACACCTCCATTTCTCACTCCAAAAGTGCTGCTGAATTGTGAAAAGGCCAAGAACCACTCAATATGTCAGGGGAGCAGGCTTACTGTGGCAGTTTTAGGCTATGCCTTTAAAAATTAGCTGCAGATTTCAAGCAGAAAAGTAGAAAAATACAAATAATTGACAGTTGGGTGTAAAAAGGAAAGTAACAGATTATTCTAAATGAATTTCCTTGGCCAGAATGTGTGGGATGGACACAGAGGTACCCTAACAATCTTTCACATTTTATTTTCATCCCCATTCCTTCTTTTCTCTCTGGTGTGGTTGCTCTGCTGGGAGGATAACGTTTCTGACATTGAGATAAGACTAACACTACTTTCTTCCAGCTTCTCTCTCTCTTTTGGTACAAGGGGATTTGGGAGGTTTTGAGGGAGGCAGTGGAGCAGCTTCCCTGGTAATTTTCCCCAGGGGGTTTACATGCTGTTTTCTGATTGTAAATACCTGTATAATATTGTAAATGCTGAATATTTTCTACATATTCATTGCATTCCATTGCAGAATGTAGTTTTTGCTTTGTAAATACAGCTTGCTGGTCATGCTTAGTTAATGGGAATGGCAAACTTTAACCCACCACACTCACTCTACAGAAAGCTGATCTCTTGTTGCTGCTCTTGTGTCCAGTTCTGGGCCCCTCAGTTTAGGAAAGCTGTTGAGTTGCTGGAAGGTGTCCAGAGAAGGGCAACAAAGCTGAGGAGGGGTTTGGAGCACAGCCCTGTGAGGAGAGGCTGAGGGAGCTGGGGTTGCTTAGCCTGCAGAAGAGGAGGCTCAGGGGAGACCTTCTTGCTCTCTACAGCTCCCTGAAGGGAGGTTGTAGCCAGGTGGGGGTTGGTCTCTTCTCCCAGGCAACCAGCACCAGAACAAGAGGACACAGCCTCAAGCTGTGCCAGGGGAGGTTTAGGCTGGATATTTTCAGACTTTGTCACTTCGCATCTTACTTTTGTAGCCTATTGCAAACTTCACCTCATGCCTCTCTTGAGTCTCTTTGAGACTCTTGAAGGTGTCCAGAGAAGGGCAATGAGGCTGGGGAGAGGCCTTGAGCACAAGCCCTACGAGGAGAGGCTGAAGGAGCTGGGATTGTTTAGCCTGGAGAAGAGGAGGCCCAGGGGAGACCTTATTGCTGTTTACAACTACCTGAAGGGAGGTTGGAGCCAGGAAGGGGTTGGTCTCTTCTCCCAGGCAACCGGCACCAGAACAAGAGGACACAGTCTCAAGCTGTGTCAGGGGAGGTTTAGGCTGGAGATGAGGAGGAAGTTCTTCACAGAGAGTTGTTAGCTGTTGGAATGTGCTGCCCAGGGAGATGGTGGAGTCACCATCCCTAGAGGTGTTCAAAAGGGGATTGGACATAGCACTTGGAGCCATGGTCTAGTAGTCATGAGGTCCTGGGTGACAGGTTGGACTTGATGATCTTTGAGGTCTTTTCCAACCTTGTTGATTCTATGATTCTATGATTCTATGATTCTATGAGGAAGAAATTCTTCATAGGGACTCTCTCTATGATTTGCTATTGGAATGTGCTGCCCAGGGAGGTGGTGGAGTCACCATCCCTGGAGGTGTTTAGGAGGAGTCTTGATGGGGTGCTTGGTGCCATGGTTTAGTTGATTAGATGGTGTTGAGTGATGGCTTGGACGCGATGATCTTGACGGTCTCTTCCAACCTGGTCTATTCTATTCTATTCTATTCTATTCTATTCTATTCTATTCTATTCTATTCTATTCTATTCTATTCTATTCTATTCTATTCTATTCTATTCCTGCTTGCTGATACTGCCTTCCATAACACAGGCAAGGGAATGGTTTTCTAGCTGGGCACTTCTAATTTCAGACCCCTCAGGAGGCTACATTCTGCCAGTGGTTTTGATCCCTGAGCAGTTGGATAAAGGTCATACTATACTAACTGGGGGCGGGGGGAGGGAGGGGAAAGTCTATTGAGAGGATAAATATCCATTCACTGAGCAAATGGAATGTATAGCATTTGTTAACTTGTTGGTCTCAAGCACAAAATAGGGCATGTGGCATCCTGTGGGGACACTGAAATGCATATCCTGAGATTACGGGGAGCTCCAGCAGTTCTGTATGGCCAAAGGGATCCTGGGGTGTCTTAAGAGGAGTGTGTCCAGCAGATCCAGGGAGGTTCTCCTCTCCCACTACTCTGCCCTGCGGAGACCTCACCTGGGGTATTGCATCCAGTGCTGGGCTCCCCAGCTCAAGAGGGACAGGGATCTGCTGGAGAGAGCCCAAGGGAGGGCTACAAGGATGCTGAAGGGACTGAGCACTGCCTGATGAGGAGAGGCTGAGAGCCCTGGGGGTGGTTAGTCTGGAGAGGAGAAGGCTGAGAGGGGATTTAATAAATGTTTATCAATATCTGAGGGCTGGGGGTCAAGAGGGAGGGGCAGAGCAGTCTCTGCTCACCTGCACCCTGTGATAGGACAAGGGGTAGTGAATGGAAACTCCAGCACAGGAAGTTCCACCTCAACATAAGAAGGAACTTCTTCACTGTGAGGGTCACAGAGCACTGGAACAGGCTGCCCAAAGAGGTTGTGGAGTCTCCTGCTCTGAAGACTTTCCAGCCACATCTGGATGAATTCCTGTGTGACCTGTGCTGGATTCTATGGTCCTGCTCTGGCAGGGGAGTTAGACTTGATGATCTCTGGTGGTCCCTTTCAGCCCCTAGCATCCTGTGATCCTGTACATGTGTCTGTAGGAAATACTGCAAGAGAAGGCCAGCCTGCTGAGGAGCAGACATCCCAGGGAACGCACCTGCTTAGGGCAACCCTCAGCCAAAAGGCCACGGTGCTAGGCACATGCTTCCTGTCAGGCAGACACACACGCACTCGGCATGATAAAAAATGTGTCTCAGAGCCTAACCCAATATGCTGTGCCCAGGACTGTCTCCTCATAATGTTTGAATTGCCCTAACAGTCACTTGTCCCTTGCAGGTTTAGGTCTGAACATCCACCTGATGTATGCTGGGGAATGTGCCCCACAGAAGCTCCGGGGGCTCACTGCCATAACAGCTTCGACTGCCATTGCCATTGGGAAGCTTGCAGGGTTTGCTCTGGGGCTCAAGTAAGTGGCTATGAGACCCATTTCAGGCAGTCTGTTATTAAAAGTTGTGCAGACATCAGGGCAAGCCTATGGGCAGGCAAACGTGCAGTTCCTTTCAGGGCACCCTAAGCAGCCAGGCTGAATTAGCTCAGCCCAGATGCTGGACTTAAAGGCTTGGCAAACAGAAATCACATAAAATATTTAGTCCTGGAGAACAACATTGCTTCCTAATGAGGACAGACTGAGATACAGAGAATAAAAGACCTGAATAGATTTCAGTGGGTTGAAAGAAATCCATCTTTTCTAAGAAATGGCCTGTAGTTGCCATTCTTTTAGGCATATCAGGGAATATCAGATTCATCCAAACTTTCTTGAGCATGCACACAGGCTGGCACATCCTCTCCTTGAGCACACACACACAACCTGAAAGCTATGGTGGATTCATTGCCTCCAGCACAGGTTCTTTGTGCACAGGTTTCTTCTGCCTGTCCTGTTTCAAAGATAGTTCTCATTAGGAAACACAGCAGCTGCTGTTTGGGGCAGTCAGTGCCAGACTCATTACCCCTGGATAATGTCCTCATTGTAACTTGGGCACCCTTTGGCTCAGAAGCAGAGGGATAAGCCACCACAGGTTCTTTCCTCAGCCCTTGTGCCAGGACAGTGTTCATTCCTGTGGGCCTTCAGCTGTGGCAGGAGGATGCAGCCAGCCTTGCTGTGCTCACCACTGAGCAACAGGTGGCAACAACAATTCTTGTGCTGCTCTCCCTTCTGCTCCCCTTGAGACTTTCTAGGCTGAGAAATGCTGGAGATTCCTGGGTGAGAGCTGCATGGTTGCTCAGCTCTGGTTTTGTTTCAGGGAGGTTCTCGGAGTAGATGATCTCTGGCCTGTTCTCATGGCAACCAACGCAATTCCTGCCCTCATTCAGCTTCTCACCCTCCCCTTCTTCCCAGACTCTCCTCGCTACCTGCTCATTGACAAAAAGGACAAGGAGGCATGCCTCAAAGGTAAGGACATGGACCACAAAGCTTTGGTCTGTGGAAAACAGTAAAGGCTGGAAAAGAGATGGAGTTGGGAAAAAGATCAGCTCTCAACCCACCTTCAGGTTTAATGAAAGACAGCCTCCTCTGGTTTCATACTGGTGCTCTCTTGGCACTAGTATTTCCCTTGCCCTCTGCCAGGACCCTCCCAGGGACATGCGTACATAGAGCCTGTATTTCCACCACCCCAGACTCTGCCCTGATGAGTGGGGGTGTGGATATGGCACTTTCTGGCTCTAAGAAAGGAATGCTGTGGTGGTGAGAGAAAGTTCAGTTCTCCCTCCCCCACAAAGAAAACACAACTAACTCAGTCGGAGAAGCAAAATGGATATGAGCTATATTTACAAGCAGGATGAGGTGCAGTGAATATATACACAATATACAGTATTTACAATATATACAGAAGTATACAACAAAGAAAGTAACACAGAACAAAACTCCCTCCTCCTGCCAGAGGAGGGTTCCCCTCCCCGTACCCCCTCTCTCCCCCTTCCTCCCTTTTTTCCCAAAAAGGGGTTTGAGAGAGAAAAGGTAATTATCAAGGAGGAAAATTCTGTTAGCTCAAAGCGCATAAAAGAATTATTTTTTCTTATCTGTTATTCAAGGTCAGCTCTGTCCTGCAGCTGTTGCTCAAAGAGAAGCAGAGAAACAGGCAGAAAAAGAGAGAGAACTGAACTGACTGAGACTCAAACAGAACTAAAACTTAAAGTTGCATTTTACCTATCTACCAATGAAATTAATTTAGAATATCATGTTTTCATTGTCTTCACCAAAACATCAAGCCAAAGTGTTCCAGCAACTGTCCCTTTCTTAAAGGCACAGCCTAAAACGGTCACAGATGCTCTGTCCTGCCATGCCCTATCTGTAACATTGCAGTTCTTCAGTAACCTTGACAGCAACTGCTGACATCAGCAGAGAAACAGCCATTGAGGGGTTTTAGCTATCAAAGAGAAAAACTCTGTGCATGGAGACTTATTTTTTGATGCAGGAGGTGTTTCCCTCTCTGCATTTTAATGTGTGCCCTAGAACTGCACCTTTAGCAGCAAGATATTTGGGGAGGGACTGGTAAGGGTGTGATTTACATTGAGAGCCCATAAGCAGCTATTGGCCACAGGTAAGGTCAAAAATTTATGTGTATGAAATACACCCATAAAGATCCATAAAACAGCAGTGAACTGGATCTGTGTCTAATTCAAAGCCAGGTCTCTAGAAAGTTCACACATGCAAACAGCTCAAAGCTCAAATATGGCACTGCAAGGCAGAAAACAATGCTCTGAAGTCAAGTCTGCACTGGTGAGCCTGGACAAGGAGTCATCTTCTCTTTTCCTCTCCTTCCAGCTGTGAAGCAGCTCTGGGGTAATGGTGACCACAAGGCCGAAATAGATGACATGGTGGCAGAGCAAGAAGCTATCTGTGGGGAGGAAGCTAAGAGTGTTTGTGACCTGATTCGTGACCGATCTGTCCGCTGGCAGCTCATCACTCTCTTCCTGGTCTCCTCCTGCATGCAGTTAATTGGTGCCAACATGGTTGGTGTGCTCCTTCTCCCTGCTTTCTAGATTGCTAACAGATCCTTGGGTCTGCAGCAAGCAGTACCATGCTGGCTGCAGCACTGGCTGTAGAGAGGGATCTGGTGTTACAGTTTATTGCCATTTTTTCCCCATGGAAGTTTGAACCTGGGATATGTTATAGAATCACAGATTGCACTGGGTTGAAAGGACTCTTGAAGGTCATTTTGTCCAGCCTCCCTTCAATGAGCAGGGACATCTCCAACTAGGCCAGGTCAAGAACTGTTTTAGTAAGTGGCATCTGAAGGCATCTCTATGGATTACCCTGTTATGATGAGAGAAGGGAGGGGATACGATAAAATCTCAGACACAGAACAACTAGAGAGCAGCACAACCTCCCCTGGGTATGTGAACTCCAGAATGTCCTGCCCAAAACTGCCCATCCATTCCAGTACAGACTGAGTCTGCTTTGTAACGAACACTGACACTGCATTTCCATCCTTTAACCTCTTTGGGTTTCTTTCTCCATTCTTGAACTCTGCTCCTTCTCAGAGCATAGACAATGACAACATCCCAGTAATGTATGTGACAGTTACTGATAGCCACCTTTGCTGTGGAGATCTCCCTGTTTCAGTAGGTAGTAATGAGTGTTGAAACAGTTATTATATAAAATGAACTCTTAGCAAAAGCATAAAAGCTTCCAAATTCAGATGAATTTTGCAAATAAGAAAGACTTCAGGATTCACAAGACACCTTTCTGTCCCCACTACTGCAGCAGGAACTATACCCTTAAGAAACTGGGCATGTTAACAGTGGGATTTCTTACACTTTGGGAGTGCTTAAATCCAGGGGGAAAAAAAAAATCATGATCCAAATCACTGAAAAAGATAATGTCAATAATTTGGTTAGCATGTACTGTCTACATTTCTGTGTGCTCCTCACCCAAAGGGCTCACTAAAACAAGTGAAAGATGTCAGAATTCTAACCTATAACATAAGGCAAAGGCAATGCTAAGAGCAAAGAAAAGAAGAAGAAAAGGTCTGTTTCGTTACTGAGTTCAAAACAGAACTGCTAATAAAAGCTGTTCTGCACAAATAAGCTTCATGAAAACATCAAGGAATAGTTTTCAAGGAGGTTTTCTCTTTAGGCCAAATTAATTTTTCTCTGTTGAAAAGCAAAAGAGAGAAGCTAGTGTAGATGTGTCCAGATGGGTACAGCCTTCATGCATTTCTCTGCTTTCTAGGTTTACTTTTATGCATACAATATCTTCATCAAGGCTGGAATCCCCCCGGATCAAACCCACTATGTCTCCCTGGGAGTTGGGATCACCGAGATCCTCACCACGGTTCTGTGTGTAAGTGGATCCTCGGCTGAGTTTCATTTTGCTGTGCTATGTGGTTCAGGTCAGTCTTTAGGACTGCTGGAAATGCAGCTTCAGGAATCAAACTGCTACAACTAATCAACCATAATACTTAGCAGAGGTCACACAGAATTGTCTCCACACACCCTGAGAACATGAGCATTTATGTTCCATTTCCTGGAGGACAGGAAAGCTGCTCCCTCAAAATCACCACTCACCCTGAGCCGGTCCTAGTTCCCAGTTCCCTCCTGCAGGAAGGGCAGATGACAGTCCCTGTGCCCACTATTCAGTGGAACTCATGCTGTAGGATTCATGGCCATTACCAGTGCAAGCATTTACTCCTTGCTTCTCTTCCCTGGCTGTCCTTTGCCTGCAGAGTGCCACCTCAGGCCTCCCCTGCCCAGGCAATTCTCCAGGCAGCCCTGCAGCTGCCCACCTTCCCCTGCTCCCTGCAGCTCCTGGTCCTGCTCTGTCACCCCCAATGTCTTTACTCACTCTCCAGAAGAGGTACCACATCCCAGTCCCTGACTCCAGAGATGCCCGGCCTGGGGGCAGAGAGCCAGAGATGCCTGACTGGAGCAGCTCACCAGAGCTTGCCTCCTTTGGAGCTGACAATATGTCCTCCTGGTTGCAGGGCTTCCTGATTGAGCGTGCAGGGAGGAAGACCCTGCTGTGGAGAAGCTACACAGTTATGGCTTTGGTTTTAGGGCTCCTCACCACCACGCTTTCACTACAGGTAAGACCCCACTCAGGTGTTAGAGATGTGTCCTGTCCTCATCTGTTATCACATGGCAGATACCATTCCTATTTCCTTCCCCTCAAATCAATTTCTTAGTGGGAGCAGAAGTATCCTTGGGGTAATTATCACACTAACAGAGGTCTGTTCCCAGTCGTGTCCATGGCTTCACACAGCCATGCTCACTGACAAGACTCTCATCTCCTTGTGAAGTTTCTGGCAGTAAACAGATGTATGCTTAAGCACTGACATACTTAGCAGTGATAAATGTTTCTGATGGAGCTGGATAAATACTATTTTCATTTCTGATTTTGTTTGCTTGCCGTTTCCTACCACAGGACTCCTTTTCCTGGGTACCATACTGCTCTGCTGCACTCATCTTTATTTTCATCATGTGCTTTGGTGTTGGGCCAGGTTGGTATTTTCTGCTAGAATGGTTTAATGTACATATTCTTTCTTCACCACAGCCTTTAGGAGAGGTTCTAGGCATAAGTGGTCCAGAGTTAGCATGAATCCCCCTGCTTCTGATTCAGTGCAGGACAGATGTTCCCCACTCCCTTGCTGTGATAGGAGGTAAAACTTCACAGAATCACAGAATGCCAGGGGCTAGAAGGGACCTCAAGGGAGCATCCAGTCCAACCCCTGAGCAGGATCACCTAGAGCAGATCACACAGAAACACATCCAGGCAGGTCTTGAATATCTCCAGAGAGGGAGACTCCACAACCCCCCTGTGCAGCCTGCTCCAGGGCTCTGTCACCCTCATAGGGGAAAAATTCTTCATGTTTCCATGGAACTTCCTATGCCTCAACTTCCACCATTGCCCTTTGTGCTGTCATTGGGCATCACCCAGCAGAGCCTGGCTCCATCTTCTGGGCACTCACCCTGCACATCTCTATAAACATGTCGTGGTTTGGGAGGCCAATTTCTCCCACCACGGGCAAAAATAACGACTCAGACAAACGGACTGCAAAAAATGGTGGAAAGTTTAAGTGGAAAAACAATGAAAGTTTTACAGAAAACCACAAGCACTGTGACAAAGAGAGAGAGATCCAAAAAACCCCCCCATATCCCCACCTGGGGGTACACCCAAAGCCCAACCTCCCCCCCAGCTCTTTTCCCCCCCACAACCCAGCCTTGGGCCTGGGCAGGCCCAATGGAGGCAGCTCAGCCATTTTACTTAGGCACTGGTGAGGGAGGAAAGAGGAAGTGAAGACCCTGCACTGATGTATTATAGGGGAGCAGGGCATTATGGGAATGAATACCTGGTTTCCTGTGACCACCCCCTGCACTGGGCCCACCCCTTGGGACATCCCAGGTGTGGTCTGTGCAGTGGCATGCGGGCCAGCACCCAGCCTAAACCACCACAAAACATTAATGAGGTCAGCCCTCAGGCTCCTCTGTTCCAAGCTACAGAGCCCTCAGCTCCCTCAAGCTCTTCTCATAAGGAAGATGTTCCACTCCCCTAATAGTTTTTGTGGCTCTGTGCTGGACTCTTTCATACAGTTCCCTGAGGTCCTTCCTGAACTGAGGGGCCCAGAACTGGACACAATAGTTGAGATGTAGCCTCAACAGGACAGAGCAGAGGGGGAGGATAACCTCTCTCAACCTATTAACCACAACCCTTCTAATACACCCCAGAATGGCATTGGCCTTCTTGGCCACAAGAGCACATTGCACATTGAAACTTCATTTCACATTGCATTCCCACATGCCTTCCTCCTGAAGAGCCAAGCAGCACCTCAAACATCTGCAGGTCAGTTGCAATCATTAATTTGTGTGGTGATCTGAAGTGTAAGCTCCAGAAGCACCTTGCAGAATTTCTGAACTTCCTTTTTTTTTTTTTCTAACTTTTTTTTTTCAGCTGGAGTATTATGCCCCTTGCTCACAGAAATATTTATTCAATCATACAGACCAGCTGCTTATGTTTTTAATGGCATTGTAGGCTGGATCCTACTCTTCATCCTTGGATTTGTGTTCCCCTTCATTGTGGTAAGCAAGTAGGTTGTTTGGTTTCAGTTCAGAGGGGATCAGAGCATGGTTCTGGAGCCCAGAGCGTGGTTCTCTTTTTCAACACTTCATGCAAAGGACAGAGGCCAAACTAACTGCACTTTTGATGGCCTCTTTACTCCAGTGAAAGCACAGCAAACCCTCAAAGTGCTGCTAACTCTGCGCTCAGCTGGAGCGTGACTGTGGCAAACAGAAGCGGTGACAGAGGCACCAACACTGTCAGATGTGATTTGGATGTCATGAGGGGCTCCCTTCTTTCCCCTCCCTGTCCTGTATGTGCATCTCCTTCGGGGTTAATGTAGGAAATGGGCAGTCCCAGAGATGTGACAGAGCACTAGTAGGTGGCAGGAAACTAAAGCCCTTGCAGTTTTGCACTGTGAGGAGGGACAGAGCTAATGTGCTATGTCCTTTCCCCAGCCTAGCACTGAGAAGGATGGAGCAGAAAGAAAGAGTAAACTGAAGCTCAGCCTTTCTCTGACTTGTCAGGCAAAGACTTTCAATGTCTGCTTAGCACATGACCTGCCTCCTTTAAAACAGGAGAGTTAACTCACCTCACCATGGTGGCAGCAAACATCTGCTGGGTCCCTGACCAAGCTTTTTTAGCAACTACAAACCCAGAAAGGCCATACCATAAGAAAAAAAGAAACACTCCATGTATATAAAGACCTTTTGTCTCTTTCTTTTGCTATAGGAAGGCCTTGGCAGTTTCTGTTTCATCATTTTCCTGACATACTGCCTGTGCATGGCTATCTTTGTCTTCCTGGTGCTGCCAGAGACCAAGGGAAAGACCATGCTGCAGGTCATGGAGGAGTTCAACCATCTGAACTACCGCGGGAAGAAGCGACAAACAGCCCTACCACAGAGGAACTGCTCAATGATGGTGGTTACTAGGCTTTAATAACAAACTCTTCACTCCACATCCTGATCTTTTGTTACTGTAGTGCCCGGAAGCCTTATCAAGCAAGAGAGAATCCATTATTCCACAAACAGCACAAATGTGTGTTCAAAAAAATACTCATCTACAGTGCAGGGTGCAAGATGCACTTGGTGGTGCTCTCCAGCTGCTGAAGTAAGCCTTTGCAGAAAAAACCAGAAAGAGTTAAACATAATGTCTAAAGAAATCAGATCTCTGTCAGACCCTGCAAATTAGTAGCTGAAAACTGAAACCAAAGGAGCTGCTCTTTCCCTTAGCAAACCCAGGCCTTCAAAGTTACCTGAGGAAGTGAGTGTGGGAGATTCAGATGGCCAGCACGCTTGTGAGACTGAGAGAGCAGAAGACAGAGCTTTGCGTGGAAGTTAGCTGTTCCTGCTGACAAGTCAGTGCTGCTGAGCTTTCCCAAAGAAGGAGTTTCAGTCCAGATGAGGAGTCCATCTCTTTAATCCAGTGGAAGAAGATACCTTGCTATCAGCAGACAGAACTGGTATGCTTCTCTCTGGTATCCTTCTCTCACAAACAAACTTGAGAGAATGTACAGGGTATAGGGGCAAGTAGGGCTTTCTTGAGAAGCTGATGACCACAGTTGTCTCTCACAGAGCCTCCTGCAGTCTCTTGTTGTTGCTTGTTGGTTTGCTTTGGTTTGGGTTTTTGTGTTTGAGAGACAAGTCATTGCTACATCAGGAGAAAAAAGGTGTGAAGGAGTGAAGAGGTCCTGGTGTAAAGAAGACACTATGCTAGAGAACTACCCAAGTTTCCTATCACCTCAAGCCAAAATTCTTGCTTGGTCATCGGCTACATTGCCTGGATTTGGGAGATTCTTCCACTGGGATAAGCAGGGATATGTCAAAACAGAAAGAAGGCTGGAGTGAAGAAAGCAGAGCTGCAGGAAGTCATGAGGGAGCTAATCTACAGAGAAGGGGAAGTGCTCCTTTTTCAGTAGCAAAGCCCACACTGTGTGTCTGCAGCCTGCAGTTATTTACAGCAGGGAGAATGAGTGCTGGGTTTCAGTGGGACTGAGTTCTCAAGAGTAACTGGTACACACACAAAAAAGACTGGTTCCTTCCCTGGAGAAGCCAATCTGAATGTCTGCCTCTTTGCTTCTCTATCCGGGTCTCTGAATACTCCCATTTTTGTTGCAAAACCTGGTAGGAATGGCTTCACTCTTTGTACTCATTGCTACATGACATGTCATGCTCTGGCTTTTCTTCCTGCTTTGCACTTTGCTGATAAGGAAATAACAAAAAGCAGTCGCTGGATTGGGTTTTCATTGGTGAAAGGAGTCAGGGACAGAGGAGAACCTGTCTTCTGGGACTGTGGTGTTGGGGCAATGGGATGTTGTGTCTGGCTTGTTCTGGAAAGGAGATCTTTACTACCAAGTGCTGCAGATGCTGCACAATAAAATTTGCAAACTGAGCAGAACCTTGAGTGAGAGTTTCTTCCACAGCTCCTGCTCTTTTAGCTTCACTCCATCCTCTAACAATGCTTGTTAGCAGTGCCAAGAGCTAATACCAAGAGCAGTGGTCTTTCCCAGCACAACCATCCTTCCTATGGCAATCCTATTACCAAAAAAAAAAGTTTATAGTTTCAAGGCTGGAGGTCATAGGTTGCACAATACCACAGTCAGAACCAATATATACTCCTTTTCCATGTCAAATATGCAAGGGAAAAAAACAACAAGAAGAAATATTTGAAGTATTTAGGTAAGATCTGGATTATTTTAGAAGACTTTATTTGGTCTGGTCTTTCTCAACCTTACTAGCTCCCACTGAAGAATTTTTGACTGTTCAGCCTGGAGAAGAGAAGGCTCCAGGGAGACCTTAGAGCTGCATTGCAGTATCTGCAGGGGACCTGCAGGAAGGCTGGGGGGGACTGTTCAGAAGGACTTGGAGTGATAGAATGAGGAACAACAGTTTAGAACTGGAGCAGGGCAGAGTTAGGTTGGACATCAGGAGGAAGTTCTGCACAGTGAGGGTGGGGAGACACTGGGACAGGCTGCCCGGGGAGGTGGTTGAGGCCCCATCCTTGGAGACATCCAAGCTCAGCCTTGCTGTGTCCCTGTGCAGCCTGCTCTAGCTGGAGGTGTCCCTGCTGCCTGCAGGGGGTTGGACAAGATGCCCTTGGAGACTTCCTTCCAACCCAATGCCAGCTGCGAACTTTTACAGTATCACAGAGTCCAACCTGTCACCACAGACTTCATGACTAGACCATGGCACCTCCAGGGATGGTGACTCCACCACCTCCCTGGGCATCACATTCCAATGGCGAATGACTCTCTCAGTGAAGAACTTTCTCCTCACCTCGAGCCTAAACTTGCCCTGGCACAGCTTGAGACTGTGTCCTCTTGTTCTGGTGCTGGTTGCTTGAGAGAAGAGACCAACTCCCTCCTGGCTACAACCACCCTTCAGGTAGTTGTAGAGAGCAATGAGGTGTCCCCTGAGCCTCCTCTTCTCCAGGCTAAGCAACCCCAGCTCCCTCAGCCTCTCCTCACAGGGCTGTGCTCCAGACCCCTCCGCAGCCTCGTGGCCCTTCTCTGGACACCTTCCAGTATCTCAATGTCCTTCTTGAACTGAGGGGCCCAAAACTGGACACAGTACTCAAGGTGTGGCCTAATCAGTGCAGAGTACAGGGGCACAATGACTTCCCTGCTCCTGCTGGCCACACTATTCTTAATACAGGCCAGGATGCCATTGGCCTTCTTGGCCACCTGGGCACACTGCTGGCTCATGTTTAGACAGCTGTCAATCAGCACCCGTAGGTCCCTCTCTGTTTGGCATCTCTCCAGCCACTCTGACCCCAGCCTGTAGCTCTGCATGGGGTGGTTATGGCCAAAGTGCAGCCCCTGGCATTTGGATTTGTTGAATGTCATCCTGTTGGACTCTGCCCACCTGTCCAGTTGGTCGAGGTCCCTCTGCAGAGCCCTTCTGCCCTCTAACTGCTCAACATCTGCTCCCAACTTGGTGTCATCTGCAAATTTGCTGATGACTGACTCAATCCCCTCATCCAGGTTATCAGTGAAGATATTAAAAAGGATGGGGCCCAGCACTGATCCCTGGTGGACACCACTAGTGACTGGCCGCCAGCTGGATGTGGCACCATTCACCACCACTCTCTGGGCTCAGCCCTCCAGCCAGTTCCGAACCCAGCACAGAGTGTTGCTGTCCAAGCCAGGGGCTGACAGCTTAGCCAGCAGTTTACTGTGGGGAACGGTGTCAAAGGCCTTGCTGAAGTCCAGGCAGACTACATCCAAAGGCCTCCCCACATCCACCAGATGGGTCACCTGATCCTAGGCCGTTTGACGCTGTGCCTTTAAGAAAGGGGCACACTGGCTAAATGTTTATAAAATATTTTGGTAGTCTAAATGAATTTCATTGGCCAAGGAGGTGGGAGGTGAGATTGGACCCAGAGGAGCTGGGAACTTTCTCTCAGTCTTCCTTCCTTCGCTGTCCCTCTCGGCTGGATCTGCTTCTGGGATACTGGCCAACTAAGATAAGATACTAACTCCTGTGCCAGGCCTTTCTTCCTTTCCTGCCCTGTTAACCGTCCACATCTCTTTTCTACCTCTATTGGGGGAGAAGGGAGGTAGGGGGGTGAAGGGGGCACAGGGGGAAGCCCCCTGTGGTGGTTTGAAAGGAAAGGCTCTGCTTTTCCTCCCCCACTGAGAAAGAGACCACGGCTAAGCCCAGTCAGAGAAATGAGAGTATATTTTACAAGGAAACAGATTCTATGTAACACAACAAATACAGGTATTTTACAATATATACAGGAATATACAGCAAATGAACTCAACCAGAAACCAGACCCCCCACAGAGGGGGCTTCCCCCTGTGCCCCCTTCACCCCCCTACCTCCCTTCTCCCCCAAAAGAGGTAGAAAAGACATGTGGACGGTTAACAGGACAGGGGAAGAAGAGGACAGGCCTGTTACAGGGAGGGAGTTAGTTCTTATCTCTTGGCAAGAAGCCCAGAAGCAGATCCAGCTGAAAGGGACAGCGAAGGAAGGAAGACTGAGAGAAAGTTCCCAGCTCCCCCGGGTCCAATCTGACCTCCCACAATCCTTGGCCAATGAAATTCATTTAGAATACCAAAATATTTTATAAACATTTAGCCAGTGTGCCCCTTTCTTAAAGGCACAGTGTCAAACGGCCACACCCCCTCTGTGGGGGATCTGGTTTCTGGTTGAGTTTATTTGCTGTATATCCCTGTATATATTGTAAAATACCTGTATTTGTTGTGCTACATATAATCTGTTTCCTTGTAAAATATACTCTCATTTCTCCGACTGGGTTTAGCCGTGGTCTCTTTCTCAGTGGGGGAGGGAAAGCAGAGCCTTTCCTTTCAAACCATCACACTCCTTTTTTTATTGGTGCCCAACGTGGGGCCGGGTAATTAAGTAATTAAGTTGATTTATTGCTTGTCTCAGCTGGAGAAACAAAATGAAGGTGCTCTGGGTTTTAGAACGTTTATTCTTCTCGTTCTGTGGCATGTTGGTCTACCGGTACTGCATCGGGTTGATGTTAGACCAGATAGGTAAATATTTAATGCGTAAAATCTATTTGTGGTTTATGCATAGGATCCAGCTGTTGTATCAACGTTGTTTAGGTTTTTTTTCGGCTCACTAATTACGGCAATAGAACATCTTCCACTTTGCCGATCGAGATAAGGGAGTTTAACGCTTCAGGAGGTCAAAGAGTAACTCTAAGTGCTGGCTGGGATCTTAAGGTGATTTATTTGATGGGTGTAATCCTGCTGTTGCTGATAATTATTGTGTGTCTGCTGTGGGCTCTACATAGAGAGAAAAAGGTTTCTCGACCATGTTTTGTGATTAAGCAAAAATCTAGAAAGCGTAGGCGTTCCTCTAAATCTGCCCCAGAGTCCCCGAGTGACAAGGAAGGGGCGTCGTCAGTTAGAAAAATAGCAAAACCTATTGGAAAAGCTGCGTTAAATGCTCCGCTCCCTGACTTTGGCAAGCAGCCAGGGGCGGCTCCCATTCCCAAGATGGCGACCGGTAATGAGGCAAGGTCATTTCCGTCCGCCATGACAGGACCGGAAGGGGCCCCCACAGCGGCTGGTTTAGATCAGGACCTGTCAGCTTCTATCAGGATGGCTGTAAATTCAAACACAGCTCCAGTTAAACAAGTAGCAGTCTTAAAGACCAGAGGTGGAAAGGCCAAAGCTGATCCAGGAGCTAGTGGAGCTAATGGAGGAGAAGAGCAGGAGACCGATCCCAGTAAGGGAACCTCTGCTAGACAGGCTGATCCCGGTGAGGGAACCTCTGCTAGACAGGATGATCCTGGTGAGGGAACCTCTGCTAGGAAAGGGCCTGCTGGTGATGAAGAGATTTGTCTTAGAGATATAGCTGAGTTATTGAGATCATCACAGGATGGAGATGCAGCTAAGACAGCAGCTGGCAGTGGTGCTTTTCAGCTTAAAGAGGTCCTTAGGAGAGTGACAGCAGGATTATGGGGACAAAAGGTTCAGGAAGATGTGATAGATGGAGAGCAAGATGACATCACCGAATGCTCGTCACCGAGGGAGGAGATTCGCAATGTCCGCAAAGATTACCTCAGAGCAGATAAGGAGCCCATCCTATCTTGGCTTGCTAGGTGTTATGATACAGGTGCTCCAGCTCTAACAGTTGGAGACAAGTCAGCAGCTCAGCTAGGAACTCTCTCAAAGGATAATGGAATAGATAGACATCTAGCCAAGATTCTCGGTAAGGTTAATCTGTGGATACGCCTTTTAATGGCGGTTTCTCTGAGATACCCTTCCCGAGATGACCTTCCATGGAATCCTAAGCCCTGGACTACCATAGATGAGGGAATTAAGCGTCTGAGAGAGTTTGCCATTAGAGAGATACTCTATGGTGACCATGATACTCTGAATCCTGATGACATTCCTGTGGCAGCTGGTCTTGCTAAAAAGCTTATCAAACTTGCTCCCTCCAATTATGCAAACATTTTGGCAAGCAGAATTGTGGCAAGAAATTATGGTGGAGATCCTCCTATGGTTGGCCAATTCACTGATCAACTAAAACAATTGGATGATAGCATGACACGTGTTTCTTTGGTTTCAGCCATTAAAGCTCTGTCTAGTGAGATAAAGGATTGCATGAGAGAGCTGAAGGATGAAATCAAAGATTCTATATACCAATTGGCACAAAGAGATAATTCCAATTCTTCCTCCAGGTGGGTGCAGGTTTCAGCTGTGAGGAATAGACATCCTCCAAGGAGGTCATTCCAAAACAGGCCAAACCAAAACAGACCACCAAGGCAATCACGTAGGACTATTTGGATAACTCTGCGTGATCAGTTTGGTGAGAACATGAACAGGTGGGATGGTCAACCAACTTCTAATCTTTTCAGGAGACTGAGGGAACTGCAAAGTGGCAGAACCCAGGGTAGCAATACCAGAAGGGTAGCTGTTACTTCCACAGTTCCCCAGGACAACGATGACAGCTCCAACAGTGGCTCCAGTTCTAACACTGCACAGTGTGCTCGTTGCACCTGTGGAAATGTTCCCCATAATTAGGGGTGCCCTGCCTCCCGCCAGGGGGAGGAGAGGGGTAATACAGATAACAGAATCTATTGGGATGTGTACATCCAGTGGCCTGGCACTTCACACTTTCGGAAGTACAGGGCCTTGGTTGACACAGGAGCTCAGTGCACCATATTGCCATCAAATTATCAGGGATCAGAGTCTATAAGTATTCTGGGAGTCACTGGTGGATCTCAAGAGTTAAGTAAGGTGGAGGTTAATATAAGTCTAACTGGTAAGCAGTGGAAGAAGCATACAGTTGTGACCGGACCTGATGCACCTTGTATTTTTGGGAATTGATTTTCTGAGAGAAGGGCGTTTCAAGGACCCTAAAGGTCACAAATGGGCTTTTGGAGTAGCTTCTGTAGAAATGGATGGACAAAAGCTGAAGCTGTCTGCTAGACCTGAGCTTTCTGATGAATCTGCAGTTGTGGGACAACACAAGATTCAGGACATTAAATTGCCGGTTGCTTCTCAGACTGTGCATCACAGACAATACAGAACCAACCGTGACTCTTTGTTGCCCATTCAGAATCTGATTCGTCAGTTGGAGAGTCAGAAAGTCATCAGCAAAACTCATTCACCTTTCAACAGTCCAGTGTGGCCTGTGCGAAAGCCGAATGGAGACTGGCGTCTGACAGTGGACTACCAAGCCCTGAATGAAGTAACACCACCTATGAGTGCAGCAGTACCAGACATGATGGAACTCCAGTATGAGCTGGAATCCAAAGAGGCCAAATGGTGTGCTACCATAGACATTTCCATGGATGCTATCACACAAGTCATCCATGACTGTGACATTTGTGCTGCTATTAAGCAGGCAAAGCGAATTAAGCCCTTGTGGTATAGTGACAGATGGTCCAAGTACAGATATGGTGAAGCCTGGCAGATTGACTACATCACTCTACCACGTTCTCATTCTGGTAAGCAGTACGTGCTTACTATGGTAGAGGCAAACACCGGATGGCTGGAAACTTATGCAGTTCCACACGCAACTGCACGCAACACCATTCTCGGTCTGGAGAGACAGATCCTGTGGAGACACAGAACTCCAGAGAGGATTGAGTCAGACAATGGAACTCATTTCAAGAACAACCTTGTAAAGAGCTGGGAAAAAGAGCACGGTATTGAGTGGATTTTCCACATTCCTTACTATGCACCAGCTGCAGGGAAGATCGAACGCTACAACGGTTTGTTGAAGACCACTCTCAAAGCCATGGGAGGTGGATCTTTGAGAACCTGGGAGAAACATTTAGCACAAGCAACCTGGCTGGTGAATAGTAGAGGTTCAGTGAACCAAGCTGGACCGGCACATCAGATCTGCTACGGAGAGTAGAAGGGGATAGAGTTCCTGTTGTTAGAGAAAAGAATCTGTTAGGTAAAACTGTTTGGGTATTTTCGCCCTCAGGAGAGGCTAAACCTGTCCGAGGGGTGGTTTCAGCAGAAGGTCCGGGTCACACTTATTGGGTGATGCAGGGTTGGCTGTCCACCCCTTCTAAATAATTTCATTGGTCGTTCGCACTGTCCATCTAATCGGAAACAATATTTACAGTTCGTGAGCAAAGTTCATAGTCCGTTCCGGCTATACTCAGATGTAGATGATTCAGAAGTCCAAAAAAGTCAGGAAATAGGAAAATGGAAACCAGCTTGTCTCTCCGCAGATGAAGTGAAGAAAAGGTAAACAGGAACACAGGGACTCTCAGTTGACTCAGGGCTCTCAGGGTTCTCAGGGTTCGTGCACTGTAGATTCCTCAGGGATTCTTCCTTTGGGCGCGTTGTAGCTGCACAACAGTCTGAAATTAAACTCTTTCAGTTAAAGTTAAATTTCTCTGCTGTTCTTCAGTAGCTTTGCTCTTAGGAATGTGAGCATCAATGTGTCTCACTTTCACTGGAGTTCTCTCGACTCGATCAGCAATGTCTTGCCACAGTTCAGCTGCCCAGATGGGTTTTCCTTTCCTCTGCCAGCCATTCTTCTTCCAGTTCTTTAGCCAACCCCACAGAGCATTGGTTACCATCCATGAGTCGGTGTAGAGATAAAGCTTTGGCCATCTCTCACTTTCAGCTACGTCGAGAGCTAGCTGGACAGCTTTTACCTCTGCAAACTGACTGGATTCTCCTTCTCCATCCTTCGCCTCTGCAACTCGGCGTGTCGGACTCCACACTGCAGACTTCCACCTTCGCTTGTTCCCGACGAGACGACAGGAACCGTCTGTGAACAAAGCATATTTCTTCTCATCATCTGAAAGGTCATTGTAAAGAGGAGCTTCCTCAGCACGAATTACTCTCTCCTCTGGACGTTTGGTACAGCTGGCATCTTCAGGCCAACTTGAGATCACCTCCACCAGACCAGGTCTTTCAAGATTTCCCATTTGAGCTCTCTGTGTTATCAGAGCCATCCACTTAGACCAGGTGGAATCTGTGGCATGATGTGGTGTGGAACCTTTGCCTTTGAACATCCAATTCAAAACTGGCAATCTGGGAGCTAGGAGAAGTTGTGATTCAGTTCTAATCATTTCAGAAGCTGCTTTCACTCCTTCATAGGCAGCTAGAATCTCTTTCTCTGTTGGAGTGTAATTAGCCTCTGAACCTCTGTAACCTCGACTCCAGAAACCAAGAGGTCGTCCACGTGTCTCACCTGGAGCTTTTTGCCACAAGCACCAGGTTGGACCATTGTCACCTGCAGCCGTGCACAAAATGTTCTTGATGTCTGGACCATCTCGGACAGGTCCCAGACCCACTACTTGAACTACTTCTTGCTTTATCTGGTCAAAGGCTGCTTGTTGTTCAGGTCCCCAGTGGAAACTGTTCCTCTTTCGAGTCACATCATACAGAGGTTTCACAATCTGACTGTATCCAGGAATGTGTAGTCTCCAAAATCCCACTATCCCCAAAAAACGTAGAGTTTCTTGCTTGTTCGTGGGATTTGCCATGGTAGAGACTCTATTTACCACATCCACTGGAATGTGTCGGCGTCCATCCTGCCACTGCACTCCCAGAAACTGGATCTCTGTGGTAGGACCTTTCACCTTGTCTCTCTTGATGGCAAAATCATGGACAAAGGAGATCAGGTTGGAGAGGCAGGACCTGCCCTTCCTAAATCCATGTTGGCTGGACCTGAGCCCTTGGCCATCCTTCAGGTGTGCAGTCAATGTCGCAAAGATAATCTGCTCCATAATCTTGCCTGGCACTGAGGTCAGGCTGCCTGGCATGTAGTTTCCAGGTTCCTCCATATGACCCTTCTTGTGGATGGGGATCACATTGGCCAGTTTTAGTCTTAAAAGACACTAAAAACCCATATCCTTATAAGTCTCTTTCTACAGAGTGGTCTTGCCCAGCATGTTTGACTTCTTCCCTTCTTGCCTCCCACCAGAAACCACTGTCTGCAAGAGGGAAAGTGTGGTCAATCATTAACACTACCATAAAATAGCATGGATTGGGAATAGAGGTTAAGAAAGGACTTGTGGCTCTACAGTGTATCCATTTGAATTCCAGGATCACACAAGTGCAACACACAGCACCTTTGAAAATCCCTCCAAGGCCAGGGTTTTAGGTGAGCTAAGTGCTTACTCTGGAACAAGCACATTTCTCCTGGTGTTCAAATCCTAGGTGGAAAGACTCACCCTGTTGCCCTCTTTAATTGAATACAAAGTTAGATTGTCAGATGTTTTAGAAGAGGAAGTGATAACATTTGAAAAGTCTGTGCTAAGAGGGGAAGGAATCAAATACACAGCCACAGCTGATGTGAAGGTGCTGAAGGGGTGATGAAAATGGAATCGGTGGAAAGAATTCAACTGGAATTATTTAAACTAGATTCAAAGGGGGAAGGGGCTGAAACCAGTCCCCCCAGGCAGGAGTTTGGGGGTGATAAGCTAGAGCCAGAGGTGAAACCGGCAGCCCGGCTGAAGTGCTTGTACACTAATGCACGAAGCATGGGCAACAAACAAGAGAAGCTGGAAGCCTTGCTGCAGCAGGAAAGTTATGATGTAGCTGCCATCACAGAGACGTGGTGGGACAACTCACAGACTGCTGCAATTGATGGCTACAGGCTCTTCAGGAGAGACAGGCAAGGAAGAAGGGGTGGAAGGGCGGCCCTGTACATCAGGGAGGCACTAGATGCCATTGAGCTCGAGATCAGGGATCATCAGGTTGAGTGCCTGTGGGTGAGAACTAGAGGGAAGGCCAACAGGGCTGACATCCTGGTTGGAGTCTGTTATAGACCACCCAGCCAGGAAGAAGATGTTGACAAGTCATTCTATAGGCAGCTTAAGGCTGTCTCAAGATTGCCTGACCTTGTTCTCATGGGCGGCTTCAACCTGCCTGACATCTGCTGGGATCTTAACATAGCAGAGAGGAGACAGTCTAGGAGGTTCTTAGAGTGCATGGAGGACAGCTTCTTATCCCAGGTGCTGCATGAGCCTGCCAGGGGTAAGGTTATGCTTGACCTCCTCTTCACCAACAGGGAAGGGCTGGTGGTGATGTGGTGGTCAGAGGGTGTTTAGGGGCCAGTGATCATGAGATAATTGAATTTTCAGTATTTAGTCAAGCTAAGAGGGGCAGCAAGAAGACCTCCACTCTGGACTGCCAGAGGGCAGACTTCAGGCTACTCAAGGAACTAACTCAGAAGGTTCCTTGGGAAACAGCCCTTAAAAACAAAGGGGTCCAGGAGAGCTGGGCCTACTTCAAGGAAGAACTCTTGAAGGCGCAGGATCAGGCTGTGCCAATGTGCCGGTAGATAAGGCGCTGGGGCAGACGGCCAGCCTGGATGGGTAATGAACTTCTAAAAGAACTAAGGGAAAAAAAGAGGGTGTATCATCTTTGGAAGAAAGGTGAGGCAACCCATGAAAAGTTTAAGGATGTTGCTAGGTCTTGTAGGAAGAAAATTAGGGTGGCAAAAGCACATTTGGAGCTTAGACTGGCCTCTGCTGTGAAGGACAACAAAAAGTCCTTCTATAAATACATTAATAGCAAGAGGAAGGGCAAGGAAAACCTCCACTCCTTGGTGGACACGGAGGGGAACGTTGTAACAAAGGATGAGGAAAAGGCAGAGTTACTTAACACCTTTGCCTCAATTTTTTCTAGCAGGACAGAATGTCTTCCAGACAGATGGCCTGCAAAGCTGGCAGAAGGAGCCAGGGAGCAGCATAGTTTTCCTCTGTTCCAGAATGGGGTAGTTGGAGATCTGCTCAGCCGCTTGGATCCCCACAAGTCCATGGGGCCAGATGGGATCCATCCTAGGGTGCTGAGTGAGCTGGCAGATGTGCTGGCCAAGCTGCTCTCCATCATTTTTCAGCAGTGTTGGCTCACTGGAGACATTCCAGAGGACTGGAAGCTGGCCAATGTTGTGCCCATCCACAAGAAGGGCCAGTTGGATGAGCCAGGGAATTATAGGCCTGTCAGCCTGACCTCAGTGCCAGGCAAGATTATGGAACAGGTCATCTTGAGTGCAATCACACAGCACTTAGAGGATGGCCAAGGGATCAGGCCCAGCCAACATGGATTTAGGAAGGGCAGGTCATGCCTGACCAACCTGATCTCCTTCTTTGATCAGTTGACCTGCCTGGTGGATGTGGGGAGGCCTATGGATGTAGTCTACCTGGACCTCAGCAAGGCCTTTGACACCATCCCCCCCAGCAAACTCCTGGCCAAGCTGTCAGCCCATGGCTTGGACGGGAGCACACTGCAATGAGTTAGGCACTGGCGGGAGATCCGAGCCCAGAGAGTGGTGGTTGTGGCCGTTTGACGCTGTGCCTTTAAGGAAGGGGCACACTGGCTAAATGTTTGTAAAATATTTCGGTTTTCTAAACGAATTTCATTGGTAGGATTGTGGGAGGTCAGATTGGACCTGGGGGAGCTGGGAACTTTCTCTCAGTCTTCCTTCCTTCGCTGTCCCTTTCGGCTGGATCTGCTTCTGGGATTCTGGCCAACTAAGATAAGATACTAACTCCTGTGCAAGGCCTTTATTCCTTTCCTGCCCTGTTAACTGTCCTCGTCTCTTCTTCTACCTCTTTTGGGGGAGAAGGGAGGTAGGGGGTTGAAGGGGGCACAGGGGGAAGCCCCCTCTGTGGGGGGTCTGGTTTCTGGTTGAGTTCATTTGCTGTATATTCCTGTATATATTGTAAAATACCTGTATTTGTTGTGTTACATAGAATCTGTTTCCTTGTACAATATACTCTCATTTCTCCGACTGGGTTTAGCCGTGGTCTCTTTCTCAGTGGGGGAGGGAAAGCAGAGCCTTTCCTTTCAAACCACCACACTTCTTTTTTTATTGGCGCCCAACGTGGGGCCGGGTAATTAAGTAATTAAGTTGATTTATTGCTTGTCTCAGCCGGAGAAACAAAATGAAGGTGCTCTGGGTTTTAGAACGTTTATTCTTCTCGGTCTGTGGCATGTTGGTCTACCGGTACTGCATCGGGTTGATGTTAGACCAGATAGGTAAATATTTAATGCGTAAAATCTATTTGTGGTTTATGCATAGGATCCAGCTGTTGTATAAACACTGTTTGGGTTTTTTTCGGCTCACTAATTACGGCAATAGAACGTCTTCCACTTTGCCGATCGAGATAAGGGAGTTTAACACTTCAGGAGGTCAAAGAGTAACTTTAAGTGCTGGCTGGGATCTTAAGGTGATTTATTTGACGGGTGTAATCCTGCTGTTGCTGATAATTATTGTGTATCTGCTGTGGGCTCTATATATAGAGAAAAAGGTTTCTCGACCATGTTTTGTGATTAAACAAAAATCTAGGAAGCGCAGGCGTTCCTCTAAATCTGCCCCAGAGTCCTCAAGTGACGAGGAAGGGGCTGCGTCAGTTAGAAAAATAGCAAAACCTATTGGAAAAGCAGCCTTAAATGCTCCACTCTATGACTTTGGCAAGCAGCCAGGGGCGGCTCCCATTCCCAAGATGGCGACCGGTAGTGAGGCAAGGTCATTTCCGTCCGCCATGACAGGACCGGAAGGGGCCCCCACGGCGGCTGATTTAGATCAGGACCTGTCAGCTTCTATCAGGATGGCTGTAAATTCAAATACAGCTCCAGTTAAACAAGTAGCAGTCTTAAAGACCAGAGGTGGAAAGGCCAAAGCTGATCCAGGAGCTAGTGGAGCTAATGGAGGAGAAGAGCAGGAGACTGATCCCGGTGAGGGAACCTCTACTAGACAGACTGATCCTGGTGAGGGAACCTCTGCTAGGAAAGTGCCTGCTGAAGATGAGGAGAAGATTTGTCTTAGAGATATAGCTGAGTTATTGAGATCATCACAGGATGGAGATGCAACTAAGACAGCAGCTGGCAGTGGCGCTTTTCAGCTTAAAGAGGTCCTTAGGAGAGTGACAGCAGGATTATGGGGACAAAACGTTCAGGAAGATGTGATAGATGAAGAAGAGGATGACCTGCAGAGCTGCTCGTCACCAAGGGAGGAGATTCGCAATGTCCGCAAAGATTACCTCAGAGCAGATAAGGAACCCATCCTCTCTTGGCTTGCTAGGTGTTATGATACAGGTGCTCCAGCTCTAATAGTTGGAGACAAGTCAGCAGCCCAGCTAGGAACTCTCTCAAAGGATAATGGAATAGATAGACATCTAGCCAGGATTCTCGGTAAGGTTAATCTGTGGATACGCCTTTTAATGGCGGTTTCCCTGAGATACCCTTCCCGAGATGATCTTCCATGGAATCCTAAGCCCTGGACTACCATAGATGAGGGAATTAAGCGTCTGAGAGAGTTTGCCATTAGAGAGATACTCTATGGTGACCATGATACTCTGAATCCTGATGATATTCCTGTGGCAGCTGGTCTTGCTAAAAAGCTCATCAAACTTGCTCCTTCCAATTATGCAAACATTTTGGCAAGCAGAATTGTGGCAAGAAATTATGGTGGAGATCCTCCTACGGTTGGCCAATTCACCGATCAACTAAGACAATTGGATGATAGCATGACACGTGTTTCTTTGGTTTCAGCCATTAAAGCTCTGTCTAGTGAGATAAAGGATTGCATGAGAGAACTGAAGGATGAAATCAAAGATTCCATATGCCAATTGGCACAAAGAGATGATTCCAATTCTTCCTCCAGGTGGGTGCAGGTTTCAGCTGTGAGGAATAGACATCCTCCAAGGAGGTCGTTCCAAAACAGGCCAAACCAAAACAGACCACCAAGGCAATCACGTAGGACCATTTGGATAACTCTGCGTGATCAGTTTGGTGAGAACATGAACAGGTGGGATGGCCAACCAACTTCTAATCTTTTCAGGAGACTGAGGGAACTGCAAAGTGGCAGAACCCAGGGTAGCAATACCAGAAGGGTAGCTGTTACTTCCACAGTTCCCCAGGACAACAATGACAGCTCCAACAGTGACTCCAGTTCTAACACTGCACAGTGTGCTCGTTGCACCTGTGGAAATGTTCCCCATAATTAGGGGTGCCCTGCCTCCCGCCAGGGGGAGGAGAGGGATAATGGAGATAACAGAATCTATTGGGATGTGTACATCCAGTGGCCTGGCACTTCACACTTTCAGAAGTACAGGGCCTTGGTTGACACAGGAGCTCAGTGCACCATATTGCCATCAAATTATCAGGGATCAGAGTCCATAACTATTCTGGGAGTCACTGGTGGATCTCAAGAGTTAAGTAAAGTGGAGGTTAATATAAGCTTAACTGGTAAACAATGGAAGAAGCATACAGTTGTGACCGGACCTGATGCACCTTGTATTTTGGGAATTGATTTTCTGAGAGAAGGGCGTTTCAAGGACCCTAAAGGTTACAAATGGGCTTTTGGAGTAGCTTCTGTAGAAATTGATGGACAAAAGCTGAAGCTGTCTGCTAGACCTGAACTTTCTGATGAATCTGCAGTTGTGGGACAACACAAGATTCAGGACATTAAATTGCCGGTTGCTTCTCAGACTGTGCATCACAGACAATACAGAACCAACCGTGACTCTTTGTTGCCCATTCAGAATCTGATTCGTCAGCTGGAGAGTCAGAAAGTCATCAGCAAAACTCATTCACCTTTCAACAGTCCAGTGTGGCCTGTGCGAAAGCCGAATGGAGACTGGCGTCTGACAGTGGACTACCGAGCCCTGAATGAAGTAACTCCGCCTATGAGTGCAGCAGTACCAGACATGATGGAACTCCAGTATGAGCTGGAATCCAAAGAGGCCAAATGGTATGCTACCATAGACATTGCTAATGCCTTCTTCTCTATTCCCATAGCAGAGGAATGCAGGCCTCAGTTTGCTTTCACCTGGAGAGGAATCCAGTACACTTTCAACCGACTGCCGATGGGCTGGATCCACAGCTCCAGCATCTGTCATGCAGTAATCCATGATGCTCTGGAGGAAGGTGGTGCTCCAGAACACATCCAGTTCATCGATGATATCATCGTCTGGGGTAAAACTGCTGAGGAAGTCTTTGAGAAAGGCAACAAAATCATGGACATTCTTCTGAATGCTGGTTTTGCCATCAAGAGAGACAAGGTGAAAGGTCCTACCACAGAGATCCAGTTTCTGGGAGTGCAGTGGCAGGATGGACGCCGACACATTCCAGTGGATGTGGTAAACAGAGTCTCTACCATGGCAAATCCCACGAACAAGCAAGAAACTCTACGTTTCCTGGGGATAGTGGGATTTTGGAGACTACACATTCCTGGATACAGCCAGATTGTGAAACCTCTGTATGATGTGACTCGAAAGAGGAACAGTTTCCACTGGGGACCTGAACAACAAGCAGCCTTTGACCAGATAAAGCAAGAAGTAGTTCAAGTAGTGGGTCTGGGACCTGTCCGAGATGGTCCAGACATCAAGAACATTTTGTGCACGGCTGCAGGTGACAATGGTCCAACCTGGTGCTTGTGGCAAAAAGCTCCAGGCGAGACACGTGGACGACCTCTTGGTTTCTGGAGTCGAGGTTACAGAGGTTCAGAGGCTAATTACACTCCAACAGAGAAAGAGATTCTAGCTGCCTATGAAGGAGTGAAAGCAGCTTCTGAAGTGATTGGAACTGAATCACAACTTCTCTTAGCTCCCAGATTGCCAGTTTTGAATTGGATGTTCAAAGGCAAGGATTCCACACCACATCATGCTACAGATTCCACCTGGTCTAAGTGGATGGCCCTGATAACACAGAGAGCTCGAATGGGAAATCTTGAAAGACCTGGTCTGGTGGAGGTGATCTCGAGTTGGCCTGAAGGTACCAACTGTGCTAAACCTCCAGAGGAGAGAGTAACTCGTGCTGAGGAAGCTCCTCCTTACAATGACCTTTCTGATGATGAAAAGAAATATGCTTTGTTCACAGACGGTTCCTGTCGTCTCGTCGGGAACAAGCGGAGGTGGAAGTCTGCTGTGTGGAGTCCAACACGCCGAGTTGCAGAGGCGAAGGATGGAGAAGGAGAATCCAGTCAGTTTGCAGAGGTAAAAGCTGTCCAGCTAGCTCTCGACGTAGCTGAACGTGAGAGATGGCCAAAGCTTTATCTCTACACCGACTCATGGATGGTAGCCAATGCTCTATGGGGTTGGCTAAAGAACTGGAAGAAGAATGGCTGGCAGAGGAAAGGAAAACCCATCTGGGCAGCTGACCTGTGGCAAGACATTGCTGATCGAATCGAGAGAATTCCAGTGAAAGTGAGACACATTGATGCTCACATTCCTAAGAGCAAAGCTACTGAGGAACAGCAGCACAACCATCAGGCAGATTTAGCTGCAAGAGTTTCTCAAGTAGACAAGGACTCTGAACTTGATCTCGACTGGAAACACCGAGGTGAGATATTCTTAGCTCGGTGGGCTCATGATTCATCAGGACATCAAGGCAGAGATGCAACATACCAATGGGCTCGTGACAGATCCATAGACATTTCCATGGATGCTATCACACAAGTCATCCATGACTGTGACATTTGTGCTGCTATTAAGCAGGCAAAGCGAATTAAGCCCTTGTGGTATGGTGACAGATGGTCCAAGTACAGGTATGGTGAAGCCTGGCAGATTGACTACATCACTTTACCACGTTCTCGTTCTGGTAAGCAGTACGTGCTTACTATGGTAGAGGCAAACACTGGATGGCTGGAAACTTACGCAGTCCCACATGCAACTGCACGCAACACCATTCTCGGTCTGGAGAGACAGATCCTGTGGAGACACGGAACTCCAGAGAGGATTGAGTCAGACAACGGAACTCATTTCAAGAACAACCTTGTAAAGAGCTGGGCAAAAGAGCACGGTATTGAGTGGATTTTCCATATTCCTTACTATGCACCAGCTGCAGGGAAGATTGAACGCTACAACGGTTTGTTGAAGACCACTCTCAAAGCCATGGGAGGTGGATCTTTGAAAAACTGGGAGAAACATTTAGCACAAGCAACCTGGCTGGTGAATAGTAGAGGTTCAGTGAACCGAGCTGGACCGGCACATTCAGATCTGCTACGGAGAGTAGAAGGTGATAGAGTTCCTGTTGTTAGAGAAAAGAATCTGTTAGGTAAAACTGTTTGGGTATTTTCACCCTCAGGAGAGGCTAAACCTGTCCGAGGGGTGGTTTCAGCAGAAGGTCCAGGTCACACTTATTGGGTAATGCAGGAGAATGGTCAAATTCAGTGTATTCCACAAAGAAATTTAACTTTAGCTGAAAGAGTTTAATTTCAGACTGTTGTACAGCTACAACGCGCCCAAAGGAAAGAGTCCCTGAGGAATCTACAGTGCACGAACCCTGAGAGCCCTGAGAGCCCTGAGTCAACTGAGAGTCCCTGTGTTCCTGTTTGCCTTTTCTTCACTTCGTCTGCGGAGAGACAAGCTGGTTTCCATTTTCTTATTTCCTGACTTTTTGGACTTCTGAATCATCTACATCTGAGTATAGCTGGAACGGACTATGAACTTTACTCACGAACTGTAAATATTGTTTCCAATTGGATGGACAGTGCGAACGACCAATGAAATTGTTTAGAAGGGGTGGATTGTGGCCGTTTGACGCTGTGCCTTTAAGGAAGGGGCACACTGGCTAAATGTTTGTAAAATATTTCGGTTTTCTAAACGAATTTCATTGGTAGGATTGTGGGAGGTCAGATTGGACCTGGGGGAGCTGGGAACTTTCTCTCAGTCTTCCTTCCTTCGCTGTCCCTTTCGGCTGGATCTGCTTCTGGGATTCTGGCCAACTAAGATAAGATACTAACTCCTGTGCAAGGCCTTTATTCCTTTCCTGCCCTGTTAACTGTCCTCGTCTCTTCTTCTACCTCTTTTGGGGGAGAAGGGAGGTAGGGGGTTGAAGGGGGCACAGGGGGAAGCCCCCTCTGTGGGGGGTCTGGTTTCTGGTTGAGTTCATTTGCTGTATATTCCTGTATATATTGTAAAATACCTGTATTTGTTGTGTTACATAGAATCTGTTTCCTTGTACAATATACTCTCATTTCTCCGACTGGGTTTAGCCGTGGTCTCTTTCTCAGTGGGGGAGGGAAAGCAGAGCCTTTCCTTTCAAACCACCACAGTGGTGAATGGTGCCACATCCAGCTGGCGGCCAGTCACTAGTGGTGTGCCCCAAGGATCATTGCTGGGCCCTGTGCTCTTTAACATCTTTATTGATAACCTGGATGAGGGGATTGAGTCCATCATCAGTAAATTTGCAGATGACACCAAGCTGGGGGAAGGTGTTGATCTGCTGGAGGGTAGAGAGGCTCTGCAGAGGGACCTCAACAGGCTGGACAGATGGACAGAGTCCAATGGCATGAGATTTAACACATCCAAGTGCCGGGTTTTGCACATTGGCCACAGGAACCCCATGCAGAGCTACAGGCTGGGGTCAGAGTGGCTGGAGAACAGCCAGGCAGAGAGGGACCTGGGGGTGTTGGTCGACGGTAGACTGAACATGAGCCCAGGCAGCTAAGAGGGCCAATGGCATCCTGGCCTGCATCAGGAACAGTGTGGCCAGCAGGAGCAGGGAGGTCATTCTGCCCCTGTACACTGAACTGGTTAGGCCCCACCTCGAGTACTGTGTCCAGTTCTGGGCCCCTCAGTTTAGGAAGGAGGTTGACTTGCTGGAGCGTGTCCAGAGAAGGGCAACAAAGTTGGTGAGGGGTTTGGAACACAAGCCCTGTGAGGAGAGACTGAGGGAGCTGGGGTTGCTTAGCCTGGAGAAGAGACTCAGGGGTGACCTTATTGCTGTCTACTGCTACCTGAAGGGGGGGTTGTAATCAGGCAGGGGTTAGTCTCTTCTCCCAGGCAGCCAGTACCAGAACAAGAGGACAGAGTCTGAGGCTGCACCAGGGGATGTTTAGGCTGGAGGTTAGGAGGAAGTTTTACACAGAGAGAGTGATTGCCCATTGGAATGGGCTGCCCGAGGAGGTGGTGGGGTTGCCGTCACTGGGGGTGTTCAGGATGAGGCTTGACAGTATGCTTGGTTGCATGGTTTAGTTGATTGGGTGGTGTTGGATGATGGGTTGGACACGATGATCTTGAAGGTCTCTTCCAACATGGTCTATTCTATTCTATTCTATTCTATTCTATTCTATTCTATTCTATTCTATTCTATTCTATTCTATTTCACTGTCCTGCTGTGCAACAAGATATTCAGGCAGAGGGTTTGGAGAGAGAGCACTGGAAAGAAAGTAATAATTGGACATCCATCAGGAGAAAGGTCAAGGCATGACTCAGCAAGCTCAGCCGGTGCTGCAGGGCACAGGGCAGTGTGAGGCTGCTGTCAGTCTCTGTGACTTGGAAAGCAAACTGTAGAGGAATGTCAGAGCTTCCACTGTGCTCCTGAGCAAAGCTTCTGTTGCCTTTAGCACCATAACCTCACCTTCTCCCCTCCCTTTTTGGCACTAAGCACAGACAGTTCAGTCTTTGTAGCATGTTATGACCATAACGTAGTCATGTCAGGTTCAGGGGGGTCCAAAATGTTGCATGTGACAGCCAGCAGCCTGAAGGAAGCAAGAATGACCTTGCACACTTGGGAAAAAGGCAAGACTTTATCTGATTCAGATCCACGTTTTTCAAGGTGAAAGGCATTTCTTAAAACCAAATCTCAAGCCAGAACAGAATGAGCATCCTGCCTAAGCTGCTGCTCAGAGAGGTGAAGAGAGACTCTGCTCCCCTGAAAGAAAGCCAGCAGCACCAACTAATTCCTTACACAGCAGCTGGTTTAACAGGGGGAGTAAAGGGGACCTCTCCCAATACAAGAAGGCTAAACATTTACCAATGTTGTTATCAGCTTGGCATATCTGGGTCTTAGAATAATTAAACCAGAGCCCCTGGACAGTGTTGGAGGAGGACACAATTCGCTAAAAGCCACAAAGTTAGAGTTTAACTTCTGTGCTATAATCCCAAATTCTTATAGTCTAAGCGTAAAAACCATACCTCCCACCTGACAGACTTGACAAGGGCTCTGGGAGCAGGCAGAAGCAATGGCTGGTTTCCTCTCAGACCTGGTGAGTAGCCAACCTCTTGTCTTCTCAGCCTAGCCATTAACAGTTAGCATGATGATTACAGATTACAGCAAAGGGAAGCAAAGAGAGCACATGGTTGGGATAATGCTGCTGCAGCAGCAATAAAACTGACCACAAGGCATCTCCTGAGAGAAATATAAATGACTGAGTGGTTTAAAAGAGGACCTGGGAAACCAGGAAAGAATTGGCATTTTGAGGGAGAGAGAAAATACTAGCAATGAAAAAGACAGAACAGAACCTCCCCTGCCATCTACTGCCCTGCACTCTCCAGGGTGCTCAATTGTTTGGAGGGTGACTTGATCAAGTGCCTGGAAATAGGACTGCTGGTGAACAGCTCTGAAATCCCCCCCACACCATGGAAATACAGCATTTAAATAGAAGTCAGTCAAGCAGGGTCTCTAAGTAGGCAGATGTGGTTAATCTCTGGAAACTGAACAACAACGTCTCCAGGGAGGCAAAGTTGAAGGAAAAAAAGATTCAAACAAGCTGTGGCTACTCACTGATACAAAAGCAAACACAAAGTGCCTGAAGAAGGCTTTTATGAGTATTTTGTTGTTATTATTTCTGTGGCTAGCAGAAACAAGAGAATGTGCAGATTGATGTCTTAGTAATTTCCCAGCAATTTTGCTTGATTATTGAAGAACTCAACATGGTTTTTGTTTTTTTGCATTTTAAAGGCTTCTTAATGACAGAAATGTGAAGATACAAGATCTCCTAGATCCTCTCACAGCCTGACAGCCACGCTGCTGTCAGCCACTGAGGGTGTGTTTCGTCATCTTTGGCAGGTTCAGTACCGGAAGCTGCTGATGATGATCGTGGTGCTAGGCATCAGTGGAACTCATCTCATTGGTTTTCAGATGTCTGTGATAAATTATGCTTCCCCGGTAAGCAGAGCCTTCAGAAAATCACTTCTGTAGCTCCTCTTCCTGGGACTAGGCTTCACACTTTGAAGATTCTCTAAAAAAACCCTCCTAGGTGTTGCTATCTAAGTTCATTCCCTGCTCTTTCTAGTGCCACGCTGTTCACTGCCAAAGGGACAAAAAGGGTTTGGATGATTGTTAGGAGCTGTGCTCCAAAGATGAGTTCCCACCAAACAATATATAGGAACCACAGAATGTTAGGGGTTGGAAAGGACCTCCAGAGACCAAGTCAAACCCCTCTGCCAATGCAGCATCATCTAGAGCAGTTCACACAGGCGGGTTTTGAAAGTCTTCTCAGAAGGAGACTCCACAACGCCTCTGGGTAGCCTGTCCCAGGGCTCTGTCACCCTCACAGTAAAGAAGTGTCTCCTTGTGTTGAGGTGAACCTCCTGTGTTCTAGCTTGTGGCCATTGTTCCTTGTCCTTTAACTGGGCACCACCAGAAAGAGAGTGGTACCTTAATCCTGTAACCCACCCCTCAGAAAAGGTCTAATAACTAACCAAGTCTCACCCTTCAGCTCAGCCCTTTTCTGTTTTTACCCACTACCTGCAGCAGGAACAGAACTGCAGACTGGCTTGGGTTGGAAGGGACCTCCAATGGTCATCCAGTCCAAGCCTCCCTGCAGTGAACAACCTCCACTAGATCAGGTTGCTCAGAGCCTTGTCTAGCCTGACCTTAAATATTTCCAAAAATGGGGCCTCAACTACCTCCCTGGGCAACCTGTTCCTGTATTCCCCCACATGAGGCCCCATCTCTGAAGATATTAAAGTCCAGGAACATTTGTACTTCACCAGAACCACAGAGCCACAGAATCACAGAATGTTAGGGGTTGGAAGGGACCTCCAATGGTCACCTAGTCCAACACCGCTGCCAGAGCAGGATCACCTATAGGTCACACAGGAATGCATCCAGATCCTAATATTTTGGTGTAGAAGAGACAGGCTTCAATAGCCTCAAGAGCATGATGCACCTTTGAAAGCTTCTCTTACACTTTGAGGCTGTATGAGAGGAAGTATTGACCCTAGTGTGCAAACAAGTGTCCCCTAGCCATGCTTTCACTAACTAATATTAAGCTGATTCTTACATTTTTTTCTTTCTCTTTTATTTTATTTATTTATTTATTTTTAATTGGAAACATTCTTAAGCACTCTTGTGATTAATGCTTGAGTGGGACAAAAATCTCTCTTCCTGTCGCAGCATATTCAGAAGTTCATTAATGAAACGTGGCTGGAGCGCTACGGCTTGGTGCTGTCCCAGGAGACGCTGACCTTACTGTGGTCCCTCGTCGTGTCTGTGTTTTGTGTAGGAGGCATGGTGGGCTGTCTGTGTAGTGGGTACCTGACTGCAAAATATGGCAAGTAAGTGTCTTTCCCAACAGCTTCCTACTCAGGGCTGCTATGAAGTACTGCTCACCCAACACAATGGATATCAGAATTCTCCTGCTCCCCTTTCTGGGACAGAATTTCCCCAGCATGTGTAAGTCTCCCAGGTAGACTGGAGGGAGGAGAATATGCAGCTCTTTCTGATGCCCCTTGCCACAGGTTTTGGTGCTATACAGTTCTTTCAGGTGCTATACAATTCCTTTATTTTTGTTGAAAATTGACTAAGAAACAAACGTCTGAAAATTCATTGTCAGTACTGCCCTAGGGAGCCCAACAACCCAGCAGTGGTGAAGAAGGGGCTGGGGTCCGGTAGGCAAAATATTTTTCATTATTAATTGATTTCAGCCTTAAAAAAAATATAATTGTGCAGGTCCACCCTCTATGTAAGGATACTCAGAGTCTCAGCAAAACCAAGCAGATCCCTTAGGCCACATTCAGAACCTTCTCTTTGAAGGTAGCCATAAAGACCACCAGAAGTGTCTAGCTTGAGGTATGCAGTGAAGCAAGCCCTCTGAAGCTGGATCTGCCATGTTCCGGGGACACCTGCAGGGAGCCTCACCCACAGGATAAAAGCAGAAAAGACCATTCCTTGTCAGTATTTATCCTGCAGGAGTTTCCTTCAGCCTCCTGGGGGCTCATATAGTGTTAGCAAGGAAAAGAGGAATCTAGTTTCTCCCTTCCCACTTCTATCATGCCTTTTTAGAATCAGACACATTTGTCCTATAACCTGTGGATATAAATTTAATCACAGCCATGGCTTGGTCTGCAAAATCCAGAGGAGAACAGGCAGGGTTAGTTGAAGATGAAAAAGCAAAGTGTGGATCATAGCCCTGTGCTGCTGGCTATTACAGGAAGAAATGTCTGCTGTTCGATGATGTGGTCCTGATCACAGCCACGCTGCACATTGGCTTCAGCAGGAGAGCCAGGTCTTTTGAGATGATCCTGATCGGGCGCTTCCTCGAGGGCTTCAGTGCTGGTAGGACTCCCCCCAGTCCTCCATGTTAGTGTGACTTCTCTGGGGTGGATACAGAAATCCTCCTGCTGGGAGTACCCAGCCATGCACAGCAACCCCAGGGGAACAAGAACCAGGTTGAGACAAGGTAAGAGAGCTGTGCTTTGCCTTCTAGAGCTTTTGTGGCGAGAGGCATCTCATGGGTTAGCTAAACATCTTGCTCAGAGGAAAAGGCATTGTTTAAAAGGAGAATGCATCTTTTTAAAGCTAAAAGGTACTTTTTATAAGGAAAAGGTACTTTTTTTTAAAAGTAAAAGGCACTTTTTAAAAGGAAAAAGTACCTTTTTAAGAGAAAACAGTTTTTTAAAGGAAAAGGTCCCCTTTTTAAAGGAAAAAGGTCCTTTTAAAAGGAAAAAGGTCATTTTTTAAAGGAAAAGAAACTTTTTAAAAGGAAAAAGTACTTTTTCAGCCTATTACTGTGGAAGATACATAGAGAGCCAAGAACTACCTTTAAGCTGAAGGTGAAGTGCAAAGAGCCTCTGTCTCTTGGTTTCTATAGCTTTAGCTCTCTTCTTCACCTTAGGAATGAATATGAATGCCCACATGCAGTATGCTGGAGAGATCTCACCTAAGAAGCTGCGTGGATTTGTAAATGTGACCTCCTCTGTGTTTCTTGCACTAGGAAAAGCTGTAGCAAGAGTTCTTGGGCTACGGTATTTGTGCTACTCTTTCTCATGCTATTTGCTATGTATTTGTCTTCTGCAGAGCAGGAAAGTTGTTCTCCTAGTCCTAGAAACAGGCATACACTAAAAGGATGCATGTACCCCATAGCAGTCACTAAGGTTTCCATGCCATGGGGAGACAAAGGCCCTTCTCTTGAGAAAGGATGAATCCATCTCTGGAAGTGTGCTGAAGCTAAAGATTAAACATAAATGCTCTTAGTAAACTTCTGAGCTCTGAAATCTCTGCTGATTTCCTGATAGCCTGCTGTGGGAATACTTGGGCTCTGGTGATCTTTAGAAAACACTCAAATCACATCAGCCTTGCAGCAGAAACAAATCATTGGTCTATTTGCTTTCCCTATCCTAAACCCTGTACATTGTACACTGCACTGGTTAGGCCACACATTGGGTATTGTGTCCAGTTCTGGGCTCCTCAGTATAGAAAAGATGTTGAGTTGCTGGAATGTGTCCAGAGAAGGGCAACAAAGCTGGGGAGGGGTCTGGAGCACAGCCCTATGAGGAGAGGCTGAGGGAGCTGGGGTTGCTTAGCCTGGAGACGAGGAGGCTCAGGGGAGACCTTATTGCTCTCTACAACTCTCTGAAGGGAGGTTGTAGCCAGGTGGGGGTTGGTCTCAGGCAACCAGCACCAGAACAAGAGGACACAGTCTCAAGCTGTGCCAGGGGAGGTTTAGACTGGATGTTGGGAAGAAGTTCTTCACAGAAAGAGATTGGCCATTGAAATGTGCTGCCCAGGGAGGTGGTGGAGTCACCATCATTGGAGGTGCTTAGGAGGAGACTGGATGGGGTGCTTGGTGCCATGGTTTAGTTGATTAGATGGTGTTGGGTGATGGGTTGGACTTGATGATCTTGACGGTCTCTTCCAACCTGGTCTATTCTATTCTATTCTATTCTATTCTATTCTATTCTATTCTATTCTATTCTATTCTATTCTATTCTATTCTATTCTATTCCATTCCATTCTATTCCATTCCATTCCATTCCATTCCATTCCATTCCATTCCATTCCATTCCATTCTATTCTATTCCATTCTATTCTATTCCATTCTGTGCTAAACATCTTCTGTTTGAATTGATCTGTTCTTGAATGGATCTTTTCAAGGCCTGTATGTGTATTGTGTCTCTTCAGCTAATCTAGGATCTAGAAACCACCAAAGCAGTTGTAAATTGTACTTGTGCTGGATTATGAACACTCTCTAATGTGCCTCCATAGGGATCTTTTAGGAAGTGAAGACACGTGGAACCTCCTGTTGTCCTTCCCTGGGGTGATGGCATTGATCCAACTGCTCTTTTTGCCATTCTTCCCTGAGTCCCCTCCTTATCTCTTGCTGCAAAAAGGAGACAAGGATGGTTGCTTGAGAGGTAAAACAAACCTTTAAATCCTTAATTTGGTAAGCTCTTGGGAAAGTGAAGCTAATGGAGGGAATCTACTAGCCAGCTACACATTTCCTGATAATTCCATGATTAGAACAGACTAAGCAGAGCCATCAGAAGTATTTGAGACTGAAACACTGAAAGACATTTTCTAGGCAAGTCTCAGCATGTTTCCAGTTCTTTGCTCAGTGACTGGTGAATAAAAGCATGGACTGACCTACAACTGTTTAATGCCATGAGAAGTTGAAAGACACAGAGGTCTGCATGGATCAGATGATGGAGGAGTACACTTTGTTCTGTCTCTTCTGTAGCCATGAAGCAGCTCTGGGGAGAAGCGAATTATCATGCAGAGTTTGATGACTTGATGAAGGAAAAGGCTACAAAAAAAGGCACTAAAATCATGAATGTCCTCGAGGTGCTGAGGGAACCATCAGTGTATCCACAGCTGATCACTGTGCTTCTCCTTTTGCTGAGCCTGCAGCTCTGTGGCCTGAGTGCAGTTGAGTACCCCCTATTTCCATGCTTACATCTACTGTTAAGTAACCAAAGCATCACAATTCCAATTTGTTGCTTTCCTCTGGATCTGCATTACTCCTCCTCACACAGAGCCCCCTGCCTGTGAAGACCTGTGGTATCATTACCAGTATTCTCCACACCTTTAATGGAGTTTGCCATGTGGGAGCTCAAGAGAGTAACTCAGCCTGAGTCCCTGCAGGAGCACTGTTATGTTTATTTCCTTGGTGGTATTCACAAAGGCTCTGTAGGAGGAAGGATCATGAAGACCCTAAGGCTTGCTACAACTTGGAGATCCACCTATCTAGACTGTCAGCTCCACTTTTGACTTCTGCAGCAGCAGATGCTAGCTATAACCATCCAGTTTTCATTCCTTTTGATAAAGGAGACTTATCCATTAAGTGATTACTTTTCAGTTGTTTACACATAAAGGTGTCTGAGCCCTGTACAGCCCAAGCTAATCACCATTTCCCTGGATATCATTTTGATCACCTGCCAGTAGGTGTCTCTCCATTCTTAAGCCAGTGCACCCTTCTGCAGCTTGTTCATTACAGTTGTCAGCAAGGTGGGCAGAGGAGGCATTTCTGTGCTCTGCTGACAGGGAACTGGTGCCCAGTCCATCAGGGACTTTGCAGAGAGGCAGATTCTCTCAGCGACTGCAAAAGAGTGACAGAATCAACTGGTTGTATAACAACATGTGGTTTGCTAAGACTGAAGCCTGCTTTTCATTTTCTTCACTCCCTAACTGGTTCCCTTCCCTCTTTGCCAAAACATCTATTCCCATGCCTTACAGGCAGTATGATCCTTTCAGCTGCTGCTTTTTTTTTTTTTTTTTTTCCCTTTTCCCCCCACCCTGGACTTTCAAATCCTTTCTTTATCTCCATTAACCTTTTGATTTCTCACCTCTCAAGCAGATTTGTCACCTCCGTTAAGCCCCAGTGATGCCTGCTGCTTTTGCAGCAATGACCAAGCTAAGTATGAAGTCCGTGCCGCATCCACTGGCTATGCTTCATTCTGAAAATGTTTCTTGTTTCCCAGATCACCTTTTACACCTCAGAAATCTTTCAGACAGCCAACCTGCAGGAAAGCATAATCCCATATGTATCTCTAGGAGTTGCAGTCTCTGAGCTCATCTCTGTCATCTTCTGTGTAAGTCAGACCTTTATGGGGCTTGAGAAGTTAATGTACTTGTGAGTTGAGTCTGACCTTCTCCTTATGCACTGAAGATGTTTTTGTGGTACTGTATAAATCTGTACAGTGGGTTGTTACCAGCTAACATTCCTTCAAGAAAATGAATCTTCTCCTTATGAACTGAAGAATTTGTTTGTGGCACTGCACAAATCTGTAAAGTGGGTTGCTAACCATCCACTCCAAATTTTGTCCCAGCTTTGATGTGCATTTATTACCATGTGCATGTGTTATATTTGACAGGAGTTGGAGCATACTTGCATTGATTAAAGTGTTTAAGAAGCAATAGCTGCAATGCTGGACATTAGAGAGGCTGGAAGGAAATCAATACATAATAAAGTTGCTACCAATCAGATTTGAGTTTTCCAAAGGGAAAAAGAGCTCAAGAAGGATGCTTGATTTGCTGGAAGGCTGACAGCTGGATTTTCCATGCTTCTTTTTCACCCTTAGAGCTCCATTATTGACCATTTTGGACGCCGGATTCTCCTGTGGGGTGGTTATTCACTGATGGCCCTGACCCTGGTGCTGCTTGAAACAAGCCTTCTACTGAGCGTAAGCACTTACAGGATGGCCAAGGGATCAGGCCCAGCCAGCATGGATTTAGGAAGGGCAGATCCTGCCTGACCAACCTGATCTCCTTCTAGGGTCAGGTGACTGCCTGGTGGATGAGGGGTAGGCTGTGGATGTAGTCTGCCTGGACTTCAGCAAGATCTTTGGCACTGTCCCCCATAGCAAACTCCTGGCCAAGCTGTCAGCCCATGGCTTAGACAGCAGCACTCTGAGCTGGGTTAGGAACTGGCTGGAGGGCTGAGCCCAGAGCGTGGTGGTGAATGGTGCCACTGCCAGCTGGCAGCCAGGCACCAGTGGTGTGCCCCAGGGATCAGTGCTGGGCCCCATCCTGTTCAATATCTTTACTGATGATCTGGATGAGGGGATTGAGTCCATCATCAGTAAATTTTCAGATGACACCAAGCTAGAGGGTAGGAGATCTCTGCAGAGGGACTTTGACAGGCTAGACAGAGGGACAAAATCCACACAACAACCCAATGCAGTGCTACAGGCTGGGGTCAGAGTGGCCAGAGAGTAGCCAGGCAGAAAGGGACCTGGGAGTACAGTTTGATAGCAGCGGAACATGAGCCAGCAGCGTGCCCAGGTGACCAAGAAGGCCAATGGCATCCTGGCCTGCATCAGGAATAGTGTGGCCAGCAGGAGCAGGGAAGTCATTGTGCCCCTGTACTCAGCACTGGTTAGGCCACAACTTGAGTACTGTGTCCAGTTCCTCAGTTTAGGAAAGACGTTGAGATACCGGAAGGTGTCCAGAGAAGAGCAACGAGGCTGCGGAGGGGTCTGGAACACAGCCCTGTGAGGAGAGGCTGAGGGAGCTGGGGCTGCTTAGCCTGGAGAAGAGGAGGCTCAGGGGAGACCTTATTGCTGTCTACAGCTACCCGAAGGGAGGTTGTAGCCAGGAGGGGGTTGGTCTCTTTTCCCAGGCAACCAGCACCAGAACAAGAGGACACAGTCTCAAGCTGTGGCAGGGGAGGTTTAGACTGGATGTTGGGAAGAAGTTCTTCACAGAAAGAGATTGGCCATTGAAATGTGCTGCCCAGGGAGGTGGTGGAGTCACCATCACTGGAGATGCTTAGGAAGAGACTGGATGGGGTGCCTGGTGCCATGGTTTAGTTGATTAGATGGTGTTGGGTGATGGGTTGGACTTGATGATCTTGAAGGTCTCTTCCAACCTGGTCTACTCCTATTCTATTCTATTCTATTCTATTCTATTCTATTCTATTCTATTCTATTCTATTCTATTCTATTCTATTCTATTCTATTCTAATGGCACTCTGGGGGTAGATCTGCAGCAGAACTCCTTGTGCAGGACAGCAGATAGCCAAGCCTTAACTTTCATGCCCAAAATAGCAGGTCAGAATATTTTCTGAATATAAACTCAGCCCCTCTACAAGGCTTTCTTTGTCCTGACTTGTAGTTCATCTTTTTTTTTTTAATTAAGCTTTCAGTCAGTCACGGAAAAACTGTAAACCGTTAGCCTGTGTGGTGGGTTGAAGTTTCCCATGACATTAACTTAGCATGACTAACTCAGTTGGAAGCAAATGGAAGCTGTATTTACAAGCAAAAACTACACTCTACAATGGAATGCAATGAATATGTACAAAATATACAGGAGATACAATATTATACAGATATTTACAATGAGAAAAAAAAGACAGAGACTCCCCTGGCACCCCTCTGGTTGTCCCAGAGACCAGGGAAGCTGCTTTGCTCCACTCCCTCCCCCCACCCCCCTTTGCACCAAAGAGAAAAAAAACCAGGAATAGAGCAGTGTTAGTGTTCTTATCTTTTCTCAAGGCCAGCCAGAAGTGGTTATTATCTCCCCAGGTAAAGCAGAACAACTAAGACCACAGGAGAAAAGAACAGGAATGGGAAATAGAAGTAAAATGTGAAAGATGTTATGGAACAACTGCTTCTATACCCCAGGCTTCCATCCAATGAATTTGTTTACAATAATCTTTTGTTTTCCTTTTTACACCCAATAGTGAATTATTTATGTTTTTCTACTTTTCTGCTTGAAATCTGCAGCTCAGTTTTAAAGGCATAGCCTGAAACTGCCAAAGCCTGGCTCAGCTTTCCTCCAGCTCTCTGCCTGACATCTCCAAACCTCCTCTGTGTCTTGTTCTGCTGTCAGCCCATAAGCTTTTGCTTCTTCCTGGTTCACAGATATCTTCTGGTTCACGTTTTTCTGAAGTTGTCTAATTCACTCAGAAAATGAGGTTGAACCAGTAACAATTTTCCCCAAGCTGTGATCAGCTCAGGGGACCTTAGAGCTGCCTTCCAGTACCTGAAGGGACCCTGCAGGAAAGCTGCAAAAGGACTTTTCCTGAGGGTGTCTGGAGACAGGACAAGGGGGAAGGGTTTGAAGCTGAGGCAGAGGAGGGTTAGAGTGGAGCTGAGGAAGAAGTTCTTCAGTACAAGGTTAGTGAGACTGGCACAGGCTGCCTGGGGCTGCCTCCTTCCTGTAGGTATTCAAAGCCAGGTTGGATGAGGCCTTGAGCACCCAAACCTAGTTGAGAAGTGCCCCTGTGCATGGCAGAGAGGTTGGAGTAGATGAGCTCTGAGGTCCCTTCCAGCCTGAGCCAGTCTAGGATTCTGTGATTTGTTACTTGTTTTGCAGACCAGGGTGCAGTTCAGCTCACCTCTGCAGATAGGTGCAGACACCTTTAGCCTTCCATTGTGTTCAGCACACAAAGCTAAGTAGTTCCAGTGAGCATCTATTACAAAACTCAGCACCACGAGCTTTGTCCTAAGTGTATCGTCTCCTGTATGTTTGGATCAGCCATGCTGCATGTATAGAATTCATTTTTGTTCTCTCCCTCCTTTCATCTTTGCCCAGGATCGTTTCCTCTGGCTGCCTTACTGCAGTGTTACCCTCATCTTTTTATTCATCATCGCCTATGGAATGGGACCGTGTGAGTATAACAACAAAAGCAACAGGAAACTCTGGGCAACATGGATAAGCACAGGGCATGAATACAGGGGAGCAGAACTAAGTACATCTTTGAAAATCAACAGCTTAGTCTGGGCTGAAATGGAGGGAGTCACAATTTGTGATGAATCAATGACCCAAGAAACAATTTATTTAACAAATTACTTGAAACGCTTCAGGCTGATGAATCAGGATCCCATTTCTTCTCCCTGGATTACAGGCTCAAGCCAAATAACCCAAACTTGTTAATCAGTTCACTGAGACTTGTTTTAGAGGGTGTGAATGCTGCTTCATGCATACAGGTTCTGCCTTTGGCTAAGGGCATAGGCAGACTCTTCTAAACCACCAAGGTTTTCTCAGCTCACCTGTAAAACCCTACTCTGACATACAGTCTGTCTCTTAGCATTGCTCTGTCCTTTCCCATCCTCTCTTAATGTCACCTGAACCACCTACATCTAGGTAACAAATTTACAGCTCTCTGTTAAGACTTCACTCACTGAAGGCCAATATTTACTCTGAAAGTTCCCTGACTAACTCCTACTTGTACTTATTGAAGTCTCCAAACTCAGATGGCAGCCTTTATTGTTCTAAGGGCTGTATATGAGGCCCATGAATGTCTTGAAAACGTAACAGAATTTCCATGGCAGCAGAAGCCAGGTGTCTGCTATGGGCAATGGAGAGAAATGGGCCATTCAGCTCTTTATGTTATACAACTTGGGTGGAGAGAAACTGCACTTCAAGGTGTTCATCTCTCCCCAGGGACCATCAGAGAAGACTGTAGCGGGGTTCAGATAGAGGGGGCTGCACTGCCACATTTAGCCTGACTTACTGGGGCTACGTTTAACCAGTGACATAAATTTAGTGAGTTGAAGGAAAATGGTTACCTACAACAAAGTCTCTGTTGCTTTTTTATGGTTTTGTTTCTTTTTTTGTTTGTTTTTAAACTCAGCTGGAGCTGTTGCATCTGTTATGACCGAAATCTTCACCCTCACGACAAGGTCCTCTGCTTTTGTCATTTGTGGAATCGTCATCTGGCTGGGCCTTGCTTTCACTGGGATGATTTTCCCCTTTGCTGTTGTATGTAATTTTATTTGAATATTTTCTTTGCCTCTACCAGTTTAAACTGGTTTTCTGTGTTGGTCTGGCCAGGGAGTAGGACGAAATGCCTTGCAGATTATCGAAGCTGTGGTTCCCTTATTGATACTGGTATAAGGAGGCCATTTATGTCAAACACTTCCCCAGGCTTCAGAAACAGTCTGAAAAGATAAATCAATCTCCCTTTCACTGAAATCAGCTCACTCCTCATTTCCCAGGAATAAATTCCCAACTGACAGGAATCTGTAGGTGCAAATATTCAGGGTAACCACTCATCTCATTCTGTTTTTATCTCCAGATGCTTCTGGGTCCTTTTTGCTTCCTCATCTTCATTGCTGTACTGGTAGTTTCAGCGATTCTCATCTATCTGTTCCTCCCAGAAACAAAAGGAAAATCAACCTTTGAAATCACAGAAGAGTTTAAAACCTGCCGGTTTAAGAAGCAACGTCGTCAGGCTGTGGAAGAGAACGCTGCTGAAGAAAAGACTTTCTGCACCAAGCTCTGACAGGCCACCACAGGCAACTTCCACTGCCAGAGAGCCCTGTCTCAAGATGGAACTGAAAGCTAAATCTTCACAGGGACTTTCCTCAATAAAATGTGATCCCAAAAGTAATCCACATCTAGCTTGTCATTAATCCAAGCACTCCTATTTTATGTTCACCCTTGCTTTCCATGCTGAGAGACAATGGCTCTTTCATAGGACATCTATGCAGCAGGAAGATATGAGTAACTATGGACACTTCTCAGGAGTGGCACATGGAAAACATGTCCCAAAATGGACACATCCATTTTATTTCAGGTCTTTCTACCTGGCTCTCATTTTAGAGCCATAGGATTTTTCTTTGTGTTTCTTATTTTTGTAAGCAAGCTCTGCTCAGGATTAAGAACAGGATGAAAAGAAAATGAAAGATGATCCAAGGGCTGGAGTACCTCTGTTATGAGGACAGGCTGAGGCAACTGGGGTTGTTCAGCCTGGAGAAGACTTGGTGGGGGAGACCTTAGAGCTGCCTTTCAGTACCTGAAGGGATCCTACAGGGATCCCTGCAGGGGGATTTCTCCTAAGGGTGTCTAACAACAGTCATACTCCCAGGCTGCACAAATCCAATGTTCCAAACCTCAGGAGGTGTCTTCTCCCAGATGCTTCCTACTGTTGCGTATCTTGCAGTTACTGATAAACCAGGCAGTCTATGATTAACCTGCCAGCTTTAGTGTTTGTGTGTGGTTTTAACTCCATGCCAAGGCCTCTCTTTCTCACCCTTCTGCAAGCAACATCTCGAATTGTGTTGACTACTCATCCTTCCTCTGTTTTACTCAAAGGCAGAGATCAAACAAGTAAGCTAGGCATTTTTGGTTTATCTTTCTCATCTTTGTACTACTGCTTCCATGTCATTGAGAGGACCAGGGGCAATGATTTGAAATGAAAGAAGAGCAGGTTTGGATTGGGTGTTAGGAACAAGTTCTGTACCATGAGGGTGGTGGAATGCTGGCATAGGTTGCCCAGGGAGATAGTTGAAGCCCCATCCCTGGAGATATTCAAGGTCAGGCTGGACAAGGCTCTGAGCAACCTGATGCAGTGGAGGATGTCTCTGCTGACTGCAGGGGGGCTGGACTGGAGGACTTTTAGAGGTCCCCTCCAACTCAAATCATTCTATGATCTTATGAGTCTACGATTCTCAATTTAGAGATTTCACTTAGGAAATGTTTTATGCCCAAGTGTCTTCTTTAGTTCCAGTCTCTGGGATTTTGCTATCCCAATTTAATTGAGAGATCTGGATTATAACAAACTCAAAGTCTCAACACCAAACCTGGAAGAAACCACCAAGTTCCTATTTTTCATCTAATAAATTACATTTGCTATGCCAATGAATCCTCAAGAGAACACCACATACTTCACCTAATAATAAATAATGGTACCAGCTGCTTTTTGCTTTGTGCAGATTATGGCAGACACACTCCTCACTCTGAATTGTAGAAATACAGGAGTTTACTCTTCCTGGAAAAATGTTCAGATTTTTTTTTTCCTTTCCTGAACTGTTCTCCTTTCCCTTTCCAGATCCTTGGATGCCCCCAAGGTGCAAAACTTCCCCTGTTTTGAAAATTTCCCCCTGGGGACTGGACTAGATACAATTATTTCCTAAAATATTTAATCCAGCAGCGTTAACTTTGGCCAGTTGACGTAAATATAAGTGAGGGAAGATGAAAGAGTAAAAATTTAACTCTGCTCTCTGAAGCCAAATGCTCCCTGCGGCACCAGCAGGCAGGGGACAGAGACACAGAATCCTGTGATGACAGAGACACATCACACACTGGACAACCAGCCCCTAGCCAGACATGACAGGCTTCCTAGCAGACCTGGTAAGTACCTGGTGAGGTATGTGCAGCTGTGAGGTTGTTGTACGCTGCTGCTGTTGGAGAGCAAACCTAATCAGCCAAAACAGCCAGGCTCCTATTCACAAAAGGCACCTCAGAAGAGGTTTTGCAGGTATTTCACCTCAGATGCTCTGCCATCCATATTTTTATCAATACACTAACATTTCTGAAATGTTTTTGTGTACTGGAAAATATTTGCTTATCCTCAAACATCTTTGCTTTGCTTACCTGCTAACATGGACTTTTCTTAAACCTCTCACTAATTATTTAGTGCAAGAGCTGGCAGGCAGAGGTTTTGAAAGGAAGGGAACAAGGACTGGGTGTTGGCAGATGTGGCATCTTGACAGAGATACTTGTGGGAGTCTGCAACATATTTATCCACATTTATTTATGGTTGAGCCTTGAACCCTCATACATGAGCGAGGCAGCCCTGTCATGCAGGGAGGAGGAATATGGCAGGGCTCCTCTGAAAGGCTTTCATTCACGTAGGGCTTATTCACTATGCTGCTGCAGTGCAAACCTGGCCCCCGGGCAGGATGTGCATTTTCAGATCTGTAGCTGACTAGTTCTGTAACTGACTAGTTCTGTTCCCAAGCCCCCAAGAGGCTAAGATGAGCAATGCTGCTTGAGAAGGGCAGGAGGAGCAACAACAGCCAGAGAGGACCCTAACTTCCTACAGCAGAGCTCAGCAGAACCAGTGCAGAAAGGAAATTCTGCCCCAACACTTTTCCTTACTGCTCCCTCCTCTCCATCTGTGTGAAAAAATAAATAAGGCTTTTCAAAAGCTGCCACACTGACAGAAACCAGAGTAAAAAAAACATGCTGCAAGAGGTATCAGCCTCTCTTTTTGACCCATTTCAGTGTTCTGGTTTTCTGTGGATTTTTTGTGTGGTGGTGGTGGTGGTGTTTTAATTTTTAGAAGTTTAATTTTTTTCCCCCTGTGGTTTCAGGAGGCTTTGCCACACAGCTTGAATTGAAGGATCACTCAGGGGCCTGTAAGGTAGCTAGCACAGCAGCTGCTTTCTCAGATAAGACAGGAAAGGTCTTGGGTACTACTGTGGGCACAGGTCTGAGCTGCAGCTAGCCTGGCCACCGTCCAGATAGCAAAGAGGAAAGTAAGACCTCCCTCCTCAAACCCACCCTGGAAAGTATTAGCCCTGGATGACCTTCAGCTTACTACTCTGTGGATTAATTATCAATAAGAGGAAGGACATGCAAAGGTTTCCACTGGACAAGGCTGGATGTAGGGAAATCACAGGAGGATGCACCCTTCACAGCAGGGCATGCAGAGGGATCATGCTTATCTGCAAATCTCTGGAGCAAATGGAAGATGCATTCCAAGACCAGCCTGATGCAGCTGCCTCGCTAAGAAGACTTTTTTCCTTGTCTGCAGGTGCAGTACAGGGGACTCTTCCAAATGCTCACTGTCCTGGGCATTGGTGGAACATTCCAGATCGGCTTTCAGATTTCTACCATCACCTACATGTCTCAGGTAGGCAAAGAGCACATGGCACAAATCTTAAGTGTGGCACTGAGCCTACTTTCCTGGCCTAAGGATGCTCTCTTGTGGCAGTCAGCAAGGGTTCACCCACAGCACTCTCCTCTCATCATTCTTTCCTATTACTGTGCTGTCAGGTAAAGCATGTCAAAGTTTTGGAAATGGAAGAAGAGAGAGGCCTGCAACTTGGTTTTAGGATAGAATAGAATAGAATAGAATAGAATAGAATAGAATAGAATAGAATAGAATAGAAGTAGAATAGAATTAACCAGTTTGGAAAAGACCTTTGAGATCATCGAGTCCAACCTATCGCCCAACACTATCAAATCAACTAAACCATGGCACCAAGCACCCCATCCAGTCTCTTCCTAAACACCTCCAGTGATGGTGACTCCACCACCTCCCTGGGCAGCACATTCCAATGGCAAATCTCTCTAACATCCAGCCTAAACTTCCCCTGGCGCAGCTTGAGACCATGTCCTCTTGTTCTGGTGCTGATTGCCTGGGAGAAGAGACCAACCCCCTCCTGGCTACAACCTCCCTTCAGGTAGTTGTAGACAGCAAGAAGGTCTCCCCTGAGCCTCCTCTTCTTCAGGCTAAGCACCCCCAGCTCCCTCAGCCTCTCCTCATAGGGCTTGTGCTCCAAACCCCTCTCCTCAGATACACTATGCTTGGGGTGGCATCTTATCTCCCCGATAAACCTACAGCTCAAGTACCTGCTTCAGAGGTCTCATTTGACACTACTCTTCACCACCAGACTGTGTCTCAGTCCCTTGGACAAAGAATATCCACTTTTAAAGGCAAAATGAACTGTGTCTGTTAGCTAACACATGCTTAGAGCCTGTCTGAAAGAATGACTTTAGATGAAACAACAAAATGATGTCCTAGTACGATAAAATACCTGCACTAGAGCCACAGCTCCTGGTAACCAGAAGCCTTTTTTCTGTCTCAGCATGTCAAGGCCTTCATCAACGAAACCTGGCTGGAGCGATACGGACACCCCATCCACCAGGACAACCTCCTGCTCCTGTGGTCTATGACTGTCTCCATCTTTGGTATAGGAGGTCTCTTGGGCTCCGCAGGAAGTCGATACCTGACTGTCAAGTATGGCAAGTATGTATGTTTAGAAACAATTTGTCAGCTGAATCTCAGCTTAAGGAAATTGCAGTTGAGGTTTTCAGTGTGAGACACTTTCAGCCTTAGTCACGGCTGTAACACTGCAGGGTTAGCTCTGCTGTCAACAGCTTGTGCTGCTGCTTGCCCTTGTTCTGTGGCACTGGCTAATCAGCTGTGCTGCCAGCCTGTCACACCAGATGAGGGCACTCAGACTGGGGGGAAAGGCAGACCCCAGATGAATAGAATAGAATAGAATAGAATAGACCAGGTTGGAAGAGACCTTCAAGATCGTCATGTCAAACCCATCATTCAACACCAACTAATCAACTAAACCATGGCACCAAGCACCCCATCCAGTCTCTTAAATACCTCCAATGATGGTGGCTCCATCACCTTCCCGAGCAGCACATTCCAATGGGCAATCACTCTCTCTACAAAGAATTTCTTCCTAACATCCAGTCTAAAACTCCCCTGGTGCAGCTTGAGACTGTGTCCTCTTGTTCTGGTGCTGGTTGTCTGGGAGAAGAGACCAACCCCCACCTGGCTACAACCTCCCTTCAGATAGTTGTAGAGAGCAATAAGGTCTCCCCTGAGCCTCCTCTTCTCTAAGCTAAGAAACCCCAACTCCCTCAGCCTCTCCTCATAGGGCTTATTCTCCAAACCCCTCACCAGCTTTGTCACCCTTCTCTGGACACGAAGACCAAATGGGTTTCTTGGTGGTGCCACTCAAAATACAGCAGCACTGACATTCTCTGACATGCTGCATGTGTGCTTCATAAGGCTTTTTGCAAGGGCAGAAAAGCTTTAAGACTTTTCTCAGCTACAACACCCAGAAGTGTTTCACAGTATCAGAGTGTCACAGGACATTAGAGGTTGGAAGGGACCTCAAGAGATCATCTTGCCCAACCCCCCTGCCAAAGCACTTAGGGTAGTCTGCACAGGAATGCATCCAGGTGGGGTTTGAAAGTCTCCAGAGAGGGAGACTCCACAACCTCTCTGGGCAGCCTGCTCCAGCGCTCTGTCACCCTCACTGTAAAGAAGTTTCTCTTCATGTTGAGGTGAAATCTTCTATGTTCAAGTTTGAACCCATGGCTTCTTGTCTTATTACTGTGCACCGATGAAAAGAGCTTGGACCCCACCCCCTGACACCCACTCCTCAGATATTTATACACATTGATAAGATCCCCTCTCAGTCTTCTCTTCTCAAAACTAAACAGCCCCAGGTCTCTCAGTCTCTCTTCATAGGGGAGATGCTCATGTCCCCCTCATTTCCAAACTCCCAGGCCCAGCACTGTGAGCACAGAGCACCCAGTGCCAGCCATGTGGAAGGGCTGATTTTCATAGAATCATAGAATCAGTAAGGTTGGAAAAGACCTCAAAGATCATCAAGTCCAACCTGTCACCACAGACCTCATGACTACTAGACCATGGCACCAAGTGCCACATCCAATCCTCTCTTGAACACCTCCAGGGATGGTGACTCCACCACCTCCCTGGGCAGCACATTCCAATGACGAATGACTCTCTCTGTGAAGAACTTTCTCCTCACCTTGAACCTATACTTGCCCTGGCACAGCTTAAGACTGTGTCTTCTTGTTCTTGTCCTGGTTGCCTGGGAGAAGAGACCAACCCCCTCCTGGCTACAACCTCCCTTCAGGTAGTTGTAAAGGGCAATAAAGTCTCCCCTGAGCCTCCTCTTCTCCAGGCTAAACAACCCCAGCTCCCTCAGCCTTTCCTCACAGGGCTGTGCTCGAGGCCTCTCCCCAGCCTTATTGCCCTTCTCTGGACACGTTCAAGAGTCTCAGTGTCCTTCTTAAATTGAGGGGCCCAGAACTGGACACAGTACTCAGGGTGTGGCCTAACCAGTGCTGAGCACAGGGCAGAATGACTTCCCTGCTCCTGCTGGCCAAGAATAGTTTCTTGATGCAGGCCAGGATGCCATTGGCCTTCTTGGCCATGTGGGCACACTGCTGGCTCATGTTCAGCCAGCTGTCAATCAGTACCCCCAGGTCCCTCTCTGTTTGGCAGCTCTCCAGCCACTCCGACCCCAGCCTGTAGCACTGCATGGGGTTGTTGCAGCCAAAGTGCAGCACCCAGGTCACAGATGAATAATGTCACAAAACTAGCAAGACAATTCCACCCAAGACATTGTACATGCTGGGAGCTCAAGTGCCATTCCCTTCTGATTTACAGAAGATTTTTTTTCTTTCCTGTGTTTTCAGAAAGAAATGTCTCCTGTGCAATAACCTGCTCATGATAGTGGCAGCATCTATCATGGGCTTCAGTAAAGCAGCCCAGTCCTTTGAGATGATTCTAATTGGACGCTTCATGTGTGGAATAAGTGCAGGTAAAAGATTTTAAAGTAAGTAAGAACCTTCCACTAAGAAAACAGTGCACCTGCATCCCAAAAGGAAAGCTGTACATTTCCCAAGATCAAGGAATTGGACTGTACAAATAAATAAATAAAGACAGGACTCAGCTACTTCTGTAGAATAAGTTAGAAAATCCAGTGATGAAGAGAAATCTCAGATGTGGGTTGAGATATGAGGAACAGTTTGGTGCATGAGGCTTAATTATTTACATGCAATTTTACTTCCACTGCTTACAATGTTTTTCTTCTCTCTCACAATTCTCCCCTCAAGGTCTTTGTGTCCCTCTGCATCATCAATACGTTGGGGAAATTTCCCCTAGGAAGTTTCGTGGCTTTGCAAACTCTACCTCCTCTTGCTTCTGGACACTGGGAAAAGCCATAGGGCAAATTTCAGGACAAAGGTATAACAGTGCTGATTTCCCACCCACCCAATTAATTTCTGGATTCCCTCTCCCTTTTGATTCTTCCTCTGCTTTCCCATATTTTGCTTTCTCTCCTCAAAACCAATGCAATGAACATTGGGTTGTTTTTTTTTCCTACACACATATTTTATCCCCACCAGGGAGCTGCTGGGCAGCCAGTCCCTCTGGCCCATGCTGATGGCATCCTGTGGACTTCCAGCACTCATCCAGATAGTCACTCTGCCCTTCTTCCCTGAGTCCCCACCATATCTCCTCATGCATAAAGGAGACCAGGAAGGCTGCAAAAAAGGTAACCAAGGGCTCCAGGTTCCTGTTCCTCACTTGGCTTTCAATTGGTTTGTGACGTTTGCTCTCCTTATATGGAAAACGCTAAGCAGGACACAACTGATCCTTGCTCATTTCTGAGATGACTCTGTGAATACCTTCTGAGTACATTTTCATTGTAGTCCCCACACAGAACATGAAACTGCTTCTCACTACAGTTCCCTAGTAGAAAAGCCTTGGCATTCAGCTGGCACCACCTGAGCAGTCAGTCTGCTGCTGAGTGATAAGTGACAGATGGCTGCTGGCAGTGCAGGGCTCCACAGGGCACTCCTCAGCTCTGATTTTTGGCTGTGCACTCTGCTCTTATCCCAAGAGGAGAAGGGAGAAAAGTGGACCAGAGGGCTGGGAGGGAGTGATCCTGCACCTCAACAGGCCGCTCTGTCCCTCTGTGCAGGAGAGGACTGGGGCTCTGGAATTCCCTAGAGGACATCTCTGCTTCACCCCACAGCCCATGCATGCTGTGCTGCCAGACACTTGCATCACCTACTCAACAAACTCCTTAGGCAACGAACAAGAGATGAATTAACATGGCAGGTCTCGCTCTCCTTCTCCTCCACAGCCATAAGGCAGCTTTGGGGAGAAGGCCATCACCAAGCAGACACTGATGACATCATGAAAGAGAAGGCAACAATGAAAAACACCAAGATTTTGAGTGTCCTGGAACTAATGAGAGAACCAGCTATCCGTTGGCAGCTGTACATGATAGTTATTCTGACCGCCACAGTTCAGCTATGTGGCATCAATGCAGTTGAGTGCATTTCCCCCTTAAAGCCTCCAAACACTTACTGAAGACCTTAAAGGAGGTATCACTGTTCCCAGGAGCTCCCTCTGTTGTTTTCAGGCTTCTCAGGCCACAACTTGCTGGTTACCAGCCCTCCTACAGCAGTAGCAGCAGTCAGCAAATCTTGGCCAGGCTCCTCACGTGACATCCTTTTTTGCCCAGCTCTTAAGAGGTCCTTGCTGGAGTTACCTCCTTCAGGAGTTAGACCATTTTTGGAAGCCATCAGAAGGGCCCAGAATGGAATCCACAAGGTCCCTTCCAACCTCTAATGTCCTGTGATACTGTGACTCTTACAAACGAGTCCACTTTTGATGCAGCAAAATCCACAATGTAGTTTTAGATTCCTGCTCTCTGCCACTGCTGCTCTTTGCCCCCCAGCTCTCAGGACCCCATGATGTTTAGGAGGCAGTACCCTCACTCTGCTTTTAAAGCTAACCAACAAGCCTGCTCACTGCTCTGCCAGCTTCTGCAGCTCTCCCTTTCTTCCTCACAGCAGCACTTTTCTGGGGTGAGTTTTGAAGTCACAGCTTTGCAATTGCCTGCATGATTCTTCTACCTCAAACATCACACTGCAGCAACATCTGTAAAAGAAATAAACAGCTGGGTCTAATCCAGCTTAAGCTGGAATCTTTATCATCTCAGTATATCTCTGCAGAGATAGTTGAGAAGCTGCTTGCTTTACCGCCTCATGACTCCACCTCTTGAGAAAGAAGAGTTCATCCTGCAGCGATGTGTTTGGATGGACTCCAGAACTGATGACACACCTGTTTCTGCAGGCACCTAAATCAGGACTCAGCAAACCTAATCACACTGCAGCAGCTAGAGGTCCTTCCATCCCAGCATTTTATCAGTTATAAAAGGACCTAATTAATTAGTTGTTTTTGTCTGCCAATAAAGCGAATGAAACCAAAAAAGAGTGTAGCTCACTCCAAAGCTGAAGAGCAAGCTCCTTGGTTAGCAGCTCCTCTCCAGGGCAGTGTCTCACAGATATAGGTAAGAAATCAGGGTTTTTTCTTTTCCTACTGATTTATGTGTTTATTCCAGATTTATTTTTACACCTTTGAAGTCCTCCAGGCAGCTGGCTTTGAGGAAAGAATGATCTCCTACATGACACTTGCTGTTGGTCTCTCCGAACTTGTAGCTGCTGTGGTCTGTGTAAGTGACACTACGATGGGAATGGGTGACAATTTGCTCCTCTGGCACTGATACCAGTAGCATTTCTGTCCTTCAGAGCTCCATCATTGAGAGATTGGGCAGGAAAGTGCTCCTAAGAGGAGGCTATTTGGTCATGGGCTCACTGCTTGCTGGTATCACCATTACTCTCTCCCTACAGGTAAGGAAACTCTTCTCATGGCAGGTTTCTCTCTCTCTTCTATTGAAAACCTTTGCTCACAGGTGGGACCATGGTGCTGAGAGGAAAGTGAGTCTCCAAAGTGCCAAAATAATTTCCATGTTACCCTCTGGAATATTCATATCCTTAAGATCAAACTCATCTATACATAGGATTAAATCATCTTGTACTCCTGCCTTACTTTCCATGTGATACCATGAGCCACATCTAGCCTGGCCTTTAAAACTTCCAGGGATGATGCTTCTACCATCTCCCTGGGCAACCTGTTCCAGTGTCTCACCATCCTCATGGGGAAGAACTTCTTCCTAACACTCAATCTGAATCTATCCATTTCTAGTTTTGCTCCATCCCCCCAATCCTATCACTCTCTGACTCCCTAAAAAGTCCCTCCCCAGCTTTCCTGTAGCCCCCTTCAGATACTGGGAAGCCACAAGAAGGTTTCCTCGGAGTCTTCTCTTCTCCAGTCTGAACAGCCCCAACTCTCTCAGTCTGTCCTCATAGGAGAGGAGCTTCAGCCCTCTGATCATCCTTGTGGCTCTTCCCTGGACACCTTCCAGCACCTCCAGATGCTTCTTGTAATAGGGGTTCCAGAACTCCAGGTGGGGTCTCACCAGAGTGGAGTAGAGGGGGACAATCACCTCCCTTGATCTGAAGGCCACACTTCTCTTGTTACAGCCTAGGATCTGCAAGTGCATACTGTTGGCCCATGTTGAACTTCTCATCCACCAGTACCCCCAAGTTCTTTTCTTCAGGGCTTTTCTCAAGCCAGTCACTGTCCAGCCTATATTGATGCTTGGGATTGTCCCAACCTGGATGCAGGACCTTGCATTTGGTCTTGGTGAACTTCATGAGGTTATCTTTGCTGCAGAAGATGCTGGGAATGCACATTTTTTTCCTCAGAGTATAGAGTTCACCTCTGCAACTGTGTCATAGAAAAGAATAGAATAGAATAGAATAGAATAGAATAGAATAGAATAGAATAGAATAGACCAGGTTGGAAGAGACCCTCAAGATCATCGTGTCCAACCTATCATCCAACACCACCTAATCAATTAAACCATGCAACCAAGCACCCTATCAAGTCTCCTCCTGAACACCTCCATTGCTACAGCTTCTTCAGAAGCAAGTCATTCATCCAAGAGCAATCCCATAGACACTACCATAAAATTATCCTGGAACAAGGTGGCAGCAGACTTCCATTTCTGTTTCATTCACTAAGGATCTCAAGCACAGGAAGAAGAAATATTTTTTTCCTGAAGCATCAAATCTTGTATTTTTTTGACTAAGATGTAGGAAAGTTCCTTTTCAGTACCAGTTATTGAACCTGTCACCTAATAAAAGAGATGAAAGATGTTATTTGGCCTTCCCATAGCTCTACAGGACAGGGGGAAGCACTTGGGGTCAAGAAGAACAGGGTCAAGGGTCAAGGGTCAAGGGTCAAGGTGCAAAAATGCTATTCAGACTTCCTTTAATTGAAGGCTTCCAAGCTGGACAGCTGTTGTGCACTAGCCAACCTGCTTCTGTGCTCACCTAACAAAAAGCTGCTCCATCCACATGAAAAAGCATGACTCACATTGCTCACATTTCTCTGCCAGTCTCTTCACACTGTCTATTTTCTCTTGAGGTGGCAGTGTTGGAAAACAAGCAGCATTTCTCACCTATGCTTATCAACAAATTTCACTCCAAAGTTCAGTACATTTGGATTTTTGTTGTTTTGTTTTTCCCCAGGACTGGTATTTCTGGATGCCATACTGCAGCCTTTGTCTGATCATTTTGTTTGCAGTTGTCTTTGCAGCTGGGCCAGGTGAGTACTTCATTCAAAAGAAATAAAGGAATGCATCAAGAATAGTGTGGCCAGCAGGAACAGGGAAGTCATTGTGCCCCTGTACTCAGTACTGGTTAGGCCACACCTTGAGTACCATGTCCATCTCTCGGCTCCTCAGTTTTTAGAAGGATATTGAGACACTTGAACGTGTCCAGAGAAGGGCAACGAGGCTGGGGATAGGCCTTGAGCACAAGCCCTACCAGGAGAGGCTGAGGGAGTTGGGGGTGCTTAGCCTGGACAAGGGGAGGCTCAGGGGAGACCTTATTGCTGTCTACAACTACCTGAAGGGAGGTTGTACCCAGGTCGGAGTTGGTCTCATCTCCCAGGCAACCAGCACCAGAACAAGAGGACACAGTTTCAAGCTGTGCCAGGGCAAGTTTAGGCTGGAGGTGAGGAGAATGTTCTTCACTGGGAGAGTTGATGGCCATTGGAATGTGCTGCCCAGGGAGGTGGTGGAGTCACCATCCCTGGAGATGTTCAAGAGGGGATTGGACGTGGCACTTGGTGCTATGGTTTAGTCATGAGGTCTGTGGTGACAGGTTGGACTTGATGATCTTTGAGGTCTCTTCCAACCTTGGTGATGCTGTGATTCTGTAAGTCATGTGTTTATTCATGTGGCTAGGGAAATACTGCAGGATGTTGAATAATATTTAGCATAAGTAAATTCATTTAATGTTGTAGTTATTTGAATGTTGTGGGTCCAATCATTGGCCAGAAACTTCCACCAGGTTTAGGTTCTGCTAATGAGAGAAAAGGAAGAGAGCAAAACGTGCTTATCAGAAAAACACAGAAAAGAGAAAGCAAAAGCAGATGGGTGAAAGGGGTTTTTCTTCTTTTTGCCTTTTTTCTTTCTACTTTTTTTTTTTCCTAACTAAGAAAAGAAAGAAAAAGAAAAGCAAGAATTCATTTAAATTCAATATTCTGTAATGTTCCATCTTATTCCATGGATAGCAGTGCTGAAAATCTACTTTGGGGTCATTCTTTCTGTGGCATGGACTACCTGCTCTTCTTTTCTTTCCAAGCCTGTTAACATTTAAAAGATTTGCCTCCCCAGGAACTGAATCCAGAAAGATCACTCATTGGTGATTGTGGCCGTTTGACGCTGTGCCTTTAAGAAAGGGGCACACTGGCTAAATGTTTGTAAAATATTTTGGTATTCTAAACGAATTTCATTGGCCAAGTATAGGGGGGAGGTGAGATTGGACCCAGGGGAGCTGGGAACTTCCTCTCAGTCTTCCTTCCTTCGCTGTCCCTCTCGGCTGGATCTGCTTCTGGGATTCTGGCCAACTAAGATAAGATACTAACTCCCTGTGCCAGGCCTTTCTTCCTTTCCTGCCCTGTTAACCGTCCACATCTCTTTTCTACCTCTTTTGGGGGAGAAGGGAGGTAGGATGGTGAAGGGGGCACAGGGGGAAGCCCCCTCTGTGGGGGGTCTGGTTTCTGGTTGAGTTCATTTGCTGTATATTCCTGTATATATTGTAAAATACCTGTATTTGTTGTGTTACATATAATCTGTTTCCTTGTAAAATATAATCTCATTTCTCCGACTGGGTTTAGCCGTGGTCTCTTTCTCAGTGGGGGAGGGAAAGCAGAGCCTTTCCTTCCAAACCACCACAGTGATTTTGCAGGATCATGTTGGGAATTCTTGTTAATAAGAACAGTTATTCCAGCCTTACATAGCTTCTTTCATGAGATGTCAGACTTTCTCAAGCATTCATAGACTCAGAGATCACAGAATCACAGAAACATTCAGGTTGGAAGAGACCCTCAGGATCACTAAGTCCAACCCAAGATGCTACTCTACAAGGTTCACCCCTAAACCATATCCCCAAGCATCACATCCAAACGACCTTTAAACACATGCAGGGTTGGTGACTCCACTACCTCCCTGGGAAAGATGCACAGAATGGCTTAGGTTAGAAGGGACCTTGAAGATCATCTAGTTCCAACCCACCTGCTGAGTCTCCCCAGTAAATGCATTTGAATAATTTACCATCTTAATAAGCTGGACCCTGGCAGTTTCTAAGATGCCACAAAGATGTTATGTTCTAAAATCCGGTGACATGCTCAAGTCTTTTGAATGCCAGTCCATGACAGCAGCATCTACCTGCTGATTGCATAATATTAATGTCCAAGCCAAACACATCAACAGTTCTTACTCTTCTTTCCCTTCAGCTGGTGCCACAGTTGCTGTTAGGGTTGAAATTTTCCAGCTCTCCTGCAGGCCTCCTGCCTTTGTGGTCGGTGCAGTTATCAACTGGGCAGGCGTCTTTGTGATTGGAACAACTTTCCCCTTCATTGTGGTGAGTGACTGTCCCTGGGATGCTCCCCAGGGCCACTGAGCTCAAGTTGGCCATGGGGGCACGAAGAGCAGCAGGACATGATAATGCCATGTCAGTCCAGACTGGCCTGGGCACCTGCTCTCCCCAGTCCACTTTTCAAGTGAAGCCACAAGAACTGAAGGACTGAAATGTAAAGGTACCTAATACCTGATTTAAAGGTGTTTAATTCATATCTAATACCTGATTTAAAGGTGTTTGATTCAGACTGAAATAGTTGTGAGAAGTCAAAATGCAAAGAACTTATCAAATTCAAAGTCCTTTGGAACCCCCCTACAAAAACTGTGTCAAGAAAATGACAAAAGGAAAGATTTGCTCATCCTGCCCTCTTTCTCACTTTGCTCTTCCCTGCAGGAAAGACTCAAGCACTTCTGCTTCCTCATCTTTATGGGGGTACTTTTCACTTCAGGGATAATTATCCACCTGTTCCTCCCAGAAACAAAAGGAAAATCAATTGTGGAAATCACAGAAGAATTCCATAAGCTAAACTTTAAAAAGAAGCATGTTCCAACAATAACAAATCACCCCACAGAGGATTACACCTTCTGCACCAGGCTTTGACTGGTCTTTAGGAGGAGTGAAGCTTTCTTCAGAGGAAGGAATAAAGGCCTTTGCAATTTTCTGGCTAGCAAGTCAGTCCAAATAGGCTGTCAGCCTTCACATCTGCCACTTACAAGGTTTCCATTTTGCCAGACCAGCACCTTTCTTCAGCACTCCCCCCAGGGCAGCTTAGAAAAGGGGTGGTGGCTGATACTAACAGGAGAGACTCCTGTGAATCATGAAGATTTTGGCTTAATGTGCTGATGTGTAAATCTCTTCTTAACAGAGCAACTAATATACACTGAAACCACATGTAGAATTTATAGACACTCTGCTGACCACAGAGAAAGGGCAGACCGGTGATGTCCTCTCTCTCTCTCTCTGATTTTGGTGTGTGTTTTTACAACCCTGCAATGCCAATAGTCAAGTTCTTGGCTTGCTCTCTCTGACTAGGGTTCAATTTATAACAGATGAAAGAAAAAAAATTAGTGGAATAGTAATTCTTTGTTTCTCCAGACTCAACTGAACTATCAAACCTTTGCAAGTTCTTATGCACAGCACCATGTTGTCCTCCTGTTGCATCTAGCTTGACAAACTTAATTAGAATAGAATAGAATAGACCAGGTTGGAATACATAGAATAGAATACATAGAATACATAGAATAAACCAGGTTGGAAGAGACCTTCAAGATCATCGCATCCAACCCATCAACCAATCCAACACCACCCAAACAACTAACCCATGGCACCAAGCACCCCATCAAGTCTTCTCCTGAAAACCTCCAATGATGGCGACTCCACCACCTCCCCAGGCAGCCCATTCCCATGGGCAATCACTCTCTCTGTATAGAACTTTTTCCTAACATCTAGCCTGAACCTCCCCTGGCGCAGCCTGAGACTGTGTCCTCATGTTCTGGTACTGGCTGCCTGGGCGAAGAGACCAACCTCTGCCTGTCTACAACCTCCCTTCAGGTAGTTGTAGAGAGTAATAAGGTCACCCCTGAGCCTCCTCTTCTCCAGGCTAAGCAACCCCAGCTCCCTCAGCCTCTCCTCGTAGGGCTTATGTTCCAAACCCCTCACCAACTTTGTTGCTCTTCTCTGGACTCGTTCCAGCAAGTCAACCTCCTTCCTAAACTGAGGGGCCCAGAACTGGACACAGTACTCGAGGTGGGGCCTAACCAGTGCAGTGTACAGGGGCAGAATGACCTCCCTGCTCCTGCTGGCCACACTGTTCCTGATGCAGGCCAGGATGCCATTGGCCCTCTTAGCTGCCTGGGCTCATGTTCAGTCTACTGTTGACCAACAACCCCAGGTCCCTCTCTACCTGGCTGCTCTCCAGCCACTCTGACCCCAGCCTGTAGCTCTGCATGGGGTTGCTGTGGCCAATGTGCAGAACCCGGAACTTGGATGTGTTAAATCTCATGCCATTGGACTCTGCCCATCTGTCCAGCCTGTTGAGGTCCCTCTGCAGAGCCTCTCTACCCTCCAGCAGATCAACACCTGCCCCCAGCTTGGTGTCGTCAGCAAATCTACTGATGATGGACTCAATGCCCTCATCCAGATCATCAATAAAGATGTTAAAGAGCACAGGGCCCAGCAATGATCCTTGGGGCACACCACTAGTGACTGGCCGCCAGCTGGATGTGGCACCATTCACCACCACTCTCTGGGCTCGGCCCTCCAGACAGTTTCTAACCCATAGCAGTGTGCTCCCATCCAAGCCATGGGCTGACAGCTTGGCCAGGAGTTTGCTATGGGGAACGGTGTCAAAGGACTTGCTGAGGTCCAGGTAGACTCCATCCACAGGCCTCCCCACATCCACCAGGCGGGTCACCTGATCATAGAAGGAGATCAGGTTGGTCAGGCAGGACCTGCCCTTCCTAAATCCATGCTGGCTGGGCCTGATCCCTTGGCCATCCTCTAAGTGCTGTGTGATTGCACTCAAGATGACCTGTTCCATAATCTTTCCTGGCACTGAGGTCAGGCTGACAGGCCTGTAATTTCCCTGGCTCATCCAACCGGCCCTTCTTGTGGATGGGTACCATGTTGGCCAGCTTCCAGTCGTCTGGGATCTCTCCAGCGAGCCAGGACTGATGAAAAATGATGGAGAGTGGCTTGGCCAGCTCATCTGCCAGCTCTCTCAGCACCCTAGGATGGATCCCATCTGGTCCCATGGACTTGTGGGAGTCCAAGCTGCTGAGGAGAGCTCCAATCACTTGCTCATGGAACACAGGGAAACTATGCAGCTCCCTGGCTCCTTCTGCCAGCTCTGCAGGCCAGCTGTCTGGCAGATGTTCTTTCCTGCTAGTAAAAATTGAGGCAAAGAAGGTGTTAAGTACCTCTGCCTTTTCCTGTGATACATTTCCCTCCATGTCCACCAAGGAGTGGAGGTTTTCCTTGCCCTTCCTCTTGCTATTAATGTATTTATAGAAGCACTTTTTGTTGTCCTTCACAGCAGAGGCCAGTTTAAGCTCCAAATGTGCTTTTGCCTCCCTAATTTTCTTCCTACATGCCCTAGTAACATTTTTAAACATTCCATGGGTTGCCTCACCTTTCTTCCAAAGGTGATACACCCTCTTTTTTTCCCTTAGTTCTATTAAAAGTTCCTTACCCAACCAGGCCTTCAAGATCATCGTGTCCAACCCATCATCCAATACCAGCTAATCAACCCCTCCCCAGCTTTATTGCCTTTCTCTGGACACCTTCCAGCAACTCAACATCTTTCCTAAACTGAGGGGCCCAGAACTGGACACAGGACTCAAGGTGTGGCCTAACCAGTGCTGAGCACAGGGCACAATGACTTCCCTACTCCTGCTGGCCACACTGTTCCTGATGCAGGCCAGGATGCCATTGGCCTTCTTGGCCATGTGGGCACACTGCTGGCTCATGTTCAGCCTACTGTGAACCAGTACCCCCAGGTCCCTCTCTGCCTGGCCGCTCTCCAGCCACTCTGACCCAATTCTTTTGGACAGAAGCTTTCCACGTCAGCAGCTATCCTTTCTTCAACTTCTTTATTTTTCTTCCTTTTTTTTTTTTTTAATAAAAAATCCAGTTATCTGATTCTCTGCTCAGACCTGTTAATGAAAAATTATGGGGGAAAAAGCTCCTCTACAGCTCTTCTCAAGGAATAGGGTCTTTCAGTGGCAATACAGTTAAAGGACTCATGGGTGACTCACCAAGCAGCATGAGCACCTAGAGTCATTTTAGATCCTCTGTGCTATCTTGTCTATCTCCATCATCTTGAGTCTGTAACTCCTCTTTCAGCATCAGAGTTTCCACAAGTATCTCATGGGCTGTGAACCATATAGCAATATAGCTGCTACTGTCCTTTGTGTGACTTTCAGCTACCTGGACCTAACTTCTCCTGGAAGACCCACAGCAGACTGGAAGTCCTGGCTGCAACAGAATGCCTCTTGCTTTGCAGTTTCTTCTAAAAGCACCTGCACAGCAGCTTGCAGTGTGTAGAGCAGACTGTCAGCAAAGCTCAGTCATACATGCCAGCTGTTGGATACATGCAGGACTCCTGTCTAGGCTGGATTTCTCTATGAAGACTAAGAAGTGCCCATGGCAGGGGGGTTGGAACTAGATGATCCTGGGGGTCCCTTCCAACCCTAACAATTCTGTGACTCTAAGTGATCACATATACTCCTAATTCAGGGATGGGCAGTCAGTACAGACTCTTCAGTAACTGCTCTCTGCAGGTGTAGATGCTGATTGACAGCTGTAGAGATGACTGTAAGTATTTTATGCCTTGAATATTTAGTCTGACTCACAGCAAGATGAGATTTACAGTGAGAGTGGAGAATGTCATCCTAATGTAAGGAACTGCTAAGGTGTTCACTTAAGCAATTCCAACAACAGTTTATGATTTCATTTACAGTCTCTTGCCAATTTTTGCACACAGGTAGCTTGCACAAAGATAAGGAAACAAAGTAAGAGAACACGTTAAAACACATGACGTGCAGGTTCAGTGTGATACCATTCCCAAGGGCCTCTGCTGTTGGAATGGATCTATGCTTGAGTTCACATACTGTAGGCTTTCAAACTGTGAATGATCTTCAAGGCAGTCAGAGCGCCTAATTCTTCTTCCTGCTATATCTAGTTAAAGGTAAAAAGAGTTTGTGAGCTTTATGATGCAGTGATCTTGTAAAGGGTCTGATTTCACTAGAAACTTGTTTTAAAATATGTAGTTATGGGACTTCTCTTTTCTTTGTGTTCTGCATATTTCCCTCTGTTAATGAGAGGCTCAGACAGTCCTAGTAGCAAAGCAAAAAGGAAGAATGTGAACAAACCTCACAGTGGAGCACACTACACAACTGAAAATGCAAACCCTGGACTTGCACAGTAAAATAAGTGCTTTTATCTCTGATACTGCTTTGACGGGTACATTTACTTCAACTCAAATAAGGTTATTCAAAATATGGATTCAATTGTTCATCCTAACTACTGCTTAAACACAATAAAAGTAGTAGATTGCCTTCTAATAAAACTTCTGGCCTCCACAAATCTTTCTTTCCCAAATCAGGATCTCCCTTAGGGACAGATAACTAGGAAAAAAGTTACTGGTGTGCATATAGAATCACAGAATGGTAGGGGTTGGAAAAGGACCTCTGGAGATCATCAAGTCCAAACCCCCAGCTAGTGCAGGTCCACCCACATCAGTTTGCACAGGAAGGTGTTCAGGCAGGTTTGGAGTCTCCTGAGAAGGAGACTTCACAAGCTGTCTGAGCAGCCTGTTCCAGGGCTCTGGCACACTCACAGGAAAGAAGTTTCTCCTTAAGTTCAAGAGAAGCCTCCTGTGTTCTAGTTCATAGCCATCTCCCCTTGTCCTATTACTGGCCAGAACTGAGAAGAGCCCAGTCCCATTCTCATGACCTCCACCTTAGATATTCATATGCACTGATAAGATCTCAGTCTGCTCTTCTCCAGGCTAAAGAGCCCCAGGTCTCTCACCCTCTCCTTGTAAGAAAGATGCTCCAGTCCCCTCATCATGTTTGTGGCCCTCTGTTGGACTCTCTCCAGTAGTTCCCTGTCCCAATTGAACTGGGGAGCCCAGAACTAGACATAATACTCCAGGTGTGGCCTCACCCATCCATACCCTTCCATGACTAGGATTTTTCACTATTCCTGTCTTTAGCATTGAGAGACACTAAAGAGTTCTCACTAAAAGACTATCTATGAAACATGAAATGTCCTTAAAGGCAGAAAAGCTCAATAATTTTATAGTGTTCCATATACATGCAGCATGATGAAAAACTACCAATCATTTGGGTACAACTAGCAATACAAAAGGAAAATCTCAACTATTTGCAAATCCAGGTGATCATTTCCTAACTAGCATTCTGAAAATACCCTTCATTCCTTTCTGACAATACCTAAGGTCTTGGAAATGCAAGCAGAGTGGTCTAGAGAGGCACTGCTGGAGTGACTCTCTATCGAGACACTTCTCTGATCTAAGTTATTCATTAGATGTTATTAGGAGAGCCTTCCCCATAAGATCCTCAGCAGGAAGTGAGCAGATGCCCTATGGAACATTAATGTGACAACAAAGTGGAACAGTTATTTGGAGCACAGGTCAACCTTCATCTGTGCTCAGTGGAGCAAGAGCTGTATTCTGGTAACAGTGTGGTCAAAGGATGAAACAGCAAAAGGTATGGTTCAAATATACATGGGAGGTGGAAGAGACAAAAAGGACAGTCACTCTGGAGATTCAGGAGCACTACATGTACATTTCCTTCCAGAGACATCAGCTGGTAGGCAAAACATATCTCAAATACTGCCTCTAACTGAGGCAGATACAAGCACTTAATGACTGGATCAGTGAGGTTTTGTCAGCCAGCCACCAAAACGTAGATCTGGTCTAGCTGCCTATCTGAGGGAAGGCCTAGCACAGCTTTGGATATCTGTGTCACACAGGACACTAAAATCACAAGGTAAATGACTAAATGCCCTGATGTTGTGAGATTTACTGTTTCAACCACAAGCATGGCTAAAGGACATCTGGCAGGTATCTGCCAACTGCTTGTTAGCACTAGGTGTGAAACTGCACATCTAATAGAGGGGGCCTCAGCACCATGTAACTATTGAAAGCAAATGAGCAATACAATAAAATGCTAAAGACATGATGCATGAAGAGCATCAGGGGAGAAAGGCTCTCAGTATACCCAAAACATAAATCCTAAATTAAAGCAGAAGAGCAAAGAGAATTTACAATATATATAAAGTATTGTAAGTAGAAGTGGGTAAAATAGAGCATAAGAAAATAGGTGCAACAGGCTGTATTTGAGAAGGAATGCCCCACTCTGGCAGCTGCATAGTCTCACCTGCCTGTCTTCCCTCAGTATCATCTAAGCAAGGCAGATCCTAGCAGCTAATGTGGCATTACTTTCCTTTCTTGGGTGTATATTATGTTGTTTCAACTTTGCATGACTTTAGAGAAAAGAAAATTCATTCTTAGCATCAAAGGGACAGTGTCTGTACTTTAACAGCAGCTTATCTGCTGGAGAACCTCATCAGGAACAAAACCTGCCACAAACTCTCAGCACACAGCAGCAACAAAGTCAGCCTCCTGGTGAGGACTGAAGAAGGACAGGAGAAATGTCCTGGCAGTGCTACATGCTGCATTTCAGAGGTTAGCCAGAGGATCTGTGAACTCTCTTTGCATGAGATGGATTTTCTAGTAAGTAGGACTGATTGCATCTAATAAGCCCTTTATGATTTCTTCATGATCCTCTTCTTTAGTATCAGTATCAGTATCAGTATCAGTATCAGTATCACTAAGGTTGGAAGAGACCTCAAAGATCATCGAGTCCAACCTGTCACCACAGACCTCATGACTAGAGTAGGGAGGACACTAGTGCCCACTGCAGGCTTGAACTCACGACCTTCCCCATTAAAGGTCTTATTAACTGAAGTATAAACAGCAAATAACTAATCCACTTAGCAACTTAATACATTCAAACCCCCTCTTAATTATGAAATAAATGAAGTTAAAGCCTGAGACTTTTCTGTCTGAACAGAGAGACATCAGTCTAGCTATGGAGGTTACAGTATAGTTGCAAAGCAACATTTTGCTCAACGCAGACACAGAAATAAATACTGTGGCCAATGGAAATGCCAGACAAAACTGTGCATGAGGTTGAATCTTCCCCTGCTACTATTAAATATTCTGCTGGCCTTGCCTGGTGTGCCACTGTAGGACTGAGTTCGTACCCCACTCCAAAATGATGGAGCATTTCAGTTCCTTTAAGTAATGATTAAGTTACGACGTGGTCTAGTTGTATGTCAAAGTCCTATAGTTCACTGTCCAAGCCCCATCTAAGATTCCCCACAGACAGCTTTGTGTTTGCATTTCTCAGTTTATACTGAAAACTAAGCAAGTTGTGATTGTTGGAACCCTATTTAAAACTGGTGCCTCTGTTCCCTATCCCCTAGCACAAGACAGACTTCATGAAGGTTCCCTGCAAGTGAAACCATCTCGTGTTTACTTAGGCTTGACACAAGCATTGGTTGAAATATTTAATCCAACAATTCTAAACTTTGTACAACAGCTGAAATACGTGTAATTAACTCAAAAACCTTTGAAGTAAAATTTAACTTCAATAACATGGGGCTAGTTCACTGCCTCTGCTGTTGCATAATGTGAGCATTTGGTTCTCCTGGCAGGTACCAGCCGATTAGCAACAGGACCCAGCTCTGTCAGAGGAGATGGCCACCTTCTTCTCTGACCTGGTGAGTAGCTGGCCACTTTTTCTCAGGGCTCTGGTTTACAAAAGGCAAAACTAACATGTTACTAAAGATCCTTAAAAATTACAAGCTCTTTTGGTACAGAGATAATCTTTCTCTTCTGCATTTAAGCATCATTGAGATAAATGGGGCTCGGGGCCAGAAAAATCATGATGCGTGGCTGCAAAGCCTCTGGCCCTGCACACCTCTGGACTAATGAGAGGCTGATGGAGCATTTCCTTTCTGTTCTGCAGGTTCAGTTCCGGGGACTATTTCAAATGATCTTAGTGCTGGGAATTGGTGGCAGTTTCCCATATGGTTTCCACATTTCTGTCATCAACTACCCTTCAGTGGTAAGTAGTCCTCTCTCTGGTGCTGGGAACACAAAATGGAAAGCCTGAGCTCTCCATAACTCTCCAATTCATTGAGCTTGCAGCTAATCCATCTATGCCTCTTCTTTGGCTATCAGTAATATCCAACGCATAGAGAACTTTTTCATCTTTAAAGAACAGGATGGCATTTCCTGGTTTAAAAATTTCTGCCTCCAAAAGAAGGCAGAAAATGTGCTTTTAGTGGACTTCCCAGAAGCTTACTGGCTGACACAAACTTGAAGATTTTGCAATGTGATTTTGGCTAACTTGTTTAACTAAGAAGGTTAGTCTCAGAAGCCTAATATTAGATCCACAGGCTACATCTGAAGTACAACAGCTAAATAATATGAAGGGACCATATTATCCAGTCAAATATAATTTTATTTTTTTCAGCACATCAGAAAGTTTATTAATGAAACCTGGATGGAGAGACACGGTTTCCCACTCCACCCTGAGACAGTCATGCTGTTGTGGTCCTTCACTGTGTCTGTTTATGGGATAGGAGGATTACTGGGGAGCCTCTGCTGTGCCTACCTGACTACCAAATACAGGAAGTAAGTGTTGCTTGTAACAGCTTCAGCAGTACAGGGAAGTACCAAGTCTGATTGCAGACAACTCATTTGGATTGCTGGCACATCCACCACTTTTGAGTAGCAAGCAGCCTTGCATCTTGTTTGTCTGCCCTCCCCAGTGAACATACAGATGCACTCTGTAAAGCAGCATTCACCAGCAGCACATCATGGGATCAGTGCCTCTGGGAGTGTCTGGGGAGTCTGTGCCCCATGTTCTCTTTGTGACTCTCATAAAGGTCTCCCAAGCTTTACACGCCCCCAGAAATGAGCTGTGTGTCTTGTGCTGTAATACTTTATATGCAGTTACTCTAACCATCTGTGTGGAAGACATACTTAAGAGTCAAAGAAGAGCTAGATTTCCATTTAAATACACTAATTTTGGGGCAATGCTGTTATATTAAACATTCAGATCTAATCTAACAAAGGTGTGAAGAGAATAGAAAAAAATAATTGATTTCCTGTAACTGCTTTGTAAAGATGCAGTGCCAAAAATCAGCACCAAAACCTATTCTCCAAGAGACATCTCTGTCCTTGACAAGCTACTGTACTGAAAGTCAGTTTGAAACTATCTTTCCCACTGGATGGAGAAAGGATTCCTCACCAGTCTGGTCTGTTCTCAGTGCCTTGTGTGTAACACCACTAATTTCATTTACAGAGAAATTGGCAAACATATCTACTTGGTGTGACCCACTTAAAGATCTGCTCCACAACCCACTGATCCAGAGGCCCCTCATATGGGTCTCAACAAACCATCTTAGCCTGCCTGCAATTGTGTTCTTTCCTCTCAGGTAAGTGCCCCCAAGAAATTTCTTGTGGGACACTGCCTCATCCCACACTCTGAGGGTCTCCCAAGAGTGGAATCAAGATCAGGCACTTCTCCCATGGGTTGTTTAGCACATGATAACCTAACTGCTGAATCACAGCCTTCTAAGTACAGGATCTCTGTGAAGCCTTAATGTGGACACAATGACTTTTGTCTAGCAAGCAACATGGCAAAACAACTGAGTGCAAAAGACTTTAATTTGAGCCTGAGACATCGAGACTCTCAATATACCAGCTCACAGTTCATACCAACTGTCTCTAAGAACTCTTTCTTCCATCTCAGGTCACAGCCACTGAGCCAAGAGTGACTATGATATGAGCCCTTCTAGCATAGGAGCCACAGGCTCATTCATTCTGGGGAACAACCTGACATTTTCAGGTGGCCCTGGGTAGCCTGATGTAAGTGAGGTGTCCCTGCTTACTGCAGCAGGGTTGGACAAGATGACCTTTGAGGGTCCCTTCCAACCCAATGCAATCTTATGAGGCACTAACAGTTTTAAAACCTTGTTGAGAAGCTGGGTCAGTTGGTCTCTTTCAGCACTGGAAATTCTGATGAAGTGTTCCAATCATTCAATTTCTAAGTTCAAAAAAATATTAATGGATTGAAACCTAAAGGCTCCTGAAATGCTAAAGAAAGACTTGGAGCCCCTATTACAAGAGGGATATGGACATGCTGGAATGTGTCCAGAGAAGGGCCACCAGGATGATCAGAGGGCTGGAGCACCTCTCCTGTGAGGACAGATTGAAGGAGCTGGGGTTGTTCAGTCTGGAGAAAAGAAACTTCCGAGGTGACCTTATTGTGGCCTTCCAGTATCTGAAGGGGGCCCACAGAAAGGCTGGGGAGGGACTTCTCAGGATCTCAGGTAGTGATAGGACTAGGGGGAATGAAATGAAGCTGGAGGTGGGGAGATTCAGGCTGGAGGTGAGGAGGAAGTTCTTCACCATGAGAGTGGTGAAGCCCTGGAATGGGTTGTCCAGGGAGGTGGTTGAGGCCCCATCCCTGGAGGTGTTTAAGAGCAGGCTGGACGAGGCTCTGGCCAGCCTGATCTAGTGTGGGGTGTCCCTGTCCATGGCAGGGGGGTTGGAACTAGATGACCCTTGTGGTCCCTTCCAACCCTGACTGATGCTATGATTCTATTCTATGATTCTATGACTCAGACTACCCAAAGGCAAAACTCTTTCAGCCATTCCTCAGAGGAGCAGGCATGGCTGTAGCATGCTTCCTGTCACAGCAAGGTTAGTCTGAAGAGTACACAGAGGTTCTCGAGAGGCTCTCATTTCACACTAAATTCTCATGGGATATTTTTTAAAACTATTTTTACCTGTTTCTTTCTTTCTTTGTTTCAGAAAGAAGTGCCAGATGGGCACCAACCTGATCATGCTGGTAGCTGCACTTTTCATGGCCTTCAGTAAACCAGCCAGATCCTTCGAGATGGTTTTGGTGGGCCGCTTTCTGTATGGCATTGGGTCAGGTATGGGCTAATGCCACATCCTTGCTGTGCCAGCACTGCCTCCACAGGCACTGCTGCTCTGGGAGAAGAGGATTTCATACTGGTCAATAGTAGGTTGAACATGAGCCAGCAGTGTGCCCACGTGGCCAAGAAGGCCTGTATTAGGAACAGTGTGGCCAGCAGGAGCAGGGAGGTCATTGTGCCCCTGTACTCAGTACTGGTTAGGCCACACCTTGAGTCCTGTGTCCAGTTCTGGGCCCCTCAGTTTAGGAAAGATGTTGAGTTGCTGCAATGTGTCCAGAGAAGGGCAACGAGGCTGGGGAGAGGCCTCAAGCACAAGCCCTATGAGGAGAGGCTGAGGGAGCTGGGAGTGTTTAGCCTGGAGAGGAGAAGGCTCAGGGGAGACCTTATTGCCCTTTACAACTACCTGAAGAGAGGTTGTAGCCAGGTCAGAGTTGGTCTCATCTCCCAGGCAACCAGCACCAGAACAAGAGGACACAGTTTCAAGCTGTGCCAGGGGAGGTTTAGGCTGGAGGTGAGGAGAAAGTTCTTCACAGAGGGAGTTAGCTGTTGGAATGTGCTGCCCAGGGAGGTGGTGGAGTCACCATCCCTAGAGGTGTTTAGGAACTGTGACTGTTTTAGGCTACGCCTTTGAGAAAGGAACAGTTACTGGAACACTCTGGCTGAATGTTTTGGTGTGAAAAAGAAAACAAAGATATTCTAAATGAATTTCATTGGTAGATTGGTAGAATGCAACTTTAAATTTTAGTTTTAGTTTAGTTTGAGTCTCTGTTTTTTTCTCAGTCTGTCTGTTTCAGTCTGCCTGGGCAGCGGCTGTCTCTCTGACCTTCAACTAACGAGATATGAAACTGATTATTTTCTTCCCTTAACAGACGCTTTGAGCTAACAGAATTTTATCCTTAATAATTATTTCTCTCTCTCTAACCCTTTTTGGGAAAAAAGGGAGGAAGGGGGAGAAGTGGGTTTTGGGGGAACTCTCCTTGCTGGAGGAGGGCAGGATTTCTGTGTTACATTCTTTGCTGTATATTTTTGTATATATTGTAAATACTGTATATTGTGTATATATTCACTGCACTTCATCCTGCTTGTAAAATATAGCTCTTCCATTGTTGCTTCTCCGACTGAGTTAGCTGTGGGTTTTGTGTGTGTGGGAGAACAACTCTCACCACCACAGGAAGAGACTGGATGGGGCACTTGGTGCCATGGTTTAGTTGATTAGATAGTGTTGGATGATAGGTTGGACTTGATGATCTCAAAGGTCTCTTCCAAGCTGGTTTATTCTAATTATATTTCTAATTCTTAAATCACGTCCTGGGCACTTGAGAAAAGAGAAAGACATCCCCTTTTGCAAGAAACTGTAATCTAAATAGCAGAGTGAATGGAGGCAATGTGAGAGAGGGTGGGGGCAGAAAGTGATGCTTTTCTACATATTTTAACAGCCATTCATCCTCTCCTATGTTCAAGGTTTTTCCCTCAACATACATCCTCAGTATGTAGGAGAGATTTCACCCAAGAGACTGCGCGGATTTACCAACTCCACAGTTGCTCTTTTCCTGACCCTGGGAAAACTGACAGGACAGGTTATTGGACTACGGTAAATACTCCAACCTTTCTAGCAGGTTACACTGAAAGCAGCAGAAATCTTTCTACAGCCTTGCCCTCTTACCCAGTCACTGACTGAGAAACCCTCTCATCTTCCCCAAAACAGGCCTTAGTTTATGCCAGAAGAAAGGTTTTGATCATATTTGAAGCAAGCAAGTAGTTTTAAATATAGTAGACAGAAAACTACTTATAATCTATTTTTTCTTATTTCCACACCCTTTTGTGCTGGTTTGAGCCTTAACTTAACTTAAGAGCTCAGATGGGGGCCAGGCTGAGAATCCTTCCCCTGCTCCCCCCTCCTCTTTCCCAATAGAGAGGAAAAGAAAGGAAATGAGCAAATCCACTAAGAAATAATTTGGATTCGGCTTGGAAGTAGAGAGGTAAAGAATTTTTCTTTAAACAGTATATATATACATATATGTATATATGTGTGTGTATAGATTTAGCCAGACTTGGCGACGATGGAGGTTCTTGGAATCAATACGGCTGACCAATATGATCGGTACTGATCCAGTATTGCAGGCCTACGGCTCAGGCCTATGGTGAAAACATGGCACAGTAAAGCATGGAAGGAGAGGAGACAGGACAGGCAGAAAAGGGAGTGCATAGCAAGGAAACTGCTACAATTTATATAAACTTGGTGTGCCTTGTTGGCATGGACTCACTGGTCCCCTATGAGTGACCACACATCACACTATTATAGATTATTGGTCCAACTATGGATGACACACGAGATTTGTTGATGCAGGTGCACGTCCTGTTGTCCCAAGATAACTCACTGTTTCTAGCTACCAGCGTCTTGTTTTAGTTACAGTGCTGCAGGCACAGCACTGTTTTGGCATACTGGTAGCTGGCTCTGCACTTATGCTGAGCATGGCCTACCACCATGTCAGGCTCTAGGCCTGCACTGCCAGGTTGCTCACACTGCTCGTAGCTGGCATTCCCACATATATATATATATATATAAAACAATAACAGGTAAGGAACAGGGTAAGGAACAAGGATGGATAGGAAAAAAAGAAATATGAAATGCAAAACCAGCCCTTTGCAAAGGCATGGGCGCAGCAGGGAGTACCACGTGGCAGAGAAGCAGGGGAACCAGCAGCAGTCCTTGTCCAGGCAAAAGACAGGGGCCCAAGAGAGCTAATGGCTGCAGTGTCCTCCTTTTTGTACCCTTGCTGGATAGGGAGGGGGAATGGAACAGATTAACTGTTTCCCAGGCAGAAAACACCCTGCAGGGAGAGCAAGCCCTACCCCTCCCCTGCTTTCAGGATGGGCGTAACCCATCACACCTTCTACCGGGGCCATCCCATTAAAAATTTACTCTATTCACATGAAATGTCTTATCAAGGTATTTTGATTCTGTGGCCAAAGCAGTGGCCAGATGGGTCTCCTCAGCTCTCCAGACAATATCCTGGACCCCAGTGATATTTAGAAAGGCTTTCAAAATGCCAAATGAGTCCTTTAAAATTGTCAGAAATAAAAACAGCCAAATTTGTGAAATCTGCCAAATTATCAGGTCAGGTTTTGGCTTCACTGCACCCTTGAATGGAATTTGATCAATCTTCATCACTCAGAAGAGACTTCCTGTAGATTCTTTCCATTGTTTCAGCATGATTTTGTTTCACATACACTTTTCCAGGGAGATGTTAGGAAGCGAAGCTTTATGGCCATGGTTGTTATCATCTGTTGGACTTTCAGCATTGCTTCAACTGGTTACCCTCCCATTTTTCCCTGACTCACCATCCTACCTCCTGATACAGAAGGGTAATGAGGAATCCTGCAGGAAAGGTAGAGTGTCTGCTTTCCTCACTAACTTCACTTGGTACACTAGAGAGACAGCCTCTGTAGAAAACAAGCAAGCAGGGCAGAGCTGTGCAGCACAGTGCAGTGCCCTGGAGGAACAGCGGTGGCAGCTCTGGAGAGCCAGCTGAGGTACCTACAACAACAGAATCATGGAATCATAGAATCATAGAATGGTCTCAGTTGGAAGGCACCTCCACAGGTCCTCTAGTCCAACCCCCTCTGCAGTCAGCAGGGGCATCTTCAACTAGATCAGGTTGCCCAGAGCCCTGTCAAACCTCACCTTGGATATCTCCAGGGATGGGTCCCCAGTCACTTCCCTGGACAACCTGTGCCAGTGTTCCTCAACCCTCATTGTAAAGAACTTGTTACATCTCTATGAACCTGGGGGCTCACTCTTTCTGATTTAATCAGTTAAGACAAGACACATGCATAAATAGCAGCATGTCTAACAATTCCTGGTCTGGTGGGACCTAATTTGTCTCTAAAGGAAATGGTTTAGGCAGTCAGTACTGAAGTGTTTACTTGGATTATAGAGAAGTCAGCTCAGCAGTAGAAAGTTATGCTAAACTGACAGCCAGAGAGACAAAATTCTTCCAGTTGCCTGCTGCCCCAGACCCAACCAGATGGCGGAAGCAAACAGCACCAACACCACCACCTACAGCAATGGACAGGCAGACTGAAGGTTTTAAGGTAATCATTCATAATGGAGCTACACTGGTGGAATAATTTAGTCCCCCACTTTTGCCCCAACAGCCATCAGGAAGCTCTGGGGGGAAGGAGACCATCAAGCCGAAATTGATGACATTATGAAGGAGAAGGTGGCTGCCATGACAAGCACAAAAACCCTGCGTGTCCTGGAAGTCATCAAAGAGCCATCTTTGCGCTGGCAGCTTTACATCTTGGTGACTCTAGTGACCGGCTTGCAGCTCTGTGGGATCAACGCAGTTGAGTGCCCTCTCTATCCCCAGAACAAGAGACAGCTCCAGGCAGTGTTACTAACCCCCCTCAGTTAATGCTACTGCACCAGCTTAGCCCTGCAGCACAACTGCAGCACTTTTGTCACAGGGGCATTTCCTCTCTGCATTTTTCAGATATACTTCTACTCCTTTGAAGTGTTCCACACAGCCAAGTTTGAGGAATACCTGATCCCATATGTGTCCCTGGGAATTGGGTTGTGTGAGTGCTTATCCTGCATCCTGTGTGTAAGTCTTTTCAGACATGAGCTTGAAGGGAAAAATTTTAATATTCAATAATTTCCTTACTTATAACTGGCATTGGGGAAGTTTGTGTAACCTAAGACACAACTTCCTGCCTCTGCAAAACCACAAGTAGGATGAAAGGCAGATCCTTTCCCAAATTATTTGCCTGGCTGGATGTCTTTAGACTCATTTTGACTCAGTAAGATAATTTTCTGATGTAGTGGGTGAGGTGTGTAGGCATGTGTGCACAATTTGAGAGATATCATCATGTGAGGAGGGGAACTGTCTACCAACAGCCTAGGGTTGACTAACAAGCACAGATCAGTTAATAGAATCATAGAATGGTTTGGGTTAGAAGGGACCTCCAAAGCTCATCCAGTCCAACCCCCCTGCAGTCAGCAGGGACATCCTCCACTACATCAGGTTGCTCAGAGCTTTGTTGAGCCTGACCTTGAATATCTCCAGAGATGGGGCCTCAGCTACCTCCCTGGGCAACCTGTGCCAGTGTTCCACTACTCTCATAGTGCAGAACCTCTTGCTAACATCTAATCCAAATCTGCTCTTCTCATTTCAAACCATTGCCCCTCATCCTATCACTGCAGGCCTTTGCAAACAGTTCCTCTGCAGCCTTCTTGTAGCCCCTTCAGGTACTGGCAGGCTGCTATTAGCTCTTGCCAGAGCCTCCTCTTCTTTAGGCTGAACACCCCCAGCTCCCTCAGCCTGTCCTCATAGCAAAGGTGCTCCAACCCCCTGAGCATTTCAGTGGCCCTCCTGTGAACCCAGTCCTCCAGATCCATGTAATTCCTGTAATAATAAAGAAACTTTGAAGAAGATAATCAAATTAATTAAGAATTAAGAGACTTCAGTTATATTCATTTCTGGCTATTATTCAGATAAGTCTTCTGCAAAGAACACACGGGGAGGGGAGGGATTGTTTAATGGGAGAACTGGGGTTCATGGCCTGTGGGTTTTTTTCCAGAGCACCCTCATAGACCGCTTTGGGAGGAAGGTGCTGCTGTTGGGAGGATACATTCTGATGTGTTCTGTGCTGGTACTCCTCACCGTGACCTTGTCCCTGCAGGTAAAGAGGTAGCAGCATTCTGGCTGCTCACCCAGCATCAGCCCTCCTTTTCTGCTCTTGCACACCTTACAGGCTGTGCACGAATACTTGGGTCACTGGCAGGAAATGAGCAGAACTCTACTGTTCTGCCATGGATCTAACAGTTTGCTGCCACTGCTTTCTCACTTCTAGCATCAGTTTTTCTGGATGCATTACTTCAGTGTTGTCCTGATCTTCCTATTTGTTATCTTCTATGGAATTGGACCATGTGAGTACATGGCTGGCAATGCTGGGAGGAGATTTTCTGTCATATTGGTTGGTGATACAACTAGCAGAGGATGAACAGAGTAGTCCCCTGGTAAGAGTTTCTGTGAATTAGGAAGGGAAAAGCAGATTCATGCAAGTGGGAGACAGGAAAAAGATGGAGGCATCTCAAATTGTGCTGCTGATCACAGGAGCTAAATAATTTCAAATACAGGACTATCTTCTCCAGAGGGTTTGACACAGAAAATTCAGAACCATTTTTAAAACACTGAGCTACAAATAGGATTCTAGGCACTGCCAGGTATATTATAGTCATCATCTTCACTAATTTTGAGAGTTAAACCTCATGCCTACCAACATGCTTCAGGTGGAAGCAGCCACAGGAGCCAAAAGGTGAGCTGGCTTTGCAAATTACTGCACTAGTAATGGACACTGGTGCAATACAGAATTGGCACCAGAAACAGGATTCCAGTAAGCACAAGAGAAACCTAAATTAAAGGCTCAAGGCCTCAATAAACAGCTGTAGTCCCTTTCTGGAATCAGTCTCCTAGCAGAGGCCACCTGCCACCAGGCCACTGATTCTGCCTGACTGCCATTTTCTGCCACTGCCATCAGAAGGATCTTTGGCAGGAGCAAGGTGCACTCAGGAGCTAAGGAAGCCTGCCTGGATGCTGTGCTGGGCACTCTCTGGGTGAACCTGGGGTTGGGCTAGATGGTCTCAAGAGGTCCTTTCAAGCCCTCCCATTCCATGATTCTGTGAACCACGTATACCTGGTTTGTGTTTTGCTTTTCCTTTTCAGCTGGAGCCACCATATCTATCTTGGTTGAAATCTTCAGCCAGTCATTCAGACCATCAGCCTTTCTGATTGTTGGTTTCATCAACTGGATGGGACTCTTTGTACTTGGGATGATTTTTCCTGTGATTGTTGTAAGTGACTCTAACTGGATCCCCTCTTCCAGGCTGAATCCACTTCTGAATGCTGACAGGGAGCAAAATAATAGCAATAAATTGCAACAATACAAAAAGCATAGCACTCTGTCCAAACACCAAACCTGCTCAAGAAGCCCCAGGCCTGTGAGAGGAGCAGCAATTGGATTCAGGTCACATGTGGCCAGTGGAAGCTCCTGGTTTGATACCAGTCCTGATTTGTGTGCTGAGAACACCTTTGAATTTAAGAGATTTACCCAAGGGCAGGGAAATAGAAATTAGATACTTATTTTTCTTAGAGTGTCTCCCATTTCTGCTTGCAGGATCACCTTGGACCCTTCAGCTTCCTTATCTTTTTGGGAATCCTTGCCTTAGCAGCAATTTTCATCTACCTGTATCTCCCTGAGACCAAGGGGAAGTCAATCATGGAAATAAAAGCAGAGTTCAACAAGCTGAACTTTGGGAAGAAAGAAATCTCAGTCACTGAAAAGAACTTGCCTAAGGAACAGTTGTTCTGCACCAAACTCTGAATGTTCAGAGGAGAAATTTGCATCTCTTAGAAAAGACAGGAAACGATGCTGCAATGGAACTGAAAAGGAAAGATTAAAACCAGACTGCAAGCTCTTCTGTCTCTTACTCCTTTTATTTCTTATTATGTTTTTAAACATAGATACAAATTTCATTATGCCACAGTTTTAGTTCTGGATGATATCTAAAGGCTTCTACAGGAAATTTCACCACTTGGTTTTAAGATATATTTTTTTTTTTCTATCAAAACCCCCCTTTTATGCTAATCTAGATGAAATACATTAAAAAGACAAACCAAGGGAAGGGAAGATTAAGAAGGTTAAATGATCATCAGTCATGAGGTTGGGGAAACACTGAAGTCTGAAATATGCACCTAGCAGGCTGATAGAGGAAAAGTCAGATAGGTGTTTTGAGGTGACCTGAGCAGTAAGTCACAGAATCACAGAATGTTAGGGGTTCCAAGGGACCTCAAAAGATCATTCAGTTCAACCCCCCTGCCAGAGCAGGATCACCTAGAGCAGGTCACACAGGAACATGTCCAGGTAGTGCTGGAAAGGCTCCAGAAAAGGAGGTTCCACAATCTCTCTGGGCAGCCTGCTCCAGGGCTCTGTCACTCTCACAGTGAAACAGTTTTCCCTTCTGTTCATGTGGAACCTCCTCTGCTCCTGTGCCCCTTGCACATCACTGAGAAGAGCCTTATGAAATAATTATGAAAAAGGGTTCCAGCCAGGGTAGCAGAAAAAAAAATTGAAAGTGAAATTGTACTGTGCAACAATCATTCTGGAGATGTGATGCAAATGTCAGTGGAGAACATCCTAGTAACTGCAGGCCCTGCCCCACACAGATATTATTGCATGCAGAAGAAATAAAATGGCTGCTATAGAATAAGGTGCATTCCCAAGAGCATCTGTGGTGTCTAAACATCGGATTTCCAGCCTGGCACATCAGCTTCTGGGAATTAGATCAGATGTTTTCAGAGAAGAAAGAGTTTGGTCTGGAAATGTTTTTCTTGTTATGTAAGCAAGCTGCAAAAAATGAATGGTTCTTGTACCCAGCAGAAAAAACAGGTTGTGAAGTTCATTGGAAATCCAGCCTAAGTTTTTCCAGGCGACCACTAACAAGTCCAGTATGATTTGTGACTAAATGCTTTGGACCATGCTACCTGGTAAGACCTCATCCAGCCCTGGAGCCCTGAACACAGGATGGACATGGACCTGATGAAGCGGGTCCATAGGAGGGCCATGAAAATGATCAGGGGGCTGGAGCACCTCTGCTACAAGGACAGGCTGAGGGAGCTGGGGTTGTCCAGCCTGGAGAAGAGAAGGCTCCAGGGAGACCTAACAGCAGCCTGCCAGTACCTGAAGGGAGCTACAAGAAGGCTGCAGAGGGACTGTTTGCAAAACCCTGTAGGGATAGGATGAGGGACAATGGTTTGAAATGAAAGAAGAGCATATTTAGATTGGATGTGAGGAACAAGTTCTGCACTATGAGGGTGGTGGAACACTGGCACAGGTTGTCCAGGGAGCTAGTTATGCCCTCATCCTTGGAGACGTTCAAGATCAGGCTCAACAAGGCTCTGAACAACCTGCTCTAGTGGAGGATGTCCCTGCTGACTGCAGGGGGGTTGGACTGGATGAGCTTTGGAGGCCTCTTCCAACCCAAACCATTCTATGATTTTAACAACTCAATGAGGACTCATCAATACCACACACGGCGGTTCCTCTCCTCATAGATGGAGCTGTCATTGAGTTTTGGTTTAAGGCTTTCACATGAAACATGCCCTGAAAATTCTGTTTGTGCAATCAGACTTTATTTCTGGATTACACTGCTGCAATGTAAGCTTTTAGGGCAAGCTGCAGATAGATCTCTATCTTTTCCATGGGATGGGGATTGGAGTTAATAGAAAAATCCTTAAATCACAGAAACTCCTGGGCATAAACACACCCATTGGCTTTAGCACAGAGACATCACCAAACATTTTCTTCCGTCCCCATCAGCACTTTCAACCTGCTTTCCACAAACATCAAACAGTTTCATTAAACATGTAAGAAATCAATCTCTGCGAAAGCTGACCAAAGTTAGTTATCTTGGGGAACAGTCAGAAGCATGTTTCAGGCTTGTATAAACCCTGTCTCCACAGAAAGCAGGTTTAGCTCTAAGTGGGAGTAAAACTACTTCCATACCACCACCACCAGATGCAGCAAAATAATGAAATTCTTATGCAAAAACTGATGTGTTCTATCCATCTTAAAAGAAAACTAAATAAAACTAAACAAACCCAAAAGCAAAGCAAAAAGCCCAAACCAAAACAAACAAGCAAAATCCAACCCCAAAAACCCAACATTTTTGCTCAGCCTAGCAAACAAGCACTTGCTGTTGAAGAGGTGGGGGTGTCAGCTGGTAAGTCTTGCATAACAAACTCCTGAATATAAAGCTGGAGGCCAGGGCTGGGATGCAGTTGGAACAGGTTTGTGCAGCCATGTGGAAGGGATATGTAATGGGACTGAGAAGTATACAGGGAATAACAAAGAGTGTTTTTTTTTAAGAGGACATGCAAGCTTTTCGTGATAAAGGAGGTAATAGGAAGGGGAGAGACTCTTAGTTATGACACAGAAAGAAGGAAAGGATTAGGGTGGGCTGGAATGCAGAGCTTTCCTCTCAGAGGAAACAGTGCTATTTGAAAAAAAAATACTGATTTTTATTTTTAATCAAACTGTTGTTGTTTCTACTGCAAAAGTTCTTCAAACATCTTCAAACTGCTCTGAGAACTAAATAATGCTGGTTAATGCTTCTGCTTAATGTTTATTTATTTATTTTAAACAAAGTGCTTCTAGGGTAGATGGGAAAGACCTATGTGTACCTACATTGGTCATAAAGTTGAGAGCAGAGAGCATCCAGCCAGACGACAACTGGGACAAGCAGGTGGTACCTCAGGAGGATCTCCTTGGCTTATCCTGTACAGTGGCGGTGTGATCCACGTTGCACCCAAACAGGCTGTAAATAACAGCCCAGCCGAATTAGCCAGACAACTCCTAGTACTCAGGCTAGCTTCTTTTACCAAGAGGGTTAATTGCTGCTGAGTTCCAATGATGCGCTGCTAATAAACGTGGGTAAGAACAGAACAGAAGCCAGATGGATGCCAGAGGAACTGATCCCTGGATTCCCCAGTGTGTGGATCTGACACTGTGTATTAGCAGCAGGGAAAATTGCAGGCTGGTCATTAATATTAACATAGATACTTTCTTCCATTTTCCCTGCTCTGAAGAACAAAGATAGGATTAGGCTGTATTTTGTTTAATGAAGGGGATGTTGATTTAGTCCTGTGCTGTGTCAGTTCCCATTTACCTCAGCAGGGAAGACTGCAGCAGGAGCCAGTGAGGTGAAAAATCTCTCTGGAACGTAGGGCAGCAGCAATCACAGAATCAGAGAATGTTAGGGATTGGAAGGGATGTCCAAAGATCACCCGGTCCAACCCCCCTGCCAGAGCAGCATCACCTAGAGCAGGTCATGCAGGAATGCATCCGTCATGGCCTGGTGTCCCAAGCCAGCCCTGGGCATCAGGGACAGGCATAGCCCAAGTCCTTCAGTGGTGGCTGTCCATGTAATACAGCCCACATAAACCATATTCCCCACCCTATGAGTCTCAACAACTTTTACAATGCAATCCATGATGCCAAGGGCCAGCCCACTGAACCAGTTTTGATGATTCAGAAGCAAATTTGTGGTCTGATTGGAGACTTCTTTCATCTCAGCTCAGCCTGATCAGCATAGGTGGAGGAGTGATGTAACATTTCTGTAACAGTTACATCTTCAGAGCAATCTGTCCTGCAAAGCCACTGTAGATGAGCCTTCCTGGTCCAAGGTACTTAACAAGTGCAGTTGTCAATAAACCATGTCACTTGGGGGGATGGATGTCTGCCACAGGGTAACTTCTGAACAAAGTGAAACTTTGTGTTTTGGTAGTGGTGAAAAGCACCTCTGAGTGGTGACCTGCTGAACAAACAGTTGAAAATACCCTGACAGGTGAGCTCACACAGCAACTTGTCTGATATGACTTGCCACAGACCGTTAAAACCATCCATCCCAACTTGTCCTCTGCTGTTCTTAAAGAGGCTAAATGCCAATTCAGTAGAGCAAGTCTCCAATTAGAGGCAGGAAGGAGCAATTGCATGAGCTGCAAAGCCAATGCCCAGAAGCTGTAAAATACTTCTTAGTGAAAATGATGAGGGCTTAGGCACTGCATGTGCACACAGATCTCACATGTGCAAAAGCCCAGGTACAGACAGGACTGTCTGATGTTACCAAATTGATGGTCTGAGTGTACCACCACTTCCCTACTGCCTGTGGGGCTCATGTGGGGGTCTATTACCAAAAGCTCCCACTTACATAAGAGCATTTCTAGTCCTTTTTCCTGACAGTACACCAATCTGCTGCAGAAATTACTGTAAATAGAAGCCCCAGATGAGACCGTTAAGGAGAATACCCTGGAGGACAAGTTGGAGCAGTTGAAGTGCAGCATTGAGGGAGAGGATGAGGAAGATGATAAGGAGAATAACAACATGTGTATGACAACAAGAACAGTGAGGACAAGGAGCAGAACAAATTTGCAGTGGTCCTCTCTGTGACTGAGTGGCTGAATCAGTGCCCATGTCCTGACAGAGTGTCCTGCCCAGTTCAGAGCCAGTGCAGCACCAGTGTCCCCATCCTGGTACCCAACCATTCCTGTTCAAAACCCTTCCAAAATGCTTAATAAGGCTTAAAACCAAGTTAAAAAATTAGAATAGAATAGAATAGAGTAGAATAGAACAGAATAGAACAGAATAGAATAGACCAGGTTGGAAGAGACCTTCAAAAATAAAATACAGCATCCTGAGATCTCCTTAAACCAAGAAGGAGAAAACACTAGGAACTCCAGAATGCATGGGAGCAAGGCATTAAAGTGTGGGGGTGGGCAGAGGGAAGAGAATGTGAGGCTTAAGAAGTGTAAAGCCCGGGGGGACAGTTTGCAGCACTGTGTCCTGCTGCAGGAATGCCCTGGCCAGCCTGCAGCACTCTGTTCTCAGCAGCCAGCAGTTTCTGCCTCCCCTTTCAGACTCTGTGTCAGCTTCTTTGAGGTCCATGCTGGCAATGTGGGCTGGAACAACACCACCTTTGCTTGAGGTGCCCTTGGGTGGCAACAGCTCTTTCCTGAAGCCTCACTGCAGGTTTTGAGTACTGCAGTTCTAGTCTTGTTACCCATGCTTGTAGTGGTGCCCCAGCCCCTGCTACCCAGCGCTGCCTTAACATTGTGCCTGCTGCTTGAACAAATGCAAAAACCCAGCAGAAGCCTTAGTATTGGGACTCTCTTGTTATTCTGGAAGGTCCTGTGGTTGAAATGCAAGGTGCCTTCTCCAAATACTCTTCAGAGAAGCTTTTTTATATACGTTTTAAAACAGTTTAGTCTTTTGTGTGCAGATGAACACTTCATTTGGATCTGTCTTTGTCCTGTTCATGATCAACAACCTGGCTGAATTGAAGCAGAACTATCTTGACATGATTTCAAAATACATTGAAGCCAACAGATGTGGCTATCAATGTGGCATAGAGACAAAAGGAGGAAAGACACGATTGCTCCTGATTTAAAAGGGATGGATTGCAGTCCAGGTCATCTTGGATCTAGCACTACATGGACCTCTAGCTGCTTAGCTGAAAAACCTGTGGTATGAGATTGCCCAGGGCTTAGGATAGGCAGAGAGGAAAGTAAGTGGAAAAACCCACTGCTCATTGTTCTGCCCTCCCCTTTTCATCCATTGAACAATTTGCAGGGACGGTGAAGATTAGAGCACAGCTCAAAATGAGGCAGAGGCACAGTGAGCCATTCCCAGAGGCCAAAGTAATGAATTACTTACAAAAGGAAGATTTCCATATATTTATTATTCAAGCCCCAGGTCAAATAAGAATATTTGCTTCTGAATTAAAATAGAAAAACTGAGTACAGATCTGTTTCCTGAAGCTCTGAAAATAGGTCTATTGTAACTTTTTTTGGGGGGGAAGAGCAAGCTCATCTCACCCCTCTTCTGAGCTCTGTTTTGTCCCTATCACAGCTTCACTTTTCAGCCACAGCCTTTACACACAAGCCTGCTCCTCAATCTCCAACCAAAACCTGCCACCTGCAAACATAAAAGCTGCAATAGTGAATCAAAGCAGCAGAATATAGTGAATCAAAGCAACACGTTACTGTTCATCTAGATCCAGAATATCTTACTAGAGATTGGTCACTCCACCTACAGCCTTATGGAGCTGCCTGATTGAGAAAGGGAGATAAGATACAAGGTAGAGAATCTTTTAGCTTGCAGTGAGTGGCTGCAAAGCCCCTAGAACAGCAGAACCTTTGACAGGGAGGCACCTCCCTTCTCTAGAAATCAGTCTGCCGCCTTCTGCCTTCTTCATAGAGCTGCCCTCTCCAAGAATGCTGCCTCTGTCCATTCCTAGAGCCCCAGCAGTCTCTGTTTGCAGGGGGTGGGAGGAATAAGTGGTACTACACAACGGCAGAGGGATGACTATGTTAGTTCTTAACAGCGCTGTTAATAGGACACAACCCCATGCTGCAGTCCTGCTGGTTCTCAATAGGACAGCCTGTGCCACTTCAAACCATCCCCAATACACCCATCCCTTATTACTTCATTCAAGGCTCTGTGTGTTCACACGTGTAACATGCATGTACAGTCACACGTGCATACAGCGGCATCAGTGCTTGGACTTTGTTAAACTGGCAAGTGCTCAGTTTCTGCGTGTGAAATATCTGGATGGAGCGGGCTCTGGGCCTGATTCTCTTTAGCCTTTCTGTGAGTCATTTCAAGTCAGTGCAGAGCGGGGACTTGCGCTCTCTGCAGCCTACGTGCATCCCATCACACAGCATACGGGTCATCTCTCCAGCTGCCTCTCACCTCCGAATAGACACGCACCATTTCCGTGCTAAGCAAAAAGTCACTTCATCCTTTTCTGATAGAAAAATACCACGTGAATACGAGGATGCTGAGGCACCTCACTTTGAATGTAACCAAAAAACGTTAGAGAATGATTAACATGCCAGAAGGTCAGATGCTTCTGCTTGCATCGTGCTAAAGCAATGCAGTTAAAACAAAATCCCCAGAGCATATATACGTTGCCTTTACTTATTATTTATTAGCCAGGGCTAATACTACAACTGCCAAGCTAGGGCCCGTAGCCCTCTTTGGCCCTGGTCCCGCCAAAGCCCCTGGGAGTTCTGCAGCCATAGAACACATGAGAACCAAAAGGGTATGCCTGCACCGCTCACTGCTGCAGGACTCTATTCCAGGGAGGAACCTACAACATACCCTCCAAACCCGCTCACAGGCAGCAACCGAACCAGCGAGTAACTGAGGCAAGGGGTGCAGATTTGGAAGGCACTGCCCCACCCCCCGCATGCTCCCAGCCGGGCGCGGCCCCTTTAAGCCCGGCGCATCCCTGTGCGCTAAAAGCGTCGCCGTCGCCGCCCTCCTCCATTCCGCCGCAGCCGCCCGCC